>NW_009259600.1:3770463-3818071 GCF_000687185.1 Egretta garzetta | reverse complement strand
GGGAATGGAAATCCCATTCCCCGCGCGGAGGACCTCCGGGCCAAGGCAAACAGTCCCTGGTGAATCATGCGGGTGTCTGCCACCGCGGCGAGCCGGTGGGAGTCTCCGCCGCGGAAAACGCTGAGGGAGGCGTGAAATAAATGGGCCAGGTAGAAGGGACCGTCGTTCCTCAGCTGCCACGGCAGCGGCGCAGTCAGTGGTGGACGAAGCTGAGTGTGGGGTTTATATCAGCACTTACGCTTTTATTATGTATGAAGAAGAAAAAATAAAATTCCTGCTTTGTTCCAAAGCAATTGCGATTTCTGTTTCCTGGAAAAAAAACAACAGTGAAGGCCATTGCAAACTGCAGAGGTGAGTCAGACTCACTGTCACGTCCAACAGGAAAGGGATAAAATTGCCAAGCCGTGCCAGTTCTGGTACATCAGGTGCCAGCGGCGTCTGAGAGAGGAGATTTGTACCCCCCAGGGTTGCTGGGATGGTGAGCAAACTTTGGAAATCAGCAGAGCTAATTTGGGTAAGTTTTGTAAGGCATAATTAATTGTCTGTGAGGTGGGTGTACAAAGTCTAATCCCTAAAAATAGGAATGTAAATGATGAGCAGACCTTAAACTGAAAGGGGCTGGATTCACCCCGTCTTTCATTCTGAGCACTGGCTCCTGAACCTCTCCTGTATCGAAAGGAAAGGGAAAAATTAAACATGCAGATGAACACTGATAGACATGATAGCAAGCCCAGCAGACCCAAGCATAGAAAAGTTCACCTGTTCTGTTTCATCCTTTGCAATGTAGCATAGGATGAGGCCCCAGCCACAGGACCCAACTAATGCTCCATCATCTCAAAATACAGAATCTGTACCCCTGAAGATTTGACTGTGCTGCAGCTTGAGGCACCAGCTGAGTTGCCGGGGGAAGACAAAAGTCAGGAGAGAAAGCGTTGTGGTGAGAAGATGATGTGAGCGCCCAGAGGCTCGGTTTGGTGGCTTCAGCTCCAACTGACGCTTAAGAAATCCCAACACTGGCTCTTCCCAGAGGCCGTGCTGCCTGCTGCTGTTGGCAGGTTGAACACACGGAAGGTATCCCAGTTGGAGATAAGAGGAAGGGGTTCGTTGGCAGTGAGTCAGCATGATAAGGCATCTATTTGTTTCATAAAAGACAGCTGAGAAAATGGGGGAATTTTTATTTGACTTTATTAATTGACTTTGCTATCTAATACCATACCAGAAGTTCTGAGTATTCCCCACATTACAGAGCGTCACTGTCTCTTCACCACTTGTCCTTCCTCAAATGATGAGCTTCCATCCTTCGCTCCCACAGTGTGATTTCTTTTCAGTTTGGGAGAGACATTGTTCAGTCTGACAACATTTGGGAAGACGGGTAGAGGAAAGTTGGAAGACATTATGTTAGAAAAAGCTGGAGGCTTCTATCAAGCCATGCTTTGATCTACAGGCAATTATTAAGCTTCTTGAAGATTGCTAACTGGATACCAGAGGCTTTCTGAGTCTGTTCTTCCCTTTCCTGGCTTCTCTCAGTGCCTGGAAGGATACTTCTCAGTCTGGAAGAAACTCCCAGTCATGTAGGCTGCTTTTGAATTATCACAGGCAACCACATAATGTAAAAGCCACATTTCAGAAAGTACATTCCATCTTAAAAGCAGGTGCTTTAGTAAAACAGCAGGGAATTTGTTTTCTTCCTGCTGTTAGAGGGCTGTTTCAGACCTTCCTGGTAGTTGGACGCGTCCTACTAATTTCCAGACTAAATGTATTTACGGCCATTTTATACTTGTTTTCTAGTACCAACGTTGCCTTTTAACCTAAACAGCTCTTCTTCTTCTCCAAGGCTTGCCTAACTAGTGTATTTAGTGACAGCAATCATTTTCTCTTTCAGCCTTTCAGTTCTTGCTGTGTATGTGCTGAGCTGGTTCTGGTGGGTGCATGTGGCAGAAACGAACATGATATGCCCTACGAGCTCTCACAAGAACACTTCTATTTACTGAAAATACTTTGCCCAATGTGGTCTAGGATTTAATTTTAATTTTCAGTGGCCACATTACCACTGATGGCTGACGGTCATCTTTGTGTTCAGTTTATATATGCAGCTGCACCTCCTTGCCAGTGCATAAATCCTGCCTAATACATCGTCTTTCATTTTATAGTATGGGATTTC
Source organism: Egretta garzetta (assembly GCF_000687185.1). Classification (NCBI taxonomy): domain Eukaryota; kingdom Metazoa; phylum Chordata; class Aves; order Pelecaniformes; family Ardeidae; genus Egretta; species Egretta garzetta. Next base: position 3,815,910 of record NW_009259600.1, on the reverse strand, counting down.
TTCTCTCTCCTACTTCTTGAGATCACTCAGTTCTTTCCAAACGAGAACCTCCTCCTCCTTTACATTTGCAATGCCTATTGACTCTCCCATATTTTATCAGAAAACTTCCACTGTTTTCCTGCCAATTTAATGAATTAAAAAGTTAAATGTTAAATAAGAATCCCAAACTGATCTTTTAGTAATTGCTAATAACTTTTTCTCTAACTTTCCCCTTTGAACACTCCCTCATCCCATTTTCTTATTGCCTAGGTCCATACTTAGCTCACAGTCCTTCCACATGTTGCAATTTCAATTAGTAATTTCCTCTGTGGCATTGCTTTGCTGAAGTGCAGACAGATAAGATCTACTGCCTTTCCTTTGCCTAAAAAAAGCAGATTAGATGAGCACAACCTAATGCTGGGAAACTAATCCTGCATTTATCACTTTTTCATGTTCATCTTTAATTATTCTCCTCTTCAAAATTTGCTCTGAAGTCTTTAGTACTACCTGGATCAGAATAAAAGCTGAAAGGCATTTGTACAAATCAAGTTGCTATAAGTTATTAATTGCTTTTCATTGAGCACCACCTGACTCAGTCCAATTGTTAAGAAACTTTGGAATGATACCTGTGCTGTCATTTGGAATGGAAATTCTCTGCTCCCCTTGATGTAAACAGAAGTTTTGTTAGTTTCTATTGCAAACAAGAAAATGTTTAGACCTTAGTAAAAGAGTTGAAATAAATACATAAAAATTGTTGTTAGTGCAATAAAAAGTCTATGGCTTTTGCCAGTGGAGGAATTCAGCTTTTTATTTATTGACATGCAAGGTTTGAAATGCTTAGAAACAAGACCATAAAGCTGTTGTACTATTAAGTGTCTTTATTAGTCTATAGAGAAATCAAACCATATTTTTTTAAATCACTTCAGAAGTTTGTATCTGACAGCCTTATGATTGGAAATGTTATAATGTACGTGTAGTATTAACTCATAGGGCTTATAAGACACACTGCACTGCAATTACTCAGGCAGATTTCCAAGGCATATGCAAATTGGAGTCTATCAATGGAAGCACCAGCCTTAATTATAATTACATAATTATTTAATATAATAATTATAATAAATAATAATAACAATTCATTATAATTAGACCCTTTCTGGGTCCAGTGCTTACTGAAATTAAGCTGCCTCCACTGACTCCACGTGATCAGCAGGTACTTGGTATCTTAAAAAACATACAATGCAAGTTCCTTCTATTTACAGCAAGATTTTCAAATTTCTACAATAGCTTGAAAGTAAAACTGTATCAATCTCTTCTCTACTATTCTTCCTAAATAAAGGCAAGACAGGTGGTGGGGGGTTTTTTTTTGGCATAGATATCTGTCATGGTTAAACCTACTGTCATGTAAAGCAGGTATGTTATAGTTGGTTGGTAGCTGCCAATTACTTTATCATTCTCCATTGTTATCACTTAAAATCACTTAAATAAAAGATAAAGATATAGGGTTCAAGGCTATATCTAGCCTGTTTTCCTGAAGCAGTAGATAGATAATATGCTATACATCATTGTCCCTGCCAAAATATTATCCTTTTGCTGTGTCCACAAGCCCTTTCTACTTCGGGCGTGTGCTTAACTTCTTTTCTTTGATGTTTTGAGCATCTCTTCCATAGCTAGCCGCCCCCTTGACACTTACATGATTCTAATTTGTACACAGTACATTATTATATAGCCTCTAAAAAGAAAAGACAAGACAGACTTTTTGAAAACCCATCCGGTTTTCATACATGGATCATTTCTGTTCAGCTAACACTTTCCATAATTCTAGGAACATGCTGCTGGTTAAAAACAAATTCAGTAAAGATTCAAACACAGATGTAATGACAAAGTGTTTATTTCTCACTTGTGGTAAAAAGGACTCACCTGAGTGTTAGTGATGGGCCAATGATACATGAATTGCACGTCTGTTGACGGTTCACGGTTTGCAGACTTTGGTTTATATATATAAAACCAGGGGAACTGAAACAGATCAAAGGGTTTGAAGAACTACGAATTTGTAAAGAGTGTGCACTTTTCTCCTGCACTTCTGTGTTGATTTTGCTGTGTTTTAGTTTCAGATGTTTGAGGATTAGGATCTTGGCTGGCTCTGTACTTAGAAAAGAATCAGCTTCGTATCCTTAAGGCATCTGGAAAAGGCAAATAACTCACTGGTGTGCATGGCCAGCCAATATACAGCCCCAGTTCAGCCCTTTTTGGTTTGCTGTCTCTGTGCCACTGCAGACTTCCAGCTTTCTGGCTGCCATGGATAGCAGCTAAAGTCACCTGCAGTGACTCAGAGAACTAGGCAAAAGGCAAAAGTTGTGCTTATTGAAGCCCAGGTGTTCCAATTAACAAAGCTTTTCATACTGAAATTCTGTTGGAAACTCCATTTGATTCTTTAAAACATTTGGAAGAAGAAAATGAGAACTCTTGCAGCTGGGACCTGCAAAGCAAACATTTGCCTTGTATATAGGTTCTTCATTTTCCTCTGAAGAACTGTGTGGTAGCTTATGATTGCTGTCCAGACTGGACAATGTTTCCTGGTGAAAAAAATTTATATATGATATCATCAGAGGTGGGACTCAGTGAAGTTATTTGCTGTTAATAAAATACATACTGGATTCATCTGCGGACAGCACTCACCTACTTTAACTAGCTGAAAAATTGTCCTGGGATTGCCACTCTGCCAAGTATATTCACAGGCTTTTGCTGTAACTTCCAACATGTGGAGAGTAAAATTGCATTTTCAGCATTTTCCTTGGTAATTTAAGCCGTGCCATGCTTAAATTCAACTCTCCTTTCCTTCAGAATCCAAGACAATGTTTTTTTACTCAGTTCTGGGGACAAAATTGAGATCACATACACAAGGAGATGAACTTTGATCTTACAATGTGATCCATAAAGCATGCAAGTTGCTAGCTCTAAACCAGTCCTTGCACAATGAAAAATATTCTAAACATAGCCATGTGTTTGAATTTTCACCCACGTCTGAATCTTAAGCAAAATAATAAGGTTCTTCATGAGTCTTAGGCAACGCCTGTGTTGTGCTCAAAATAGGCACCCAAATTTCACCTGAACTACAACCTTGGCAGAATTTAGGCAGTCTGGCTCTTGACCTAATGGATTTTGTACAGAACTATGTAGGTCAAAGATTAAAAAGAAAAAATGACAACAACATCTGGATTTTGGTGATTCAGATGCCAAGCAACTAAATGATAACCAATCCAGCCAGATCTCTGTGTGCTTTTGTGGTATCATTTGCAGCAGAAATACCTGCCTGTCTGATCTGTCATTGCTGTGGGTCCTGACTTGAGATTTACCCTGATTTCATCTTTAATTAAATTAGTTGATGATATTGCTACTTTAAAAAGGGAAACAGACTGTCTCATAGCAGGTGTCAACAAAAACGCAGTACTTAAACACATATGCTGGTCAATATTGAAAAAAAAAAAGTTAATACAAAAAATACAATTAGCAAAACTTGCCAGCCTCTGAATGACCTAGCTGAAATACGTTCTGTTAAAAGGCTACTATGGTAATGTATAGGAATTTATACAGAGAACTGTGGCTATTATGAACCAGTTTGATTAATTGATTAAATGTTGCATGCTGGAAACATCTTTTCTTTTGGCTATGGTACATCTATGGTGCTGACCCTCAGTTAAGTCTGACTTGTGAACCATCTTGAGGAGATAATAGGAGGCACCAAAGCTTGCACTGAACTTAGATTTAAAGGAGATTACTTGTGGTCTTCAAGTTAAGCATATGTTCAGAGGTTTTGGCGATTTCTCAAAAAAATCATCACCTTAAAAAATATTTGACTCCTGAAAATTTGGCCCTGCAACACCTAGGTTTGTGAATGGCCCTGGGAAAACTTGGTGCTTCATGAAGTGCATAAGGAAATGTAAATGTTGATTCTCTTTGTTGCCAATCCTATTCCAACACCCATAAACAAGAAGTCTGGTCCTGGCTGCCAGGGCTGTGCAGAGGACCTTGGGAGCCAAGAAGGGGCATCAGGTCTGCCTGGCTTTCCGTGAGTCCTTGTGCTAGGTCACCCTGTGCTCGCTCTCAGGCACGCTTCCAGGGCAGATGCTCCAAGCTTCTGTGCAAACAGCAGTTAGCAACAGCCAAGCCACACCTGCACCTTGGACTGTCCTGCAAAGACACCAGGAGCCACTTCTGCATTCTCTGAGGAGCAGATTTCTGCCAGTTTGTGCTGGATGTGTTGTAAGAGCACACAGTGGGACTCAGGTGGCTGAATGGCTTCAGGGAGCTTGTGCATGAGCTGGGCACCAGGCTGCTCAGCCCTGTCCAAACTGGTGATGTGTTAAACATAATTATCAGGTCTTTCTCCTTACCAGATCCCCCTGGGGCCAAGGCAAGAGGTGAATGCCAAGCTCCAAAGGCTGGAGAAAACCTGGTCCACTGCCCGCACCAAAGGAGCTGCAAAATGCCAAACAAGTTGAAGCATTTGTAAGGTTGGGCAGCCATTGAACATGTCATCTAGACATTAGTTTTGGATTTAAACATCTAAGGGTTTTTTTTAGCCTTCTACATACAAAAAGATACAGAACTTCCCTGAATTAATTTATTCCTGAATTAATTTATGGATTACCTTACAAAGCCAGTCCTTTATTACTAAAAAAAATTGCCAAGGAGAAAAAAATCTCTTACAAAACATTATCAGATAGGAAGGATGGAGATGTAGAATAGCAGAAAACCAGCTTGTTTCTAGTCTGATTTTTCTACCTTCAGGTTTCTGTCATTAGGTGCTGTTACACTTCTGTGGGTGCATTGAAGACACCTTTTACCAAAGTTTTGTTCCCTATGTACTTACTTGTATGGTGTCCTTATGTCACCTCCTAAATATGAGTTATTAAAGGCATTGCATTTCCTGACTTTTTCGCTTGATGGCATATTTTCCAACTCTCTAATGGTTCTTTCAGCTCTTTGCTAACCCACTCCAAGGTTTTTTAAACATTTTGCTTGAATTATTCACAGCTTTAAGGTACAGGCAAAATAGAATCTTTTTTTTTTTTTTTTTGCCTTTTTATTGATGATTTATGCTTTCTTTAAAGTCATGGATGAAGAATTTTAAGATCATGGAGCCAAAAACTGATCCTTGCAGAATTTCTCTTGAAACACACTCACTTACTGAGTATTCTTTGCTCACATACAGCTGAGATTTATCAGCTGTTTTGCAATCTGTTTCACATGTGCAATGCTGTTGCTATATCATTCTAGTTCCCTAGTCTAAATATTGTGTTGTATCAGGTAAAGTGCCTAAGAAATGTCCAAGTGTATAATGTTTACACTTAACCCCATATTGATCCATTTTATAGTCCCTTTAAAAAAAAATAAAATGGATAGTTTGACAAAGTGTGTTCCTCCAAGCAGTCCTGTGTTCTATTACCAGTTCTCTGAGTAATGCACTAAATGACAGAATTATGGAAAAATTTAGGTAGGAAGTGACCTAAAAAAAAATCCCCAAGGATGGTCTTCAGCCTCTCTAAATTATAGCCTTGTACGATGAATCTTCTGTTATACCTGAAGTCTAAAAATTTTAATTCAGGAACTCTCCAAAACGTGCTTTTTGAGTACTGGTGGTGGTGGTGGTGGCAGCATTTGCCAATGTTTTGGCTCTGCACCAGATCACTGTGCGTTTGAAGACTGAAGAGGAATAAAACTTTGAAAAAGAAGTTGTAGTGAAAGGACAAGGGATGAAATGCTTCTTGGAAATAATACTAGATATAGTAGTAGATATTGTAGATATAGAATGTCTTAAATAATTTAATGTGTTCCTAGTAATGTTAAAAAAAAGTCCTGAACCCTCCCTGCCCACAAATATCTGGAAAATCCATCCAAATATAAGATGGTATTTCACAGAAAAAGGCATCAGAGCAAAACTGCAGTAAAAGAAAAAGCATGAGATGCCAAAGAAGATCTGTAGTAACTTTGGTACAATTTGTAGCTGAGTTAAACCTGGTTAGGTAGTAAAAGGATACTGCTAATGCTGCCACCGAATCCAACCCCAAGGGAAAAGTTACACTCACAATAAGATGAATAAACTCTTTTATGCTTCGAAAAGTTCAAAGCTAAAAAATGTCCAGAAAAGACATCATATATTGGGTTTATGTAGGCATCACAAACGTGATTAGGGATCGCATCCTGAAATTTTCCCAGCTTGTGACTCTATCTGGTCTCACAACCCCTGAGGTAAAGCCATACTTCCTCAAACATTCACCTCCCTCTTTTTCTCAGACACCCCTTTTTGTAGCTCATCCCCAGGCCACTCATGTAAAATGAACTGGTCCTGGCTCAGCTGGGACCATGCTGCCCGTGCAGCCTCTCCTACAAGGGCCACAGATAAGGCAGCTCTAGCGGGTAAATGTAACCCACATCTAAGTGCCACTGCTGCACAGCTGTGCTGCGGCAATTATGGAAACATACGTGATGTTGCTCGGTGCTAATAGGAGTACAACAGTTACGGGCAAGTCTTTCTAAGCTTCACTTTTTCACAGGGGGTCTACTTTTCTAGACCCCTGGAGTGTTTGCTGCCTCTATTCAGCATAATGATACTTTGCCTCTATTGTACTTTATTCTTTCAAACTACCATGTCAGAACTTTTATCCAGGCTGAGAAATTGCATGGCAAAGAGAGGAAAAAGCAACCAAAAGGTAAGAGTGTATTATGTTGTCCTTTGGGCTTTTTTTTTGCTGCTAATTCACAAGATAAGAAAACACAAAGAAAATATACCTTTGAAACAGAAACCAGCCAGTTCCTAAGGTGAAAATGTGGGCACAGATACCTTTACTAAATATCTACATTTAAAAGGAAAACTTTTGCATTAAAAAAAGAAGGAAATGTCAATATTTTTGGAGGAAAAACCCCCTAAAGCTGCTGTATAAACTGCTCTTGTTCATTAAAAGAATCTTGATCTTCTTTAGTTGCTTTTTCTTTATGAGAAGCAAAGAAGCAGGATCATACAATAGCAGGAAATTTAAGCTGGCCTGTGCAACTGATAAAGCTAATTTCATCCTCAGCTCTAATGCAATGAAGGAAATGAAACCCACTCCAATTTTCTAACGATTTGATGGGGAGAAGGCTTTATGAACTCACAAAAGATAAATATTTGTAACTAATTGCCAGGTCTTGCGATTGTTCCTTTACTTTCATTGCCCTTGCTGCCCTCAGGTGAGTCCATTTGATACTGCCAAGAAGGACTGCATTCGTATAAATAGTGCCAATCTGCCAGAGCATCCCACCAATTTCCTGTTCATGTAACAGTCTTAAACCAGTGTCCTGGTGGTACACAAAATATAACTATAAAAGTAACTATCTGTCCAGCCACCTTTTCTCCATAAGAGACAGGATGCCTATTTGTGCTTGCCTCTGGCCCAGAGAGGAGCCCGAAAGATCTGCCGTCCATGAAGTAAAACATATCTGTCTTATTAGGATGGTATCTGTATGTTTAAGAACACCTTGCCCATCCTGACACTGAATGTGCTCGGAGGATTTTGTGCTCTAAGTCTACCAAGTGCTGGACCTTTCTCTGTAATTGCATCCTTGCCTCTGCTGTCATGAAGTGACCTGAAATGGGGCACTTTGCATGGAGGAAACAGTTTCAAAATTACAGGTGATCATCTCCCCAGAGTTTCTGATGATGAAGTAGAAGGAATCTCAAAAAAAATCTTTCAACCCCTCCAAAACCCAGAAGTCTTTGGATACTTGGGCAAAGTTTATATGAAAACAGAAACCGGTTAGAGTTATTAGTGGGATGCACTTAAGTCCTGTAACGGAGACCAGGTTCTGGCTCACCCCTGCTATTGCTGGTCATGTTGATCTCAAAGAGCAATCAGAAGTCCTCTGAAATGGCTGCAGAGGCTCTGCCGTGCTGCAAATCCCTCTCTCAGAGCAGCTTCACAGCTCTTCTGTCTCTGCTGGCTAGCAAGCTTCTCCTGTAAGCCAAGTAGCCAGCCCTGCTGCATGCCTGATTCATCTCCTTGCTGTTTATTCAGCCTTCCAAGTGACCTTGTGTCCTTTGCTCAGACTAATTAGTTAAGTCCAGCTCTGGCTGCAAAGCACAAACCTTTCATGACTTTCTGAAAACCCTCCTTTTGAAAGGTTTGAATAATCTGGAAGAAAAAAAAAGTAATTTACTACATTAGTTTTCATGTAAGTTAATCTACTGTTGTAGCTCATTGTCTAGGATATAGTTGTAGAACTGCGTTTTTGCTTTGAAATAACTTTATATCTGCTGCCTGGGTGACAATGAGGTTTTCACTCCTGTTGCTTCGGTATCTTATTCTGCTGGAGGTAGACACAGGCTGCAAGCAGAAGGTCACAGATCTGGCTTCCACACCCTGCTGAGCTATTCAGCTGAAAAACTGGCCACGTTGCAGAACCATTTTGGGTCAAATCCATGGGTGTGGAGACATCATTTACAAATACCAGAGTCCTTCTCTGAAAGAACTCTAATCCTGATCTATCAGAGCCAAGCCTCCGTTTAGATAGCTGTGGCTGCGGGTTTGGGTCTCTCAGAGCTGTGAACCAAGACAGTGCTGGAAACATCTCCATAGCCATAGGCACTGAAATTTTGCAATAAGTGCTATTTCATGGTACTTGACTGCAACTTCTGCAGCTAATGGAGACATGTAAATGGGAAGGATGTAACTTAGCTCCAGGGAAGCAGCTCAGAGTCTTCCGTCAAACCAGACAGCTTGGTGAGAATGTAACCAATACTCCTTTAGGTTTAGAAAAAGAAATCTGCAGCTGTCTTCAAGGGGCAATGGGCACAAACTGAAACACAAGAGGTTTCAGTTGAACACGAGGAAGAACTTCTTTACTTTGAGGGTGACAGAGCACTGGAACAGGCTGCCCAGCGGGGTTGTGGAGTCTCCTTCTCTGAAGATATTCAAAGCCCGCCTGGACGAAGTCCTGTGCAACATGCTTGAGGAGAACCTGCTTTAGCAGGAGGGTTGGACTAGATGATCTCCCAAGGTCCCTTCCAACCCTTGCCATTCTGTGATTCTGTGACCAAGGTCTCATCCACTCTAGTGAGAGAAGTCTGAAACAGAGTTGGCATTACAGCTAACATAACAGCTTACAAGAGCAACTATTATTTCCTCCTGACCATAGCACAGGAAAAAGAGAGGTTTATAGCAGTGAACCTGTCAATGCAACATCTGTCTCTCTGTACTGTTTAATGGATATACGTGAAAGTTGCCCTCCTGTGTTCTGTCCCTGTTGCCACTCTTCTCTCCATTCTGCCATTACCAGTAGCCAAGACTTCCATCTTGCATATTCCAAGCATCAGTGTGCAGACTTGATGATATTAGCAAAACTTCGTTAAAACTGTCCATGGTGTCCCTAGTTGCTATACTTTGGCCAACAGGGCAGTGGTGAGGAATGCCCTATTTTGAAAGCACAGAATTTGGAATTTGTTTCAGACCAGTTATCGTTCCCCCTGCTTCCTTGCCAAGCTTTTCTCTGGCCATAAATTGATCTGGTATGTCCTTTGGTAGCACATTAAGTCTGGATTGTTTTTACCAACCAGAGGTTTTCCCAAAGAAGTACAGACAGGCTAACACCTAAAATAACGGTCATTAATAATTGTTTTAGAAAACTTAATGTACTTACAAGCATGTGTGCCACACTGTTGGGTCACCACCATGAATTCCTCTTTGCTTTCTCCGATATGATGCATGGATGGGTGTACAATGAAGGGAAACTGCATTGTTCCATCAGGAATAAGAGCATCAGTCACAGATGAGAGAAATGGGATTTGTGCCTTAGCATGTGTAGGCTTTGTGAAGCCTGCAATGCCTTATAACAGATATTTCAACAAATTAGAAGATTTTGGCAAAGATTTACTTATATTTCTGGTACTATCAATGTTTAGATTCCTACTTGCTGGTTTTGGCCCCATATTTATGATGTTTCAAGTCAGCATACCTTGAAAATATTTTCTTTCCACTCTTAAGTTACTAGCAAGTATTAATAATAAACTGCTATATTAGGAGTTTAAGATAAGAAAACGGGAGAGAATTTGAGTAAGCACATGCTCCTAATATCCGGGAGAAAGGAAAAAATGCAAGGAAAAGTGAAAAAAAGCACTGTTAGGAGCAAGCAGTTCCCAAAGCACAGAAACATAAGAAGCCAGGTTTTTAATGGGTTTCTGTGTCACAGATGACTGACTATTAAAAACGAATTATAGAAAAGCTGTGGTGTGAATTCCCCAGGATTAGACATGGAAATGGAGAAAGAATTCCAACAACTGAGGATAAAACGCCTTCAGCTGGAGTTCGTGTCTCTTCTTGTAACCCAGAGAATCTCGTTTATCTTTGGGAGGGGGGGAACTCGTCTCCCACGTGGATCCTTGGATACGTTAGCAGAGCTGAACTTACTTACATTACATTATCTGCTCCCTCCTAGCCAGCTGTTTATCTACAGTATGTGTAGGAATGTCGTGGGTTTGATACCATAACCTCCCTGCCCTCTTTATCTCAAATTGGAGAAAAACCAAAAGGTACTAGGAGTACTGGCAGGACACATGTACTTGCACTTATGCACGTATGGTACGTGTGAAGAAGTCTTGATTCTTTAGTAAGACAAGCTAAAGTCTACAGAAATTTCATGTGAATTAGCACAACATCATCCCTATAATGATGTGGAGAAAAAGAAGCCCCAGCTCTTGGTGCAGCTCAGTATCGCCCTGTTCCGTATCACACACTTCGTCAGATCTGGAAAACTGCCTGCAGTTCTGGATAATGAATAAAAAGCTTGAATTATCTCTTGGTTTTATTGTACAATAAATTATAGAACTTACTGTTCTATTCTCCATTTGTACAGTACGGAGGGAAAGCTGGTGAATGGACCTAAGCTGTTGCTTAGGTCGTTTACAGGGAAAATCCTGCCATGTCAGACTGACTGGACAGGAGTTTGTGTACACTTGTGCTTGGAAGACCAGCAAAAACTACTTCCATAGTCTTGAGGAAACACCCTTTTATTGTAGAGAAGTTTGTATACACAGATGTGATGTATTTACAACCAGCTTTTCTCAAACAGATGACTGTTTAAAATCCTTCACAAATCTGTCAAGGATGAAAGAAAATGAAGCTCAGAAGCCCAGCCAGCCAGCCCAACCCCCAAATTCAGATTAATTCCCAAAGATAACTGTAACGAGATAATAATACATGGCATTATTCTGAAGGAAGTGATAGGACAGAGATCAATGACCTCAGGATTGGTTCAGTCAAAAGCATTGCTTAGTTTGATCTCAGAGTAGATGCACCCTGAAGTACAATTCCAATGAGCAGATGAGGACCCGCCTTTTCCCGGGGGTGTGGAAGAGACAGGCAGAAAGAGTCTGGCCCTTCCTTCCCTGGCCTCTGCAAGGACAGGTCGCAATGGCAACCTCTGTGGAAAGAAGTTGTTGGTCCTGTGTTACCCTGGAAAGCGCTTTTTCCAGAAAAAGGCAGGAAAAGCTCCACTCTTCTTGGGTCTGCAGAATGGAGTCAATGCACCGAGGGTGAGAACGGGTGTCCTCCGCAGGAAGGGTGTGGGCTCACATGCCAGCCCAGTCACAGGAGAGATGGCACCTTGGTTTCCCCTGGTGCCCCTCCCAACTGTGGCTCAGCTCGGCGCTGCCCATTACCTGGGGCAGCATGCAGTGGCATCAGTCTAGCTTCAGCCTGTCCAATCACCCCAAATGCAGAGGAGACAACACAGGGAGAAAAGATGAGAGGTAGAGACACACATTATATTCCCTTTTCCTGTTCCTTTTCAATTCAAAGTAGAACCTTCATGAAGAACAAAAAGTTAAATGTGCAGGAGGCACTTCTCTGGGGAAGAAATAAATACCTCACGCAAGCATTCATGGATGGATGAGTCCCATGAGAAAGATTCTCAGCACAACAAGTTCAGTCATAAAAGGAATCTAAAATCCCCACACTGATGTATACAAGAAACACGCAAAACATATCCACTAATGCTAGAGGAAGTTACATGCATAAATTTCCCATAGGCTGGGAACATATATCTTAGAATCTGCGTAATTTAGTTCACACTCAGCAGAACATTGCGATATTTACAGGCACATTCCAATGGGAAAACATTTGCATATTGAGTGCGAAAGACGCAGCTTTGTCACCTAACCATGGGACTTTAAAAGCAGGGATTTTGTGACCTCAAAAAACTATTTGTGAAGTTGGTGGGGAGGAAAAGGTTGTGTAGGCAGGGAAAAAAAATTACCAGAAGTTGGTAAGAACTCTTTTTTTTTGAGCGTTAGGATGGTTGCAGGCTGGGACAAAGTGAGTTCATGTAGACCACAGGTTCTGGCTTGTTACACATCAGAGAGTGCTTTGTCTACTCTCATTTCCCATACTTATTCTTCCCAATTAAGTTTGTTTCCCATTAGCCAGGTTGATGAGAATAGTGAGTAAGACACATTCTTCTTCTTGCAATCATCATCTTTCATAGCATAATAACTTAATAAATGCTTGCAGAACAGGAATGGAGTGGAATGTCACTTTTTTGGATTTGGTCTGTATTCTGAAGGTGAAAGTGGGCATCTGAGAAACACATTCGCTTTGGAAGTTTTAAAAATTAAAAAAAAAGAAAGGTACACTCTGAACCTGATTGAAAATGCAAAGTTCTATGTTCTCTAGCACTGCATGTCAGACATGGTAGAAAAAGCTATTCAGTGACTACCGTAACCTTAGCGCTATCCAGAATTGTTCTGAAACTAGTTCACTAGTTTCTGAAACACTACTGTAGTTGCAGCAAGTTACTAAAACTACCTACAGAATTTTAATCATACAATTTAGATTTCAATATGTCAGCAAAACAGCAATGTACAACCCATAGAATTTTTATCCTGGAAGTGAAATTATCAAACTATTGCTCCGATGTCTGAAAAGTAAAGCTATCCTCCCTAGGTACGCAGCACTCTCTCGCTTATGCTGACACGTAAGGTGGTGGTGGATCTTTAGCAGCTCCATTCACAGGATCATCATATGGTGGCAACAGGACCTGCAGGAAAGGAAAAAAAGGTTATATTTTTAAAAAAGAAGACAGCTGATAAAATTCACAGAAAAGAAAACCCTTGAGGCCATGTCCTAAACAATGACAAGAAAGAGTAAATTAGTAAGCAGGAGCAGAATAGTTAGAAAAGGAAACAGTATTAACCTGAAGTTTCTCCTTTTCAGTTTGTGTGCCTGTTTTCATTATGAAGGAAACCGTGATTTTTTTCTCATTTCCTATTGACTCCAGTGACAGCATGATTTCAGCCAGAGACCTTTCATTGCTGGTACCTGAATTTGTTCAATCTGGCAGTGACAGTAGCTGCTTATTCTGCAGCTCTCCTCTGTCAAGAGCTCTTAAACCATGTCTCCCAGAGGAGTGCTCAAACTGCTAAGCCAGAGTGAGAGAAGTCCCAAAAACCTCTCTTTCTGAGATCTCCCTGGAATAGCTAATAATTATTTTGGGGTGGCGAGAAAGAAAGCGAGTGGAGAACAAATTACCCAATGTCTAAATAAATCTCCAACTTTGTGCTTCTGGGGCACTCAGCCATGAGAAGGAAGACCTACATTCCCATAAAGCCCTTCAATGAATACCCGAACAACTGATAGAAATTAGGACAGCTTTAGTCATGTATCATGTGCATTCATAAGAGTCCAGGCAGCTTCCTAGGGCACGGGAGATGCAAGTTCAGGCCACATAGGGTAGAGGAGGGATTTGAACCAAGATTTCTACTTCTTTAGGCAAGCATGCTAGCTATCATGCAATTTTTAATGGCACCAGCACTGACATTAATTAGCTTGCATGTGAAAAGGCAAAGGAGCACTTGGTCTGTGAATTCCAGCAGGGACTGAGGATAAAATAGATGTCTGAATGAAGAATGAGTGTACATTCCCTAAAATATCTCACTATCGTGTAAGAGTATCGGTTGTAGTGCATTGGCAGAGATACTTTATGCAGCTGAAGGTCAATTATTCATGATGGAATTTCCAGATTTATCAGCATCACTTCTTGGTCATTAAAGAGCACATAAAGCTGATTGTCTAACTTTACATAGGAAAATCCTGATCTCAGTAAAGTCAATGGAAGTTTTGCCACGGGAGGATTTCACCAGTTCTTAAAGAAGTTGATAACCCACCTTCAGCAAAGAAACATCCGTAATCATCCCCTTTGGACCTCAACCACAACGTAACGAAATACGTGGGAATCTTTCTATAGATTTAAATAGACTTTGGATCAGGCTTTTGTGGGGTAGTTCCACGGTGATTCACATTATACTTACGTTAGTTTACAGACATGTGTTGGTGACCATGTGCTCAAGTACATCTGTGCACATGTTTGTTAGATTACAGAATGGCTACCTTGGCATCTCCAGCCCTTAATCAAAAAAGTTTCATTATTTAGAAAAGAAAATTGTCAGAGCCATCACTCTTTATTAATTCCATATGTTTAAGCCTGTAAATGCAATATACTATGCACACATCCACTACATAATATAAAAAGCCTTGTACTGAAAAGCATTTAATAAATTATGTCAATTGTAAAGGGTGCAAACAGCTTATGAGAGACCACTTATCTAGTGAAATTAAGACAGCATCTAGAACTTAAAATAAATATTGTGATAAAAATCATAAATATATTTTGCAGTGTAACCTCAGTAAATCACACTGCTAAAGCATGTAAACTGTGAAAAACACTACAGTTGAGATCCTCTCCCTAGTGCTGGTCATTAGTTTAATAACAGGGTTTCTAGTAAAATCCTGTGTTACTAAAGAAGGCACTAGTTTCTCAAAGGTACAGAAACATGTTCATTAGTTGATTATGAAGCCATCTAATTAGTAATTAAATCTGATCTACAGATGGCTCTGGAAATGAATCAAGTTCACTTTGTGAAGATTTAGCTGTCTTATGGTGCTCCTGTACTGCTAAGCCCCAAACTGTGGGCCATTCCTTTCAGGTCCATTTCATCAGGCATGATAAGAAATGACAGCAGCTGCAATCCAAAAAGCTGTCCATCTTAGAATCACAGAATTGTTTAGGTTGGAAAAGACCTTTAAGATCATCAAGTCCAATTGTTAACCTAACACTGCCATCCCACCACTAAACCATGTCCCTAAGCACCTCGTCTACCCATCTTTTAAATATCTCCAGGGATGGGGACTCAGCCACTTCCCTGGGCAGCCCGTTCCAATGCTTGACAACCCTTGCGGTGAAAAAAATTTTCCTAATGTCCAAACTAAACCTGCCCTGGCACAACTTGGGGCCATTTCCTCTCGTCCTATCACCAGTTACCTGGGACAAGAGACCAACACCCACCTCACTACAGCCTCCTGTTGGGCAGTTGTAGAGAGCGATAAGGTCTCCCCTCAGCTACCTCTTCTCCAGACTAAACAGCCCCAGTTCCCTCAGCCACTCCTTGTAAGGCTTCTTCCAGGTCTATGAGCTGATTAATAAAGGACAATACCTCTTCCTGTGCTATGATCCTCTTTTAGATCAACGTGTCCTAAGACTACTGTAGTTACATAAATATTAGTACTTCAGCATTGAGGTTACTATCATTTGCAGTAGGTCTCTTGGAGGATTTTGCCGATATGAATTAGCTTCTTCATTCCCTTCACTCCTGCATGAAACAAAATCTGTCTGGTAGGAAAACAGCCTCCTGGTGAGGCTTTTAACCTCTTGGGAGGTGAGCACTCTGCTTTGCTCTAGGGCCCCAAAACTCATACGTGGGTCAATGGCCCCAGGGACCCTTGGAAGACTCTTTCTCACTTAACAGTTCACAAGAAGTGAGGGGAGATAGGAATACTTACAGGAGCTACTTTGGAGAAGCCACTGGATAATTCCCAAGGCATATGGGTTTCTATAGGAATATTCAAATTATGTGGGGCATGAACTGGGGACACCACTAAAAAGATTCAGAAGGTTCACAAGAAAATATCTATAGTGGAAAGCTAAAGAGTATTTGCCAAATGTCTGTAAGGTTTAGGGTCACTTTATTGCTGGCAAAGGTTATTTGTCTGAACCGTTCCATCAGTGACGACTTTACTGGCTTGCTTTCCACACATTTTTGTGTTTAAATATTTAAATATCCTGATCTTGCATCCCCTGACATGAACAGAATAGTGATAAAAATGGGTGTAGAATAAACAGAATTCAAAATTGCTACCTTTGCCTAGCAGTGTTTGAGTTAGACAAAGGAAATATGGACAGGATCTTAAAAAAAAAGGTTAAGATGAATGAATGTGATGGACAACAAGTGGAGGAAAGCAGGCAGAACTTGTGGAATACAAGGTGCCAGCTGGGACCCCAAGTATCTCATGTCATTAGTATAGTAAAAGTAATTTAAACTAATTTAACTGTTTTACTTTCAGACACTGTGGTTTTGTTACTGTTACTTAATCATCCATCAACTGTAAGTCTAAATAATCATCCATCAGCTTCCATGACAGGTTGAGGAACTCTTCAACCACCCTATAATCACAAATCTTGCAACTCTGCCTCTGTAAGACTACCTTTTAATTATTTTTGACAAGAACAGAGTCTCAGGCCGTTATTTCCCTTTAATAATTTTTCCATCTTTTCTCAGTTAAGTCTATTTTGGCAAAAGGGAAAAATATGATAAAACCTGAATTAGCTCAGCTTTTAACTGTTTACTGTTGAAACAGTTAACAGTTTACAAAAATCTCAAGGAAAAAAGAATTCCATTAGAATTTTAATAATTGTATTTAGACCAAACTAGCTGAGGTGTAAATCTGGATCAGAGTAGTTTTCCCTTCTTTTGTGTTAATTTTAAATCTCAGAGTGGTTTAATGGAAGCAGATAAGTGCCTTGGACATAAAACAGCATAGTTATTCAGGCAGTGTGTTACGCTCTCTAGAGATATAAAATGGAAGCCAGTCACTGAGCCAAAGGGTGAGTTCAGAAACTGGAAAAATAGACAGAAACTCACTATTCGGTCTTATCTAGGAACCTAATTAGGATGGATGCAGTCTGAAGTAATACATGAAAGACAAAAATACATGCATGTTTTAGGTCCATGGTATCCCCAAGGCAGAATATCTGCTAGGACAACTGATGCATTTTGCTTCCTAGGTGCTACATTTGAGCATTTCCTTGCTTGCTTGTTGTGAATTGAGAAAAATGTATGTTAGTTCCCCTGGATGCTCTGGGACTAATGTTTACAAGAGTGTTTGAGACTGCCAGTTACTCACAAGTTACTACAAAAAGTAAGTACGAAGGACCCCCATTTTTTGGAACTCAGTGATCCCTGTGAAAAGAAGTTCTGGCTTTTTTTTTAGACTAGCAAGCAAGTTTGGAAGATTATATGGTTGCAGCGTTCAGTCCTACAGGATGCCTAAAATCCAAAGGACAGAAGCTCCTAATTTCTTTCACAATGCCTATAACCATATTTAAGAACCGCATAGCATTTTAACATCATCCTTTAACACGCAGGCGGAGGAGGAGTTGACATTACTCACGGCTGGTATAGTTGTCTGGTGAGAAAAGCACTGCACAGAGACCCTGAGATCAGAGCTCCAGGGGCTCCCAAACCAGGAGGGTTCAAACCCATAGCTCCCATCGGCCATATGAATGCTCCAGACACAAGGTTTTCAGTTAGGTTGGAAGGACCATTTTCCACCCTCCTGTTGAAGCTAAGCATGCAAGAATCCACGGGGAAAGAAAGAAAATAGGAGAAAGTGTGGCTATGTAGCCCCATGGTTAGGGTGCTTAAGTGGGACAGGGAGTCCTGGGTGCTGAGCTTTGCTCCCAATACCATTTAAGCATTTTGTGATAAGCAGTCTTGTTGTATAATACACAGAAATAATCCAGAACTGACCCATAAGAAAGTCTGGTCCTGACTTAGCTGGTGTCATCCGGGTGGTTTGGATAATTGTATTACATAAGCATCTCTCTATTGTAAAGCACATGATACAGGATGACCTTCTCTGGAAGAAATAATCATCATACAAGTTTGCCAATGGCTATAACATACTCAGTTAATATAAGCATATGTCATTTCTTATTTTTTACATCCTGGTTAATCTTGTTTTGGAGAATCAGATTTTAAAGACATTGCTCAGAAATATGCCTAAGAAGAAACACAGGCAAATATTTGTGTATTCAAACAGTTTGGAATTAATCTTATCCCAAAGGTTGTTTTTTTTTTTTTTTTTTGGGGGGGGGGGGAATCGCATAATTTCAATAATCACTCTGTATTTTTTTCAGCTGATTCCACATCTGCCTGAACTTCCAGTAGAAAATTTTCTTTCCTCAGCATATGGACAAGTTTTCTCGTATTCCTGCAGTTATTCCTGTTTGAACTCAAGCTCTTAGATCTGTTTGGAGTCTAGTACATTTCTAGAGAAGAAAATGTGCTTAGTCCCATGTAAGTAAACTTAAATATTTGATTAATTGATTATTTCTGCATTCTTACGGGTCTCACCCAAAACTCACTAAACTTAATAGAAATCTTTCTGTGCCTCTGGAGAGCCTTGGATCGCTTTTTCCCACAGCCATTTGTATTCTTCACTGAGTGGAATGGTACAATTATCACATAACTGCTTTGAGTTTGAACAGCATTTTGGCTGGCAGCTGCATAAAACTTTTGTGAGTTCCCATGGTGAAATACCTTGTTGATGTCTTGTTAGAAACAAACACTGTTAGAGACAGCTCTAACATACTTTTCCCAAACACCTTCTCGAACAGAAATGCGCTGGGTAATGCCAAAAAAAGCTATAGATTAAAAATGTCTGTGGTGAGTGCTGTTGGTTGGAGTGAGCATTCAGGATGTTCTCTCAATCTTTAGCTTTTCGGTGCAAACTCCAGTCCTTTACGTTGAAGGACTTCACATTGCATCAATACACAGTATATAGGCAGGGAGACAATGAATAGTTGAGTGGAATTACGGTGATCACTACTGCAATTTAATCCCGGTCCCATCACTGACCTTTTGAGTTTTGACAAATCATTTGACTTTGTCTTAGGAAGATCTCCCATTTGTAAAACAGGCATATTATTTGAAATATCTTAAAAGGTGTCGGAAACCTTAAGACAGATTTAAAACTCCCTTGGTTGAAACTTGCATATGACTGCATGAGACAGGGACTAAATTGTGGAAAAATTTACAAACTAAATACATACTTGCAGAAAGTTCAGCCTATGCCTGGAAATGTTTACCCCAGCCTCTTCACCACAGCTATGTATGCATTACATATCATTCTTCTGCAGAAGCGACCTTTACGTTTCAGACACCCAAACCGCTACCAGGAATCCTTATGGGAGGCCCATGCGAATACGTGGGGAGGAAAGGGAGAGAGGGCAAAAAGAGCCTTTTCTTTCACACAGCTCACATACAAAGTGGGTTCAGGCCTTATTCTCTGTTTACTTAAAAAGGGAGGGAGAGAAACCACAAAGTGAATAGTGGTAGGCAGATGGCAAGAGCCTGCCAGAGCCAGGGCTGGACTGTTTCACAGGTAAAAGTGCTGAACCACAGGAATTTCCTCATCCGGGAGCCTCTGTCCAATGTGCAGCCCCTGGCCTGGTGATGGGATGAACGCTGACACAGCTGCAGGCTGAAATACAGTCACAGCATGCCTTTCCTAATTCAGGATAAATTTTCTCCTCGATGTAGCACAGGGCTGATGCCTCACGTTCAGAGACAACTGAATTGAAAGATGAGGCTTTAAGCAGCAGCACAGTCCTCTACTCTGGGTTCATTTCATCTCAATGATTCCAGCCTGAGACCAACCACTGTCTTCTACCAATCTGATACCATTGTGTGGTTTGGAGAGGGTTTAATGGTGTGCAATCACATTTACTAATTTCATGTTTACTTCCCTGCTCTCCTGTCATTCACCCAGCCAAGAGGAGTGGAATTTCCTTCCACAGCTGCTGTGCTTTGAGGAGCCATTGACTGCAACCTTAACCACGCTCAGCTGCAGCAAGGGGAGGCTGCTGATATGACCACCCGCCCAGTTCAAGATGGTCCCAACAGCCTTTGCGTACTGTTGGGGTCTTGACTACGCAAATATCATGAAGATCACCCAGGGAAAACAGATTTCTGTGTGCATGAACAGCTATAGCTGGCTGATCATTTCACTCTGTACACAGGCAAGGCTGAGGATAATTGTTTCTTTGCGATGATTTCCTGTCAAGTTTGACAATGTAGTTTTCTTCTGAGAAGTCTGAGATGATTACAGAGGAAAATGTAAAATTAAGGTAGAGCAACGTGAGGTTTTATGGTGATTATTAGTGTACGGAGTAGAGTTGGCTGAAAATACAATTTTTGGCATACAAATTTTTGGTAAGAAACTGTCTGAAATATTTGGTAATAAATCCTATCTGTATTTTTTGCTTAAAATTTTTGGAAATCTGGGTCTTCTCAGTAGAGCCCTGTTTGGGAAGCTCAAGGCACCAGGTGGCTGCTGTTTCCTTTAGTAATATGTATGACAATGAGCACTGGACTAGATGTAAATAATTTTATATTTTACTTGAAAGGAAATAAGCATATTAACATAGCACATGTTTTATTTCCCATACAAAATCTACTGGAAGTTACTATATGTATACTGATTTTATTGAGACAGACTCTTCAAAAGTTTCTATGTTTCTGTACGTAGGGTGGGAAAAAGCAGCGTTTATCAGGAGTTTCTGAAGAAATGTGTTTTTTCTCCAGTGGATGCCCAAGAGGTTTTAAATCCCAGGGTTTTAAGACATCTCAGAAGTGAGTCACCCAAGGTCTTCTGCTACTTTTAAAAATTTAGTTAATAAACTGCAGGTGCAAACTGCACCTTTGGGTCATCTGATCTGCTCATCTCTGAGGTAACTTCAGAAAAGTAGGTAATATTTGGCCCTGAAGAACAGTAGCTCATGCACACTCAGATTATCAAGGGAGAGAGATTGACTTAAACAGTTAAAAAGTATTAAAACTAAATCCATTGACAATTCAGAATTTTCTCTTTAACCCCTTAGCATGAAGACACACTTTACATTGACTGTATGAAAAAACTGACAGCCTTCAGGAGAGGAGGAAGCTTTTTCCTGGTAGTGAAGAAACAATATTAATAATAATAATAATAATAATTCTGTGGTGAGAAGCAGTCGAATGCTGCATAAAAGATAAGCACTGGCAAAAGAAGTAGGGATTAGCTTTCATCACGCTGCAGCTAAGCATGTGCATGTAGGGACAGCTCTACTGAATCAGGTGGAAGGTGCATCCAGATGACAGCAATTAGTGATGGATAATGAAGAAAGAGAAGTGCAAGACAGAAGAATAAAAGAAATTAAGAAAGAGCAGTGCAAGTATATATAGTCACGACTTGCCCAGAATATTCTCCAAACTGTCAGAAATGTGAATGTCAAGAACTTGCTGAATTGGTCATGTCTTATAGGAATTTTTCTTCCACTGATTTTTCTAGCCTGCATTTGAATCCATGTTGACTTTTAGCACCCACAATGTCCTGTGGTAAGGAGTCCCACAGCTAATCTAGGTGTTAATGTGAAGAAATACCTTCTCTGGTTTGCTATGAAACCTGCCACCAGCCATTTCACTGAATGTCTCCTAGTTCTTTTGCTAAGACAGTGAGCAGTTGTTCCTTCCTTTACCTCCTCTGCCACTCACGATTTTGAAGACCTCTATCATGTTCTTTCTTGTTCTGTGCCTCTTTCATTCCACTTAGGATCCTTGCTCCCCTGCAGTGCAGCCCACAGTTAATTTCTTCATACTAAGAAGACTTCATACTAAGAATACTTGACAGTTTGGGGTCCAGGCTGAAGAGACAGCTCCAAGACCAGATATATGGAGAAGCATTACAGTCAGGAGGGTGCTGGGGAGGGAGCTGACCTCCATCTGGATGAAGCCTCCAGTGCACCAGGCACTTTCACCCACCTGACCTGTGTTAGACGGTCTTCCATATGAGATCAACTGCCCTTCAGATGCAATTCTTGTACATAAATGCTTATAAATATCTGCTTCAGAGTTGGCTGTTTACAATGTAAATGGCTCCTCTGGTCAAATGAGTCCAGTCAAAGCAACTGTTTCTGAGGAAGTCAGAGAGCAATGTTCACAAAAAACCTTCCCCATCTTTCATTTTCTCCTTCCCCTGTCCCCAGACAAAAGAGCCCTGGGTATAGGGCCAAAGCTTCATACCCGAGCCAAATCATATTTAATATCGAATGAGAAATGGTTTACTTTGCTTCATGCACAGATGCTTTTGCTGGAAAAGTTTGCCTAAAATGTGCTAGTTAATTACTGTTTAAGGGTTTCTGTCAAATAAATCCCAAGAAACCTTCCTCTCAACATGGACAGGAAGTATTTTCATGTTTATATGTATGCATTTCCGTTAGAAACCACACTAGAATGATTACAGATGGAGTAACTGGAAGCAGAATAGCTCAGAGATAATTTATAACCCCATTCAGCGAAGAAGTAGGCCTCAATGCTGCAAAATCATCTGTGTGAAGTTAGAGTCAGTATGTTGTTTTCCTTTCACAAAACTGCTTGTTTATTCCAAGCCACCAGCTCTCCAAAACACCATTTAAGAAACCTTACACAACTTTATGGATTTCTGTAATGAAGCAGCACAAAGTTTTCAGCATTCCAGATTGAGGAATAAATGTATATATTAGTAGGACACAGCAATATTTAGGGACAGATTGTGATTGCCCTTGCATGGGAAGAAAACTGGATTCAGGAAGCTATTGTCTTCTTCTATCATGTGCAACCTCATAAAAGTCATCCAGAGTAACGGTGTCATTACCCTCTCCATTCAAAGACATGGAGGGATAGTCCACCTCAGGCCACAGAAGTCTCTCCTACAGCTTGGCCAGCCCTCTACTGCTGCATCTCTAGTTGTGCATCATGATTTTCTACAGACAGAACATGTTTATTTTTTCAAATTTTCCTTAATTCTTTTTTTCCAAAATGAGCATTTTTCTGGATGAGCACATGCTTTCTCAGGGGATACGTGCCTACATGTCATCAGTACTGAAGACCTGAAGTATACTTTGACTCTGTGTAACAAATGGCTGATGTTTTGTCATGAGTGCAAAGACAGTGACAGAGCACTAATCTTTCAATGGACTTTTTAATTACTAACCTGCACCTCTTTCTAACTTTATCTCCTCTTACCATTACATGCTGTATCCCACTCAAGAATTAACAAGACAGGAACCTAGGAATAGCTCACATGGGGCATCCAAATTGTTTAACAGGACTGGTCATGTCCCAGGACCGTGGTTATCACAGCTGTGATTGCATTACAGGTATTGCTGGAAAGGCTTCTGTCTTATCTTCATCTCACCAGATGGACTGTTTTTCCCTATCTGTATGCCTAGGGACATGGGGTGACCCACTGTCAGTCTTTGGGCACCACCACAGAGAGATGGGCCAGTTGCAAAATTTGGAGGTAGATTTTGAAGTCTCATTATAACTTAGGAGCAGTAAGATCTGGGGTTTTGAGATGACCAATCTCTAGTTCTGTCTTCCATACATATTTTTTTACTAATTTTTATTTTTATACAAACACATTATTTTGGTATCACTATTAAAAAGTAAGGCATTATATTGTCATATAAAGTACAGTTTTTCTGGCACAGTGTATTTAGGCATTTCCTAGTGAATGTTGAAGTGAAGCCTTTGTTTATTACCCAATTATTATAACACTGTGTTAAAACTAGAAAGGATTAGTGTCATGAAAGGTGATGAACTGACAGCTTGAGGGAAAACTACGTTTACATAAAAATGCATTAATGTTAGTAAAAATCACATCTGTGAAGCACCTGTTACCCAGAAACTCCCACAAACTTTGCGGATCTTCTAAATTTGGTACACGAATACCCACTTGTTCTTTCTGAAGTTGAGCGTTTTTCAGAGTTCATTTAAAGCAGACCTTGCTTTCCTCAGAGGACCAAAACCACAAGTGCTGTGCAGTTTGGGACAGACTGCAGCGGACAGTCCATCATGAGTCTGAGGGAGGCTTGGGAAGAGCACAGTTGCTCTATGGGAGCCATTAAAGTGAACTGAAATCAGGCTGAAAGAACGATCCAGAAGTCACCAGAAACCATTAATAACCACAGGAAGCCAGACTTCTCAATTACTGTCACACCCTCAGCACAACAACCGCAGCTGGGTGCTCCTCCCTGGTAGGGAGCTGAACTTTGCTTTCACGCAATCTCTAAGAGAACAATGCCACCTACTGAACCAAGCGGCTCCCTCCCACCTAACCGAAGGCTGATGTTCTTTCAGCATCTGCATAGTCTGTGGAGTTGGGTAAGTTTTGGCAAAGAGGCTTGGCGCTGGAGGAACTGGGACGTGCGAGGAGTTCCTCCTCCACTTGGCAAAGGCCAGGCTTGCCCTGTGCCAGGGGATACGATGCAAAGATAGCGGCTGAGCCTAGTGCTGGCGCTGAAGGCAGGGCTGCCTCTGGGAAGAGCAGCTCTGTGGAAGGGCAGGGCTCCTAGTGAGGGCCACCTATATGGCTATATAGGGCACAGCGGGGCTCACTGCTGCCGGGACTTGGCCTCGTGCCCCCTGCCACATTTCCCTGTTTGAACGACACCTGCCTGAGTGAATTCAGGCCGTCCCCATCCTCCGTTGCACAGTGTGACTATGACTTGAGCCTGACCTGGAAAATTCACACACGGCTCAGCTTATACACCCATATATCCTTGGCAACAGGGATTTAAGTTGTCATCGGCTTTTGCCGCACTGATACATATCCTTGGAATTATACTGAAGGCTTCGACTCATTTTTTGAAGCCCACAAAACAGCAGCTGTCAGATGGTAATGAATCAACCCTGCTAGAAAAAAACAGTCTGCAAAGAAACACTGCAAATTCATAAACACTCTGTTTTTTCCTACATTGCAACACTCCCAATTAGTGAATCCAAAAAGATTTGGAAGATTGAAATTACACATCCCCATTTCATGTCTTCTTTTTAATCTAATTGTGAATACTGAGAACAGATTTGTCTGTTTCTATTGCAAATCTCTTACAAATTGTCATGTATTAGAATAATTCCAGTATTTGAGCTGCAAACATAAATACACTTCTCGTGTTTAAAATAAAAACGGATAAACATCTATATTTTGATCTTGTAATTTAACTTACAAGTAAATGTGTGTAATGACAAGTGAAAATGTTTTGGAAGACTTATTTTTAAACTTAAGAGGGTATTTGCCCCAAATTGACACTGTTAATAGCCTGCTCCAAACAACTCATCTGGCTTCTGACAGCAGCCACCCGGGAATAGGTGAGACCTATAACAAGAAGTGTGATTAGCAAATAGCACTGAGCAACTGAGCAAACAGGCAGCATGAAGCAATCCAGACCACAGAGAATGCTGAATTTTAAAACAAAATCCTTCCATAAACAAGGAAGAAGTAGAAGAAAGAGCTGAGCATAGATGATAAGATGGGAAACTTAAAAAAACAAGAAGAGAAAACAAATCTCTTCACTAAGATTAAAGGACAGCTGACAAGGGATGGGGCTTCGCTGCAGGTAGAATATGACATGCTGAAGCAGCTAAATAGCTGTTTGTTGGCAGATGCAGACTGTCACGATACTTTTCTGCAACTCAAAATCAAGCAGAAGAGGAGGAAGCGCACACGTTGCACATGCATATTAGCAACACCTGAATGCTGGCATCCACGTGGAGCCTGAGCCCTTTGAAGATTCTCTGATTAAAGGCATTGCTCTGGGCATGTTTATAAGAGCAATTCTGCAGAAAACCAACAGATCCAGCATTTAAGCCACGCTCCCAGGTCTCATGTAGACTACTGCATGTGGTCACTAATTAATCACCCCCTTTACTTTAAGGACTGGGTAGTTCTGCTTATGTCCTTTTTTTTTTTCTTGCCCCCTGCTTCTTCTTCCTCTTCTCTGCCTCCTGTTCTAGCTGCTGTCCCTCTTGCGGGTTTTATCAGACATTTTCCCCTAGGGAAGGTCAGAGCTCCTCTGCCTGGACTCAGCTGGAGGCCCTGAGAAGGGCTCGGAGAGTGAGTCATGCCAGGGGTATTCATTTGTGGTGTTCGCTCCCTTTAAAGTATGTTCATCATTACTACTCAAGTAGGAAGGAGATGCCTCTGATCTAGTGGCCCAGTAATACAAACTGCCACGCAAGCCCAGCTACCTGGTGAACATTGCCAAGTTTGCAGGATTTTTATGCTGTGTTATGGAAAATATCTTCAAAGCAGGATTTTTCTGCAAGTTGTCTTCTACTCTGACATGCACAATCCCAAAACTGGCTCAGTAGTTGGAAACCACAGGTCCCAAAACAACTACCAGAAACAAGAGCTCTTGTGCGTGGTTTGTCTGCCTCTGGGCTCCATCTCATGCTCCAGTCTGTTTAATTGGCATGAGTCTGAGGGTCCTTTTCTCCGTCCATAGCCAAACCTTCCACACATGCAGGATAACACAATAACACAAAGAATGGCTCTTCCAACCCTACAAAAGAATATTCTTCCTCTGCTCAGATGAATTAATGGAAGCCAGACCCTGCACTTCTCAAATAGGTCTCCAATTGCTTTGAGAAAGGGAGAGCAAACAAAAGTGGTGACAGGTTAATTACAGGCTACTTAGTTGATATCATGTCCACAGAAGGAATGTATCTGCATTGAAAAAACAAGTAACTTATTAACCATTGTGGATAAATGTATGTCAGATAGGATCCATTGGAGTGATTTGATTAAGTATGTAAGGATCTAAATCCCACTTTGAAGAGAGATTTACGGCTTTACGTTTTATCCCCACTGGCAGCATGACCGGAGATGAAACTTCCATTGATTGGCTTCAGTGAGAGTTAAAAATAAACAAAATGAAATCCCCTGGCTGTGCAAGAGCACAAAGGAGCTGTTCCTGCTCCGGAGAACAAAATGCCCAACTTTGGGTTATCTTCTGTGCTTGTTTGTTGGCAATTTTTCCAAATTGGATGAACATTTCCATGGTACTGCTGTCACAGTTTAAATTAGTGTAGAAAATTAATCTTCATTCATGGTGTGCTCGAGCAGTTGGCAAGAAAAAGCAATCCCAGATTGGGAAAGTGGAAAAAATAATCTTCAGGTTACTACAGTTCACTGCGGGGAAGCCACCTTACTGCCGCGCCAAAATCTCCTACAGATACCTCCAGAAACTGAGGGAAGAGAAGCATTGGAAAAACACTTAGAGGAGGGAGATGATACCATATCCCGAAGTGACTCTGCTGTGACTAAGGTACACAGCTGGGTCCCCAGGTCTTGGCATTACCAGCCCCTGGAGTATAAGAGAGTCACGTCTCCCCACCAGCTGGGCTCCAGGCCATTCCCCTGCCCAGCAGCAGCTGGTCCCCCCACCCCATAACACAGTCTGTTCATAGAGCCAAGATGGGTATGTTCATGTGGTGTCAAACTTTGATCAAGGGCCACAGAAGGACCTCTCGCCTAATGGGGGCAGTGGCAATATCCCATTCACAGCCTGCAGTCTGTGATGGCACGCTTGCAAAAAGGACGGCTTAAACCACTTACACTGAGTGACAAAAATCAGATTACCTGGTAACCAATAACTGTAGCTATCAGGTTAGTTACACTTCAGATCTATGAGTATTATTTATAAGAACCAGCTTGATTGGGGGGAACTAATTGGAAATTTCTGTGCTGGGAATTTCCCCTCCAGATCAGTCCACACTTAAGTTATTCTCATGGCTTTTAGTATTATGAAAATTAGACAGTTAGTAGGAAGGCAGAGAGACAGAATCACAGAATGGCAGGGGTTGGAAGGGACCTTGGGAGATCATCCAGTCCAACCCTCCTGCTAAAGCTGGTTCACCTAGAGCAGGTTGCACAGGACAGCGTCCAGGGGGGTTTTGAATATCTCCAGAGAAGGAGACTCCACAACCCCCCTGGGCAGCCTGTTTCAGTGCTCTGTCACCCTCAAAGTAAAGTTCTTCCTCACATTCAACTGAAACCTCTTATGCTTCAGTTTGTGCCCATTGCCCCTTCCCTGTCGCTGGGCACCACTGAGAAGAGTCTGGCTCCGTCCTTGTGACATCCACCCTTGAGAGATTTGTAAGTGTTGATGAGATCCCCTCTCAGTCTTCTCTTCTTCAGGCTGAACAAGCCCAGCTCCCTCAGCCTTTCCTCATAGGGGGAGATGTTCCAGTCCCCTAATCATCTTTGTTGCCCTCCTCTGGACTCTCTCTAGGAGTTCCTCATCCTTCTTGAACCAGGGAGCCCAGAACTGGACCCAGTACTCCAGGTGGGGTCTCACCAGGGCAGAGTAGAGGGGGAGGATAACCTCCCTCGTCCTGCTGGCCATGCTCCTCTTAATGCACCCCAGGATACCATTGGCCTTCTTGGTGACAAGGTCACACTGCTGGCTTACGGTCAGCTTGTCATCCACCAGGACTCCCAGGTCCCTCTTGACAACTGAATATTTTTAAAAATAAAGTATTACTGAATTGGAGGCTGGTAACAGAGGCGTCTGTAGAGAGGATCTCATGAGGAGCATGGGAGAAGGTATGACAGATGCAGGAGAGTACCAGTGACCAGTATTGGCAGAGAAGTCCTGTATGAGGACAGAAAACACAAAAGCTCATCTCCTGAAAGGACATATCAGTAGATTTCCACTGTGCAACCAGCCAAGAAGACAACAGACAAATACTGCTGTACACACTCAACATGAATTTATAGGGTCGTGATGGACTTGCTTTAGATGGAATTGGGGGAAACTAATTGTGAGACCCACCAAGGACTTCCTGAATGCAGAGAGCCAAGGAACAAGGAACCTGCCTTGCATAGCTGTGCTTAAGGAGCTATCCATTCTCCTAATCGAATCTGGCTGTGATGTATAAGTGTGCTTACACACCTTGCTGGTAGTAAATTAAGAAATGCAGTAAAACAAAAGATAATCTGGTTGTTATTTTCAGAAAAACTTTCTCAACCAGAGAACCAATTACATACAATCGCAGTTTCTTACTCTTTTGAACCAAATCCTAGTGCTCTATATTAAAGAAGTTTCCTTCTTTCCTAAGAAAGAGACCTGTAATCCAAACATCTCTAAAGGGTTCACAGCTGCTGCAGCCAGCAGGTCACTGTGGACCCTTCCTATCTCTCATGCCATAGAATCCCAGCTAGTAAGGATTTGATTGTTCTTCTCCAGAAAAGCTCAGTCATTAATGTCATTTTTCCATTTAAATTGAAACTCATGGATATATTTTTCAAGGCTCCTGAGCAGGTAAAACATGCAACTCCTAGTTCAAAAGTTAGAAGCAGGAAAATAATGATCTTTATGAAGGTACAGGTAAATTTGTATTTAACTGGCAATGTAAGATCCAAGAATTTGATTTTGCCAAGATGTTAATAGACCAGAGATAAGAATACCTACTGTAGCCGACATGTCTTGTCTTACAACAGACATAGTTCTCCCTTCAAAAAAGGGCACACAACAATCATCAGGTAATCATAAGACGAATGCAACTGTTTATGACTGTTTAATTTTCTGTAATTAGAATCATTAGAGGACAGGGGTTTACCCATTCCTTTTCCATTTTTAGTACAAATTCTGCAGGTGTACAGAATTTTCAATTCAAGGATGAATTTGTTGATAATTTGATATTGAAGGCAGAGATTTCTTTTTTCCCCTGAGTGCAAATGATAATAGAAGTAAGGTATATGTTTAATTTTTAAGACATTTTTCAAAGACAGCTCTCCCAAAAAATTGTAAGACACAGTAATAAAATGTTTGTAGTAATAAATTTCTTAGTTTCATTGAAAATACTTAAGTAACTGCAGAAAGATTTTGAATTTCTAATCATCCCAATACATAAACCAGATCTTTTAAGTTTGGCAGTAAACTAAGCCATACTCTAGTCTGTATCTAAACTCCATTATAGATGTTTTTTGTAATACAGTGTTGTGCACTTGCAAACCTAATAACTTTAAAAAAAATCTTGTGTGTAGAGTGTCCATGAGATGCATTAATTACCATGCAGTACAAGGGATATTGGCAGGTAGCAGTTGGGATCTGATCTTTAGATTTTGGAAGTATTGGGGTATATTTAAATTTGTTACTCTAAATTGTAGCTATCATGCCCAGTCCCATATTTAAGCTTAGATTTTCACTTCCATTTCTACAGATTGGTATTCTTTCAGCTAATGTTGATGATCAGTATATATAAAAAAAACATCCCTGAAGATGAGAATATGCCTTGCAGATACGACTTGCAGCTCTGCTGGAATTCAGGTAGCAGGTTTGATTCTAAAAATGACACATTTCTTTCAAAGCAGAGGGCAGAGGTTGACCCATATTTTTTAAGAAACTTGTAGTTTATAATTTACATCAATTAGAATGAAAAACCATCGTTTTAATACAAAAGTACACTTGAGTGTTGGGGGAACATTACAGTATTCAACAGACAGCAGTGACCTATGACAGCATTTCAAAATTTCGTGAGGTTTCTTCAAGAGTCCTAAACTCTCAAAGGTCTTCAGCACTCAACTTTCAAAGCCCTATTCTTCCACACTTCATTCTGAAACCATTTTTATCCAATTGTGTTGAGCTTACTTCTTTACAGCCATGTGAATGGGGGTTTTTGCTGATGTCTCTCAATGTAAACATAGAAAAAAGATCTTTTTGAGTCTGTGATTGGGGGAATGATGGGAGGGAAGAACAGTCTTCTGCTTCACAGTGGAGAATGATGAGGATTTAACCCTACAAACTGTTGTTCCTTGCTGAAGCTCAGCAATGAGCTGAGTGCACTGCGCTGGTGGCTGTCCAAAGGGCTTGTCGGGGAAGGATGTGCAAGAGATGGAGACTGACTGTGTTACCTAGGGATGAAGGGATCCTGACTGGAGAGAGGCAGTCAGGCACAGGTTTGAATGAAGCCTGCCTCCATCCCAAATAAGTAATTCAAACCCCAGGCTGTTAGTGACTCTCTCTCCTCCTGCTTCTCTGGCTGGGCCTGAGGAATTCTTCCCCAGCAGCATTGCTCCTGAGCCTTTCTGTACTCCTGAACAAGTATTTTTGGGTGAATTTCTTGGTTAGCTGAAATATACCCAAACACCTCTTTTTAAAGGACCTGATCTGTCATCTCATTGAACATAGAAAGAATGAACAACAAATGCATGACACCTGAAAGCAAGAGATTCTGACCATATTCAAATTAAGGAGGTGTAAATATCGAGGAAAGAAGAGTCGTCCAATGGTCAGGGCACTAGCCAGGAACACACAGCCTTTCTCAAAACCTACCTCTGCCGTAGCTGTCTTGTAAGACCAAGATAAGCAAAGTTAAATTAAACTCTCAGGGCAAGAAAATGTCATCTGTAAACGGGATAAAAGGGGTTCCTTTCCTCACAGAAACACGTGCTTTAAAGATGAGGAGGCGGCTCAGAGCACTTTGGTAGTTACTAAATACAAAAGTACTGAAAGGAGTTTTGGTAACCAGGCATCTCTGAAAACCGAAGTCTTTCGCTTTGTAAAGGCAGCAGTGGAGCAGTGGTTTTAATGTAGCTTTTAAAAAGCCTTGGTGAGTTCAGTTTCCCAGATAATCCAGCCAACGCTCTCCCACCACTGAGCCTGCCAGTTCTGTGGGTTGTAGAGTTAGCAATGTTTGAAGCTCCGTTACAACTACCCACAGGCTGAACAAGAGAGACATCAAAATTATTTCACATAAAACTCCTGGGTTTACTCACAGTAGATTCCAGTAAAGAAAGTAGTAACACTTAGCTTTCAATAAACCCATATTTTTATACTTAAATGTCCTCGTTGCCAGCTCTGATCATAGTCCATAAAACTTACGGTTTTTTTAAAGCTCCAGGTATTGAAGACAAATAACTATGCAAGAGTTACAGCTTTTATGTAAAAGTAGTTTTCTAAGCCTTTGGGGCTGCAGAGGAATCACTCATTCCAAGGGTTTAAAGGTGATGGTCTAATACCTCAGCATGTGGAGACCACCCACACTTTTGGAAAGCCTGAGGAAGACAATCCCGAAATTTTACCCAGATGATCCAATGGACCAAGTTCACGATGCTCTCATTCTGTTATGTAAATGATGTAAAGACCCTCATTACATAAACCAGTGGAGTCACCCCAGGGACTGATTTGGCCCCGTGCCCTCAGTGTGTTTGGGTGGAACCAGCAGCTCCACGGAGATACCGCTGCAAACAGAACCAGCGCTTTCCAGGGACTTTTTCTTCTTGCGTTCCTTAGTGCCTTCTGCAATAAGCGAGGCATTGCTTAGCAGTCGTGCCCTGCACATGTGCATGTCAGCACTAAACTACTATGAAGTGTACTGACACCTTCTGTTCTTTATTCATTTCTTCCAGGTCGATCTTTGTTTCATTCTGTCTCCTTACTGTACAAAACCCATCATGCGCTGGGTGATGAATCACTGAACTTTTGTTGCCTTTTAGCTCCTCTCTGTGAGTGTGTAAAGCACTACACCAGATGCTGAGTGTCCTGAACCACCATTTCTATAGCTAAATCCACATTTCACAGCAGATGTAGACCATGGCATCCCTGGGTCCTAATCAGTCCTCCCCGTTGCCCAGATCGTCACACAGCTGGAGAGCTCAGAACTGGGGGTCATTCCTGGGGCCACGAGGTAAGCTGCAGGTTATGCTTAACACAAATTCTTTAACAGACTATATGTATAAAATAAACCCAGTATTTTAGCAATAAATGTGATTTGTAACCATAGCACACCCGTCTGTTGAATCTCAAGTCTAAACATAACCAGCAGATGAGGACTCTTAAAGGAATTAAGATGGTTAACTAAGGAGTCAGAAATTAATAGAGAATAAAGCTATTAAATGCATAATATTAGACAAAAGTTTGCACTCTAACATCCTTACCGCAGTGTCATTGGTGGTAATGTAGACCAACACATCTGAGTTGTTTCTGCCATTAATGTATCGGTAACAGTTCCACACGCAGCTTATCAAGTAACCCTGCAAAGAAAAGGGATTTATTGTCCTGTGCAGGAAATAAACCACATACATCTTTTTGTTAGAGCATTTCTATTCTTATATAAATAAGAATATGAGCCTGATAGAAGCATGGGACAGTCACTTTGCTGGTTGCAGTGACTGTAAGTACATGTAGGGATTCTGTAATCCAACGCTGTTCCTCTTATTGATGGAGCTGGGGTTGTTCAGCCTGGAGGACAGAAGGTTCTGGAGAGACCTTATAACGGCCTTTTGATTCATAAAGAGGGTTTGTAAGAAAGATGGAGAGAGATTTTTTCCCAAGGCCTGTAGTGACAGGACAAGGGGGCAACGTTTTTAAACTGGAAGAGGGTAGATTGAGATTGGACATAAGGAAAAAATTTTTGATGATGAGGCTGGTGAGGCAGTGGAACAGGTTGCCCAAAAGTTGTGGATGCCCCGTCCCTGGAAGTGTTCAAGATCAGGTTGGATGGGGCTTTGAACAATGTGATCAAGTGAAAGATGTCCCTGCCCATGGCAGGGGGGTTGGCCTAGATGTCCTTTAAATGTCCCTTCCAACACAATCCTTTCTATGATTCGATGATTCTGTGATTATGGAGACTTGTGTTGCACTATGAGCCACTCCATCTAGGCAGAGATACTGCAATCTAGACCTATACAAATGAACTTTACAATTCCAGAGATTTAATATTGCAGCATACTTAATACAAACTAATTGTTTTGAAAAGAAAGAGTTTCTGTGGGCCTGAATATAGCTATCATTTTGTGTATATAACTTCTATTTTACTTAAAGGAGCATGTCATGTATTCTGGCTTTCTTTCTTACACCTCTCTAGAAATACAGAGTAAAACCCCAGTAAAAAGAGCACAAGCAGGGTGGGGACTAGAGTTGTCAAGCAAATTACAAGGAACCCTCCTTGTCTTGTGAGTAGAAGCCTGGCCAATGACTACATCATGATGCTGTATATCATGTGCATTGTCCCAGTAATCTGTTTCACTTAATCTGACATTAAAGCAATGTATTCCCTATGACTGGGGTGGCCTCGGGTCTTCCTATTCTTGCCTGACTAGACAAAACTGCCAGTATAAAAGTTTTTCCTGAAATCTGAAATTATTTCTGACCTTTTAACTGTTATTACAAATACTTCATTCTTTTTTTCAGTGTAAAGCAAAAAAAATGTAATTGCAGCAATAATCCTACCTCAGGATCATAAACTTCACTGGTTTTGTTCTTGGAGCTCACTTGGGTAGGGCTGCTGCCTGGCAAACAACTAGTTGTCCCCACTTTTTTTTTAACTGATTGGGCAAAATGCTCACATCCATCATTTCTGTCACCAGCAGGAGAGATTCCATTCTGGCCAGCAGAGATGAGCAAAGTGGCTGGAAGGAAGAGAGGAGGCAATAACACATGTGGAGGAGCAGGAGTCAGATCCTCAGCACGCCAGGGACAAGGCTGGTGGGACTAAGCAGTTCCCTGTGGAGCTTTCTGCCTCCCGTGTAGTCACACACGACAGTGATGAGTAGAATAACGTGTTTTGATAGTGCTCAACTTATATTTTTACTTAGCAGGTTCTGCATAGCAGTTCTTTCACAAACCTAGCGCGTGCAAATTGAACTGCCAGCGCTGATTGGATTTGCATGTGTGTCTCCTCCAAGTGAGTCATCTTTTTGTGACTCACTTGCACTGATGACCTTCCAAAAGCTTCTTATCCTTTTCAGCTGCCCTGTGCTTCCTCCCTCGCCAGAGCTGTCACACACGAGCTGGGTTTTTCAGGATGCCACATGACTCACTGATGGCTCGCTTGCAGATCAGGAAGAGTTTTTTCCACCAGGGCTGAGCTGGCTGAAATCCAGTAAGTTCGCTTCTTCTTCTTTACGGCATCTTACAGACCCCGGATGACTTGGAGGTGTCGCAGACTTTGCCAATACTTTCTACCATTAAATAGGGAGAGTAAAAGGCTTCCGGAGGGAGTTGAGTCTTAAGAGAAGGTTAGGCTGGCTCTACAGCCTGAGCTGCAGGCTATGCAAGCCTGCCCTAGACTACTGAACCAAGTGGTATAAAGGCATATACGTCCATATACATATACACCGTACACACTTCCAGGCAACACAACCCATCTTTTTAAGAAACCCTTTACATTATTTGCAAACTGATTTCTATACTCCTCCTGTTAAAATCCAAACTGAGGGACGCCCCGTTTCAGATAATACCATCTCATCTGGGAGAAGCTAGAGGGAGATTTCTTTCTGAATGCTCCCATTCCGTTATATGTGGTGAATAAAACACATTTAACCCCACAATAAACACCTACAGCAGTTCCAGCTCTGAGCCCTAGCTCTAATCAGCCCTGCTCCTGCATGCACGGGCTGTTTCTCAGTGGGTGAGGTCCATTCCAGCCCTTGAATTAAAGAGGTCATCAGCCAGCACACACCAAGTAATTGGCCCCGAGACACTGACCCACATACAGCTGAGAGCGGCGGCAGCTCAGAGCACGTCCTTGTCCAAGTGCTTTGGATATGTGCTGCTGGCCTGCTAATTGGGAGTCATGGAAACTTGCTTTCCTCAACCTTCTTTAAACCTGTTCCTAATCACTGTCTTCTACTGATGCTGCTGCAGCGTTAAATGGGATTGCTGATTCAGTTACCCATTTTTTTTTCCTGAAAAACTTGGCTGAGTTTTCAAATACTGCTTTAAAACATGTGGCTGGACACACAGCACATAAATATATCAATTTTCTCTCAGGAGACCAATGTTCGCATAAAAGGCATTAAGTCACTTCAGCCTAATCCGCCCTTAGTGGTATTC
Source organism: Egretta garzetta (assembly GCF_000687185.1). Taxonomy (NCBI): domain Eukaryota; kingdom Metazoa; phylum Chordata; class Aves; order Pelecaniformes; family Ardeidae; genus Egretta; species Egretta garzetta. Next base: position 3,780,153 of record NW_009259600.1, on the reverse strand, counting down.
ACGCATACCACAGCACGGGCTGCTGACAGATGCCTTTTGGGCGGGCAGCCCCGGTCGCCACCGTGTGAAAGGATGGGTGCACAAGAGGGGCTGAGTGCGGCAAGAGGCGCCGTGCCTACTTCTGCCAGCTTTCAGTCTTCCTGTCTGAATGGTGGTAAATTACTTCAGCCCCTAAGGAACTGAAACCCACAAAACTTTCCAACCCTGCCTCTCGCCGCTGTTCTTGCAGATGCACTTGTTAAGCTGCACAACAACAGTAATGTACTGCACGGCTTCTGCTCATCAGACCCGTGCCCGTCCAGCTGACTGACTGGCATCTCTGTGGAAATTCGAGGCTGCTGTAACCCGCCGTTTCTTGTAACGCAGCACGGAAAAGCCTGTGCCAATCTGGGTCACAGCAGCCCTGCGGGCAGCTCCCTTGCTGGCAGCAAGCGCAGGGTGAACGCCACAGACCCAACAGAGCGCCGACTGGTTGGGAGCCGTCTGCGCTGAGTCCCGTTTTATTCTCCAGCTGCTTTGAATTTTCTATTGACAGAGCTGGGCTGGTCTTCAGTAACTGGTGAAAATGAGATAAAGATTTCTACACAAACTGAAATTTATATGAAGATTTCAGAGGGATGCTAATGGCACATGATGGTTTATGCAGAAGGAGAAACACTGGGTTGCTGTGCTGATGAAATCTGCAATTAAATCCATCTTCTCAGCACGCTAGAATGTATATCTTGTGAGTGTAAAAAGGCTGTACAAGAACCACTCCTTATAACTGCAAAGAAATGCTGCGATTGAAAAGGATTAATGATGTCGAACCAAACCACTGGCCTGCAACACTTTAAATGGCACCTTATATGGGCCAGGACATCATCTGTTGGCTCACAGTCACACGCACTGGGGTATGCAGTTTAAAGCAAATGACCCCTGCTTTAGACATGCTTCTTCTGTAAGTACCCTGCCACTAGCAAGTCCAGTGGTGGGACCTGTCCCAGGCTTTTGTGGAAGAGATGGCAACCTTGTGGCTCTGTACTGGCCTTTCCTGGGAGCGGGGATCACAACGTGGCTGTTTTCATGGTCCCAACTGCTGCTCCATTGCCCCTGTGGGAAGGTAGCCGACACGGGGGCGACGCCAGGAGGCATCCCCATCCCCCTGGGCTGAGACATGAAATCTCTCAGGGTGAGCACAGAACTTCATTCTGCGTCACCCTTTCCCATCTCCTGAGGACACCAGGATATGCAGAGTGGTCTTACCTCCAGGCTTGACACCTTGTACACATAAGTTATAGGCATGTTATGGAGACCAGGGTTAAAGTTCAGTTTACTGAAGACCAGCCTATCTCACTGAACTGGAATACCTTTTGGCTGCCCCACTGGCAACTACCTTTTCTACCTTCTTTCCAGAAGAAGAAAGGCCAAAAAAAGAAGAGATGAAGAGGCCATACTCTGCAGCTGCAGAGCGCTCAGGGCAGCCTGGGGGAAAGGTTTATTTTGGTTGTGTTTGTGCTCAGCTGAGCCTAGCTCATTTGGGCCTGGGGGGCTTCGCTCACGGTGGGGAGGGGGAGGTTGAAGCCTCAACCGTTCTGCCTCAGCAGCTGGGGCCGGTCAGGGGAAACCAGGGCCCTGTTCCCCAAACCAGCTGAAGAGGAGGGTGTGATTCAAAAGCCACTGTGTTGGCTATGTGCCATTTCAAGTCCTGTGTACATGTATACAAATACATTTGTCCTGCTGGATGTCCTTCCTCAGCCAGATAGGAAACACCTATGTTTCATGGTATGTAACTCTGGTTCAGTTTCTAGACAAACACAGTAAATGGAATAACACACTTTGATCTACTCTGAAAAAGATTCTGCATGAAACCACCTGAAATATCCATTAGCTGCTTCGGATCCAAGTAAATCCTAAGGACTAAAAAGACAAGTGCTTGTGTGTGGTTAGCTGGCTCGCTTTCTTACTGCCCTCTCTTGTCCCCCTTCCCTTTTCACAATCCCACGACTGCAAAGCACAAACCCACCATCTAATACCACTATATCATGATTTCTGCTCCACAGTGCTTTCCTTTGCATGTAGATTCACCCATAACAAAAGTGTCATGATGCCAAATGTTTCTGAGGAATGATGTGATTCTGTTTTATATTTCCCAGCAGCTGAATGCAGCTTTTCCCACTGTAGCTTTTCCTAGGTTACAATGTTTTGGTTTCTCTCCCTGTTTCTCATCGACCTCCAGAGGGAGAGGGAGCTCAGGCATATTTTTATGCACGGTAACTTTTCAGTTTCAGTATATAAACGTGGTCCCATCTGTTAAGTCTATCAGTGATAAAGTGTGATACATCTGATAGTGTCCAGCTTTCTTTTCATGGAGCAGATTCCACAAATCTGTATAGCAGTTCTTCTGGAAACATGAGAAATAAAAATGTAAGTGCTAGCTGGAATTTAGCATGTGTTTCTGTGTGAGTCATATTTTTTTGTGACTCATTTGCACGATAATATGTTGCTAGAATGAACATTATACAAGCCACATATAATCTTGGAAAAAGCATGTGTTAGCCACTTTAAAACAAAATGAGTCTTTTGCACTATTAAATTCTTAGGTTTCTTTTTTTTGTAGTAAGTATTTTTGTCATTTCAATTTTAGTTGTATTTTTTTTTAAACGCTTGAGACTTCCTTGCCATACTTAAGTCAGTGAACTACCAGACCTACCTGGAGTAAAAACAAGGTAATGCTTACATCTGAGAAATTTAAAGAGCACATCCGTTGTGGCATCTGACAGGTCTATGTATTTATTACATTCATACATATTTCTTAAAGGTGTGAACAAAATCAACTGTATGGCCGTGAACATATAAAGCCAGAAGGCTAAATTGTATTTCTAAATCACAGAAGAAAAGTGAGTACCACTTCCAACAGCACCTTAAAATACCCTGTCTGGGTTATTTTTTCAGTTTTGAAGTAGCTTCAATAATCTAATCTACCTCTTTTGTCGCAATAACTTTCCTTGTTCATGTTGTCAAATGTGTTGTTTGGAAGCAACATCCCTGGTGTCACTGTGACTCTTTAGGAATTCTCTAATCTAACGTGTCTTGCTTTGCAGAGAAAGATCAAGAACTATTCTGAAGTAAAAACCAACATGAGAAATACAAGAACGAGCTGTGCACATAAGGGTGCAAGAAGAGGTCAAACATACCAACATACTTTCCAAGAGGTCCAAGGCTCAGGGGACCAGTTGAGCTGTACGTGGTTGTTTTTCATACATTGATTTGTCTGATCTTATTCTGAGCTCCTTTCGGACTCCTGCCCCACACAGCAGGTGGGAGCCAACCTCGCTGGACCACGAACCTGGGTGCAGGGGTTTCACATGAGCCCTTTCCAGATGCGCTGGGCGATGCTACATCTCCCCTTTGTCTGTACCTGCTGCCTCCACCCCTCTCACCCGCAAGGTTTGCATAACAGCAAATAAATCATCGCTGCCTGTGCCCTTTTACTGCCCAGTGTGACAGCCCTTTACATTGTCCCTCCCAGGAGGGATTGTTTGGGTCTATTTACCTGCTCTACAACATCCTTCTTGAGATAGGACACCAGAAGGGAATGCATGCTTCCAGAGGTGGTAGGCATCAAAACTGGCAAAGTAGTCTTTAGATTTCTGGTTTCTCTATTCCTTTCTTAATATTCGTAGCATTTGATTTACTTGTTCGACCAGAACTGAGCAGTAAGCTAATATTTTCACAGGTCTATCAATTACAGCTACAAGATCCCTTTTTCAGGTGGTCATGCTGGGTTCAAGAGTCCACTGCAGTGTCTGTGAAACAAGATTGTGCTTCCTCTGCGCACACCACTTGGCATCTATCACCACTGAGTTTCTCTGCCATTTCATTGCTCAGTCACTTAGTGCCATGAGATCTGCAGAGCTTTCTTGGCTGGTTGTTTTCCCTATTTTGAATGACACTGCAAAAAAAATGTTAGATTTCCTTCCCCTTCCCAAATCTTTTATGAATGTACCGAACAGCGTGGGTCTTATTGTTGTAAAGACTGATAATTTATCCTTATTCTCTATTTCCTAGCCACAGTCTGTGAGATGACCTTTTCTCTTGTCCCTACACATCTTAGGGTGTTTTTTAAAGCCTTTGATGAGAGACTCTGCCAAACCCCTTTTGAAAAACCAAGACGTCTGTATCAAGAGGCTCTTCCTTGTCCACTGGATGACTGGCTCCTTCACAGGATTTATGTGTCATGAGCTCCCCCTACAAGCATCATACTTCCCCGTTGTGCCCTGTATGTCCATGTGATTTTCTGCTTTTTCCCCCTAATGTCTATCACTTTGCTTCGTACAGCTGTCAGGCTGCCCAGTCTGTAGTTCCCTAGATCTATTCTAAAGCCAGGCCTCCCAGCAAGGGACATTCCACCCATGAGCAGAAGTAAACTTTATACCCAGTAATGCACTTACCTTAAAAGCCAGAATGATACTTAGGAAAAGGAGGATAATCACAACCAGACATGTAGGGTTCACAGCCATAATCTCTTCCTTTGAGGGAAAATTGGTGGGCTGCATAAGCAAAAATAAGCAAAACACTGTAAGTTAATCTCACGAGTCATTTAAGAGCCGTTCAATTAGTGCACTCTATAATTAACAGCTTACAAAACTTGCTGTGATCTACTAAATTGGGAACTCCCTGCACCAATAACCAGTTTTGGTAAGTTTGGCTGGAACAGGCATCGCAAAGACTCAGCTGACAAATGTGCACCGGAGGGCTGAGGAGTTTGCCTTTTGCTTGGTGTGTGGCGTGGGCCGTCTTTTCCTCTGTGCCCATGGGTTTTGTATCTGACACAAGCTAGCAAAGGACATCTCTCCTGGAGCTTTGCAGCAGGAAACCTGCCATCTTGGGCGATTGCAGGCAACTCCTGTACTTATTAACTAATCGTTATCTTATACTGGCACTGATTGCCAAAGACAGCGGCCTTGGCAGCTTTCTGGCAGCCCCTTCCAGAAAGTCAAAGCAGGAAAAGCTGGACAGCATGGTCTTTTCACCTAAATATTTGATCAAAAGACATTGGGTCTATTCTGCTCCATCACATTTTGGCTAAATTCGGATTACTTCTTCAGGAGCACTTGTTAGTGCTGCTGTCTGAGTGCATGCCCCGTGGAGGCATGGGTCCTACAGGGGGGCAATGCCATCATTTCAAATCAAAACATGCTCCAGGTGCCGCTGTTATCTCCTACATGAAAAGGAGGTGACAAAATTAATCTACCTACTTAGCATAGGCTCTAGTGATTTACAGTTGTGAAATGCTACAGGATCACTGGCTGAAAACCAACCTCTAAAAATATTTTACTGTATTTGTTATTGCTTCAAGAAAACACACCCTTTAAAATGAACGTTCCGAATCGTTTTGAAATATTGCAGGGCATGAGTTCCTGCTTCAGTTAGAAGGAACCATTGTTCACAGAGAGAGCTGCTCTCCACAAAAGATAACGCTGCAACAACAGCAGCTCATTAGAACTGAATGCGTTAGCTCCTTCCACACACAACCCCCTTTGTCCTTACAGGTCTAATTACTTAACCAGGCCAGCTCTGCCTCTTTGTCAGGACAATTAACTAGACCGAGCTATAACCGTATTCTTGTCGATGGTGGTGTAAATCCAGAGTAACCCCTTAATACCCCTTATACCAGACCTCAGCCCACCGCATCAGGAAATTCTCCTTTTTTTGGACAGCTGCTGGTGAGAATAGCTCTTTATTTAGCGCTTCCATGAGCCGTTCGGAGTGGTTAACATCAACAGCAGCTGTAACCCTTTGCAGATAAATGTTACATAAGCGCATTTTCCGCTTCTGGACAAGCAATGTTTCTGTTCCTGTACTGAATTTCATGGCTGCAGTTTTTATCACGTTATCTTCTTTGTTGAGGTACGGCTTTTATAGGAAACAAGCTTGCTATAATTCAGTAAGTTGCTTCTTTTTTTTTTTTTTTGTTTTGTGTTGTGGGTTTGTTTTTTTTTCCACGGAAGGTTACTGCTAAATATAGTGGATGCAGTCACGCAGAGACCAACAAAGCAAGAGTATATGCCAAGAAAAGATGCACTGAAAAATAAACACGAACCTTATATGCAGAAAATGTAAGTATTAACACAACCGCCTGCCCTCCTGCTTGCAGGAGGGAGGCCATGCATGTGGTTAGAAAGTCCAATCAGTTAAGGACAGTTACAGTAAAACTGCCCCAAAACAATTTTTTTGCACTGACCTACCATTAAAAAACTAGTCAAACTAGTCTGTGAATGTAATAAAAAGCTGCTAGTGAGGCTTTGGTCCTCCTATGCTCTAGTTTTTTGGGGAACAGTCACTGGTCAGAGACTGGATGACTGCATGCTGGGGTCTTGGCCGTAACCTAATGGCCTGTTTCCAGGCATCAACTCAACTGGGATTTGCACAGGGGCAAGAGGAGGGCAGGAAAATGACCAAGAAAGGTCCCACAACCTTGAGGAGCAGGAAAATCTGCTGGAGCCATGAGCCCCGGCCAAGCCCGGGAGCAGTGTGTGCTGCAGCACAGTGCTGGGCCCTCCCTCACCAAAGCAGCATTTCGGGTGAAAGGACAATAAAGTCAGCACTGAAAGCAGCAAACCAGGAGAGCACGTGAGGAGCAAATGCTGCGGTTTGTCCCCTTTGCGCTTAGCTTTCTGGGTCTCTGTCCTGAAGAGATGTGAGGTGCAAGCAAACCCCAGCGAGGCTGTGGGTGCTGCATCCGTGCCAGTGGTCATCCCACCCACAGATGCCCAGGACATCTTGGTGCAGGGCATGAAAACCAAAGCTGGCCCCTCCAGGGGCTTCCCAGCTTGCTCTGTGGGAGAAAAAGCTTTTTGGGCTGCGATGAATAGCCCAGGGGCAGCAGGTGAGTGTGGAAGAAACGCCCTTTGTTTGCTAACCAGGCTCATGGCACCTGCTGACCAGAAGACATTTAACGCTGGCTTGCCTGGGCTGGCTTTTGAGCAACCTAATCTAGACTCATAACTACAAACCTCTCCAGTGCAGTAGGAAAGGCAATTTATAAAATCTGCAGCTTTTGGCAAAGAAGGAGGAAAGGTGATGGGAAGCATCTCATCTGGCTCCCAGCTCGCGTGGTGCAGGCACCGTCATGGAGCTGGTGCCATCAGGAGGCCCTTGGGATCCTCCCCACGGCAGATGCCGCTCCCAAAACCTCATTCATTCCCACAGAAAATGGGTACCAACAGTGGTTCAGGTGAATCAAAGACACATTGCCCTCCACCGACTGCAGTGATAAGCTTAAACACCGATGTGGGTGTATGAGGTGGGAAGAGAAATTCTGCTCCTGTGCTGGGGGTTTGCTCTCCTGTGGGGAAACCAGTAGTGGAAATCCTGCTGCTGGGAAGGCCCCAGGCGCCGGGCTCAGTGCTGCAATTTCTGGAAAAAGCTCGGTGTCAAAAGTTGTGCAAGGTTTGAAGAAGCTGAGACTGCAATATGGCTGCGTGGGAAAAATCAAGCCCGTCACTGGAAATACAGGAGTGATTTTGCAGCAGGACATGATGCAATTTTCAATAAAAACAAAAGGTAGTTGTACTTGTGTGTCATCAGCATGCTAAAGTCATAATTAAAGTGTCATTTGTAAGCTTGTCACGGACATGGAGAGGGCTGCATGCATAATAATACACCTGGTAAACTTTCAATTTTAAAAAAAATTACTGCTTATACATAGCAAAGCTCTATTAGACACTTAAAAAAAATCTAAAACTTGCATGGAAAGGATATTTCTATTGCAATGATACTGTACAAATGCGCAAGAAGAATAAAAAGTCCAAGGCTGAAGCCCTTTCTCGTTCTCTCAGCCTGCCTGCACATCCTTTCACGTTTTCCTTCCCCTTGGACCACAAAAAATCCACTTTAAAAGATAGCATGGATTCTCCTTCAACAGTTACAATCCTCCGAGTATCCGAATCTTACAAAATTGAAAGAAAACAGTAATGTGTCTGTAGAATTTTTGAAGCTCTGCTACAAACCTAGTAGTACTTCTTCTTTGGAATTATAAAATGCTATTAAAAATGTCAGAAAGGATATTCCTTTTTTAAGCTTTAGTTTATACGGAAAATTTCTTTAGGTTTAATTTCTTTTATGCTCTCTAGACGTTTCCCTAGAATTTAAAAGCATTACTGATACCACCTGGATTGTTAGAGAACAGCATTGCAGGTAGTCCCCCAATAAAGCTATTTAAGATACTTTGAAATTTTCTTTAGATGAACTGTAATAGTCCCAAATTTTAATAAAAACCAAGTTTGCCTAACTCAGTTGCAGACTAGCCTGTTGTGCACCTCTGCTTCAATTCATTTTGTATACTGTTACCAGATGACAGAAGATGAAGTGTTTAATTTGAAGGCTTTAGAAAGCCCATATATCAAAGATTTAGTGAGGCTAAAGAAAAGAAATGTGCTTTAGGTCAAACTGTTTCAGACCACTACTGCCCCAAGAACCAAAATTATTTTTATTTTAAACATGCTAGATTTACTGTATGTGAAGGTTTTACTTTTTCTAGTGGCAGTGATAACGACCAAGACATCCAACATAAGCCTTAGAAAGTTTCATCCCATGTGAACACCATGCAACATTTCAAATGCTAGATTTGTAACATCTACTTGTTTTACTTGACCCTTCATGCTGAGATGCTCTTGCAATTTATGGGGATTAAGTTGCACACCTGTGTGAAACTGGGTATTAAAAGGCAACAAAAAGTTCCCAAAGATGCTTGAGCCTCTGAAAGAAGCAGCCAATACAGGCTGACAGTACCAAATACCCTGTGAACACAATGTTCCGTATTTTACAACTGCAACATTTTCAGCTAGGCCTCTGCCTATTCTATTGATAGGAACTCATTTATCATCTTGCTGAAAGTACATGGAGGGTTCCACAGTAGCTTGCAACTCACCACTGACAGACTGAAATCTGGCAGATGTGCACCAAAGTGAATAGATAACATAATTCCAGATACTAGTGTAGGGAAGTAAAAATGGTTAAAAACATGGGGGTTTGACCTTAGAGCAAGTAAAAAGTGTTCTTCTGAGACTGCCAAATATATTCCATTATCTAATGCATACCTTCTTCCAGCTCTTCAATAATGGATTTGAAGAATGATTGGGATTTTTCATTTCCCTTATGGAGCTGTGCTCCCTAACGTATCATTCCCCAAATTCAAAGCAGGTTTAGAGGAGCAAAAGCTGTAAGAATGCCTGGAAGAAACACAATCCCCTTCCTTGCTTTCTGCCTACCTTGGCAGACCCCTGCAAAGGGGGTGAGGGCAAGGTGACTCTAGGGCTTATTTATAAATCATCAGTAGGGATCACACCCAGCTGGCATGACTCAGATCTCACCTACGGGGACAAGGGTATTAACTGCAGTCTTGTTCTAAACACGGGGTTTGAGGTGACAAACCTATCTACTGTGAGTATTATTAAAAGGTAGGGAAACAAGTCCATGGGTACAAGCCTTTTTAACAATATTTGAGCGCTAGCACCGATAGCATTATTGCTAAAAATATGAAAAGCTGGTTTTTAGTTTCATCTCTGTGCGTGTCTGAGTATCAGACACCAGTGGATGTTATCTTCACCTCTCCCTTTTGCTTTTGCCCCCTCAGACAGAGTGTATCTGCTCTGAACCAAATGCAACAACCTTTTGTCAATTGATGTGGCCCTTCCAGGCAAGGGTATG
>NW_009259600.1:3742501-3770449 GCF_000687185.1 Egretta garzetta | reverse complement strand
CCAGGCAAGGTTAGGAGGGGTTACTGCTGAGCCACTTGTGCTTGGGACTGCAGCTAAGACACAGGAGGCAGTCACAGCTTCAAAGCTGGTGCAGAACAGCTTCAAAACTGTGTAGAACAGGTGACATTAACTGTACAAAATTCATCACAGCTCTTGGTAGTTTTTGCCAATCACTAATCTCCACTGTGAATGATAAAATAGAAATGACTCCTTGGTTCTAAATGGACTTAACTTGGACTAGCTTTTAGCTACTCATTATCATGATGTCTCTCATCTAATTTAAACAGCCTTTTAACACCTCAGTATTCTGCATATGAAAAATCTAACAGCATCACCTCTTGGTCTCTTTTCTTGGTAAACAAAGCAGGAAAAGCTGACCCATCTCTCATCATACTACAACGTGTCCAGCTTTTGTATAGTTTTTGGAGGAACTTTTCTGCATGTTCTCTGACTTTCAAGCGTTGTTCTTTACAACCAGACACCATACATAGACAGATGAAACCTGTGTCACCAACTGAGAAGGGAAGTCTCCTCTCCATTACTATTCATTGCTGGGTTTTTTCTGTCCACAAATCCCACGAACAGTTTTTGCAAACAGCAAAAAAACCTGGGGAGTCTTCATTTTGGCACTTAGCTCCCTAGACTGCCTACAGGGTCACTGCACCCCAAGTACAGTTGCCATACTGTATGCTCATCTGTATTCCTCATGTTTTTACATTTCTTTGCATTTAGCAATGTAGTACACATTAATGACTGAAGTCAGATTCTCAGTGAGTCTAGCTCACTCTGATTAATGGCTCCATCCTTAGTGTTATTTACTTCTTCATTAATCTCTGTGTCAGCCCCAGGTTTTATTAGAAGTGATTTTGCTGGGAAAAGGCACGAGTACTGATTCTGGGAAATGCAGAGGCGTGGTCACTTTGGGCAATGTGGGGATAGGGTCTTTCAGAGGATGCCACAGAGTAGCTGGATTAGGCTCCTGCTCTCAACCTCCCGCTAGAGGACTCAATCCCTCTAGGCACTGAGCCTGGGGAAGCTCTCCCAAGGCTGACGTTTGCCTTTGTGAATGGCCTCCTGGGTATCAAGGTTATTAATGGAACTCAGGAAGAGCATGAGACCCAGTGCCGATTCCTGGAGATCTTCCTCTACCCAAAATAGAAACACACTGGCAAGTGGTCGGCTTGACCACGACCCGTTGCAGTCTGCCAGCTAACCTCTCCTAATCCATTTGATACATCCTTTATCGATCTATGGCTTTATTGTTTCTCTGAGTATCACGCTGCAAAGTCATGTGCCTTACAAACTGTTATGCCCCTGCCCAGCTTTACTGACAAAGCCAGTAATCTTGTCAGTAAAAGAGTTTGCCTGCAGGACTGATTTTCCATGAAACCGAGCTGGCCATCATTAATCATATTTCTCCCATCTAATCCTTTATCAATTGACTTTCATCTCAGCAGTTCTGTTATTATTCTGCGTGGTAGCAATGTCAGGCTAATCAGCCTATAATTATCCTGGAAATTCCCCTTGCCCTTTTGAGCACTGACAGTTCAGCACTCCTGAAATCTTGTGGCATTTCATTACTAGTCCGGAAAATGATTTACAACAGCAAGACAAAGATGTGTGCAACCACAGTTTTTAATGCTCCAGAGCAGCAACATGGCTCCCAAAGTGCTCTGCTGCACTGTTCCCAATACCTTCCAAAGCCTGCTCTTTGTATTTCTGCTATGGAAGGGCCTGGGTTTTTTTTATCTGCAAGAATGACAGTGATGTTCTAGCAGACATTTTGAGAGAATGAGCTCCTCTTTGCTCTCCTGGTGAGCCAGCTCCAGATGTGGCACCAGGTTTTCAGCAGAAGAGCAGGGGCTTTTTGGTGCAAAGCTCCCAGCCTGCTCCTATCTGCTCACATTGTCACACAGTGACCAAGACTGAGTAAAACCTGGCTGCAACTCATGCTCTGGGAAAGGAGGGGGTAGTTCCTGCAGCCTTGCAGATGCTTGTGCTGCCACAAGAGCAGGGCTGGCACCGATGCAGAAGCGAGAGACTGCAGGTGAAGGATGGGCAGTAGGACTCCAGCCGGCGGCTGTGCTGCCTGCAAGCATTCATCAAGCTATGGCCTTAATTTGCTCTTTTCCACTTGTATCTCTGAGAACCTTTTGAATTACTCCTCTGCTTCTCTTCCAGTGTAGCATCAGCCATGAATGGGTGCTAAATAAGGCGCAGGATAACAGGCCCCTGATGCATCCCAGCTCCCGCTGGCCTGACATGTTGCCTCTTCCCGCAGATTTGTGTGCCTACTTCTCTGCCTGCTGTTTCTCATTACCTGTTATTTATACTGCCCTAGCTAGTTTTCCATCCATGTAACATAAGTTCACAGCTAAGCTAATCTGTATTCAGGTTCTCAAGGCAGATTTTCAGAGACAAGAGGCAACATTAGCTTCTCCCAGAGTTCTGCAACTCCACCCGAGCCCTGCTGGACATGGCACATGGTCCTCTGATGAGACAAGAGGCTGGTGGGCTCTTGTCTTTTCTTTAGGTGGTTGCAGTCATATCTTGTAAGCTTACGCAATACTGGCTATGGATGTTTGGCCAAAATAGAACGTGGCAAGAGGGGAGCCTCTAATTGTCGCTGAGACAGAATCCAAAAATATTTTCTAACAAAACCAAACCTACATTGAATCAAACTCCTGCCTAATAAAATCTGTGTTAAAGCCACCAAATAAATTAGAAGGAACAACAAAACATCCTTGAAATAGCACCAAAAATAAGCCACTGGATATGAACACAATAACTCTGAATCCAAAAGCAATTACTTATTATCTATGCTTTGCAATATGAGTCTCATTCTAAATGAAGTGGTGCTGAGAGCTTCCACAACACTGCAAAGCTCCAGAGCTCCGCACAAATATTGTAAGTTAGTAATGTAACCTCACAAGGATGTTGAACTCAGACTAGCAAGGACTGAGAGGACTTTTCAAGGACCACATAGGAAGTCAACAGGCAACCTTTGGCTAGAAATACAGGACAAACAGTGCACCTTGCACAGTATTTTTCCCCCCAAAACTCCCAAAGGCTTGCGAACATTGAGTGATTTACCAGCTGGCGGAGGTAGTCCTGAACCGTGCTGGGGTAGACGAGTACACTGATGGCAACCAACGTGTTGAGAGCAAAGTCAAAGATCTGGTAACAGAAGAAAGGTATGATCCAAGCCGCATGTTGCTAAAAAGGAAATAAAATAAAAGTTGTCAGCCACAAGCTAAAATAGAAGGACGTATGTCTTTCTGCACTAAAATCTAAGAGGTATTTGACAGAATGCATTACATTTCATGAAGCCGTAAGAGAAAAGAGTCAGCTAAAATAAGTATGACAAACCACAGGCTTGGGAGGTGAATGGAAAAAAATTTCCTTAACTTTGGTAGGTACAAGATTCAGTTCTCTGAATTCACAGTTTGCCCACAGCTTACTCATATTTGAAACTGCCGGCAGCAAACACAACAGGGCAGTCTTCCCGCCTGCAGCACGGGGCCCTGGGTGCTATTAGTTCTGCTGCCACTTTGACTGTTTTTTTTTTTACTCTCTGTTTTCAGCTATACAACTAAACAAGAAATTGTTAAAAAGCAATTTTCTTAATTTTGTTTCTACAAAGCTGTGTAGCGCGCTTGATTCACGTCTTTACCAAACATAATTACCTTATATGCTCCATATGTAGCCATTGCACAGATCAGAATCATAAGAAGAGAAATTGCTGTGGCAATGCACATGTCTGGAAGAGAAACACATCAAAATGATTGCAGATAAATTCAGAGCTTTGTTGGGTTATTTTGCCACCTGCCTTGTGCAGAGCATCTCAAAGGCCAAGGTAGGATGTGGGGTGGGGATGGGGGGCAGGTGCATCATTCAGCCACTGCTGGAGGAAATCCCTGGCTCTTATGGGAAACCTCCTAAATATGAGAAGCGCAGATGGTGATTACACTGTGCAAGTCTCTGCAGCCTCTATGAGGCTTTAATTTTTCTGAGGGTTTTCAACAATCAGGAGGGGACCTGACTAGAAAATTATTTTGCCAGTGATGATGATATCTGTAGTCAGAAAGTGTCTGCTCTTCTGCACCACAGGTTGTTTTTTCACTGTAGCTTCTGTGTACCACTGCTCACATATCTCTAAAAGCTTTGGAAAAGACAAACTGGCAGGTAGAGGCATCTTAGAGGAGAAATAACATCTTGGAAATTTTCATTTCAAGCAAGAATAGTACAGAGATATACAGTTCATTAATGAAGACGTATAACTGCCAGGAAAGGTGAAGTAGTGAAGGAAGGAAAATATTCTTTAAGGTTTTGATTGGAGTAATTACAGTACTCCTATCTTTTTCTTCTATTGCCACTCAGCTTTAAATTAGCTTTTCATTAGATTTACAAAGTTCCTAAGCCATGAACAGCTGGAAGGAGATCCTGAGGGAAAAAATTACATATGTTTGGTCTTTTCCTATACAGCTGCCTTGATATCATTACAGGCCATAGTCAGGATACCAGGAGGGTATTTCTGAACCCAACCTTACAGTGAGTTTGGGAGTGCAACTGAACATTGTGACTGCTTTTCAAAGCTAAGGCAGAGCACAAAGTGGAGAGCGGACGTGAGGTATATGCCATGACTTTAGAGAACCCAGCCCTGCAGGTATCAGTGAGATACCTGCTGTTCACGTTGCTGTCACCAGATGCATTTACCCGCCTTTATGAGAAATTCGGTGGATGTGAGATGCACAAATACATGACAGTGTTCAGGCCATTTCACTACCCATCACTGCCTGACTTCGGAGGCATTCAAACTGTGAAGATGCCTCCATTTGATCACAGAGTTGCCACAACATCTAACTCCAGCACACGATGAGGAGCATCCTGCAGCAAGGGACAGTCCTTCCACCTCCCTGGCTGCATCAAAATCATGTTCTGGGCAGGTGCCCTGGAGCCTGCATCAAAGTCCCTGAAAGGCCCTGAGCTGGTAGCTGTGGATAGGTCTCACCTACTGCCACCAGGCAGCAGGGTAGGTTCACCTGGGTCATGGCTGAAGAGGAAGGACAGACATTAAGTCTTGCCTACCATTTTTTCCAGCCTACCAGTATGATCTTTGATGTAGAAGACAAAGGACCCAGTCCTTGATCCTCCTCCGCCTGAAGGCACACAAACCTGCACTAGCGCAGAGCTCCTGCCAGCACTAATCCAGATTTCTGCTGGCCCTTGATGCAGAGAGGAACCTGAGACCTGTGAAGCTGGTGGAAAAATGAACAAGCAGAGACTCGCTGGCTGGTGTCTGGAGAGTGCTTATGTACGCTGGGCTACAGGCTCCTTGGGTACCGTGCCTACCAGTGACAGGATTAAGGGTTTAGGAACCCAGGTCTCCCGTTTTCCAGGACACTGCCTATGTCCTGGGTTTCAGGACTCTTGCTCTCTCACTCTTGCCCCCAAATTTTGTCCTTGTGATTGCATACGGGCTCAAATGCAACAGAGTAAGTCCTATTGCAGACTACTCCCTAATTCAACGGATAGGGCCACTTTCCTGGGAACATGAAGGAGCACATCTAAACCACTGTATTCTGATGAAGACCTGGAATCCAGATGTTCTCAGTCACAGTGAAAATGCTTGAATCTTTGGCTTATTGTCAAAGCAAGCAGGTCTCACCCGGGAGAGGCACCAGCACCCAGCGCTGATGTTAGCTGCACCCCTGCTCTCACTGCTTCCTACCTGGTGGCTTTACGCAGCTCGGCTTGCGGGCGCTTGGAAATGCCATCAGGAGGCAGCTGGGCTCTCTGCTCCTAACTGAGGAGAGGATGACATCTCAGTGCATCCCAAATTGCTCTTCTTCAGAGGCACCTCCTTCACCTCTTTGACTGTACAGAGGATCCGGACATCCAGTGTAGGCGCCTGAGCTGCATTCCCATGACCGGTCCCCAGCTTTTTAGGAGCTGTAAGGCTGTGCTGTGCCTTTTAGAGCTGATCTGAATTCTGCTCTCAAGAGGAAGAAGCACCCACAAAACAAACCCATACCGATACAAGGTACTGCAGCCTCTTCAGACGCTCTTACTTGTGTGGTACTTTACTCTGGCTGCCCACATACATCCTTGTGAAATCAAAATTATTTTGAAGAGACCAGGTACAACTGAGGTAATGAAAGAAAAGAAGTGGAAATGATTGCCTGTAGCCACTAACCTCAATTGAACCTCTTATAAAAGAGAATATTGGATCAATATTTTTATTTTAACCACCAGTTTGAAGGCACTGCTCATGGATTTATTCTGCCCGTTCTTCATCCCAGTCACCTACTCACTGTATCCCAGGAGAAGCTGCTGCCATTGTCATTTGCAGCAGATGCAGCAGTCACAGGCCCCGCTTTGCTGGTGACCACGGCCGTACTGGTTCAGAGCCAGCGCCTAGCAAACGGCAATAAACTTGACATTGAAGCTCTGGCCTGACACACCCGTGCTCCCCGGCTCTGCTGGCTCTCTAGCTGTGCTCCACCGTGCCAAGTCCTAGTTGGCTCAGGCTGGTTCTTTCTCATTTAAGGCTTCATTGGGTTTTTTGAGCGGTGTCGGCTTCAGTTAATGAGAATGAAACTAGATATGCAGCACATTAAATGAGAAGCTAGCAGGGGTGTGCGCATTTTTTTCCAGCCATGCTGTACGTTCTGTGGCACTCATGGCTAGAAGGGTGGTACCTGGACTGCTGAAATGGTTACACAGCCCATGGTCCTAGACAGCTTTTAGAGTTTTCAGCTTGGTTTTAAAGAAACTGGTTGGGTTTTTTTTCCTCTTCTATCTTGCAGTGAGATCCTACCTTCCTGACAGATTGGGGAGAAGATGCTGCTGGGGCTGGGCAGAGTGCCTGCCAGGGGGTGCTTGCGTGCATGGCAAGCTCTGCAGCTGGAGCTCCCTTGAGCCCAACTCACAAGCATTTCCTCGCTTTCCCCTCTCCTCCTGCAGAGGAGGCTGGTGGCGGGTGCTGCAGGGACGGGGAGGAGCAGCCAGCAAGGCCAGTCCCTGAGCCAGGACCTGTGTGGA
Organism: Egretta garzetta; assembly: GCF_000687185.1. NCBI lineage: Eukaryota > Metazoa > Chordata > Aves > Pelecaniformes > Ardeidae > Egretta > Egretta garzetta. The sequence goes on along the minus strand of NW_009259600.1, from coordinate 3,763,405 downwards.
GTGACAGTCCTCAAATGCTCCAGTTCATCACCTGCCCCAGCCCTGGAGTTAATTGCTGGCTCCTGGCTCTGACAGCAGGGGCCAGAAAGCTACAATCCTCAGGCAGATTGCAGCTCACAATCCTCAGGCAGTTTTGCCCACCCTCCTAGCCTTACTTATCCAGCAGCCTGCCCTCCTTCCTGCCAGCTAAGGATTACTGCTTTGCTTGCTCCTCCAAGCTGCTTCTGTGAGCTCAGGGCTGCTGCTTTAAGCCGCTGTGCAGCCTCCTGGGTTGCAATCCGTGCGGTGGTGGCATATTCTCTCCAGCAAAGGAAGGAGGCTGATGAGAAGGAAAGAGCTTTTTGCACCTTTGAGCCCAGCTCATTTACTTCAGAGGATCATAGAATCATAGAACTGTTTAGGTTGGAAAGGACCTTTTAAGACCATCAAGTCCAACTGTTAACCTAACCCTGCCATCCCACCACTAAACCATATCCCTAAGCGCCTCATCTGCCCGTATTTTAAATACCTCCAGGGATGGGGACTTGACCACTCCCCTGGGCAGCCTATTCCAGTGCCTGACAACCCTTTCTGTGAAAAATTTTTTCCTAATGTCCAACCTAAACTTCCCTTGGTGCAACTTGAGGCCATTTCCCTTATCCTACTGCTTTTTACTTGGGAGAAGAGACCAACACCCACCTTGCTACAACCTCCATTGTAGAGGGCGATAAGGATAAGGCTAGAGGGGAAGAAGCTGCCCTGAATATGCTACGCTGGGGCAGTGATCTCATTTTTTACCCTCCCTGTGACATGGGGCTCATGCTATATGGGTGGTGTTGATGGATTGGGGCAGAAGGGTACATGCTCTACCCTTTACCTCCCGCAGAAGTCCAAGCCTGCTATCTGTAGGTTTTTTTACAAAAACGTTCCTATTTGAATTAGTCTTTTTTTGCCCCAGATGCATGTCACGTTCGGCAGAGAGACCATCTCATTACCCTCCCCTGCCCTGAGACCGCTGCTTGTCTCATCTGCCTGTCCCAGGGCAGGGACACAGGTTGATTCTGGCCTGAGTTGTTGACACTGGTGTCAAAGTTTGCATCCATTTCTAAAGGGCGTACATAGGACTTCAGTTCTAGCTGTCATACGGTTTACGAAGTATCGCACACGTCTGCAACACTCTGAAGGTAGTAAACAAAACCAAGCAACACTTGCTGCTTGTTTGCGCTGTTGGCATGTCAGGATCATGGTCTGTGTATCTGGAGAAGCTGAGCAGGAGGCTCAGGTGAAACCCTCTGGGAAGTCAGAATGATTTATAAGGCTTTTCCATCTCCTGCCCAGACATTATTAGTCTTCTAACAGCAGCAGTATTACGTTGGGCAGCTCACACATTTCTAATTTTACCTAGTCCAGCTGCTTGTTCACAAACTCCCTCAGGCCCTAAGGAAATAATAAAAAGAAAGATGAGACTAAATGGGCTCAGCTGAATATCCAGCACAGGAGGAAGCCCAGCGTTTTCCCCTGCTCCCAGATGTACGTCTCAGAGGGCCAGCCAAACCACACACTCTGATGCCTTCCAGTACATCCATCTGCTGCATGGCAGGTCTTGGCAGATTGTTTTCCCCCATTTCCTTTTCTAGAATAGAAGGGAAAAGCTATAACCTACAGCTTTTTCTAAGTGCTCAGGTAAATCCTTCCTCTGCTTAACCGAACAGGCATTTTGGAGCCTCTGATAATGCCCTATCCATGCTAAATCCTGAAATTAAGGCTGGGCAGCCATTTGCAGAAGAACCGATGCTACACTGGCATTTTTAAGCAGTTTGCCCTAGACTGGTTCTGGCTCTGCATATGGAAGGAACTTTTTCCACTGCTGAGACAGAAAATTCAATTTAAAAATTACAATATCTCCATAAACCAGGCCTGAGCACAGCCAGAAATAAATATGAATATAAATATTGGGGGAATCCTGGTTTCTTGGAAGTCAAGGGAAATTGGTCATTAACTTCATGTTAGCCATGATCCCACTACTATGACTCAGCTGATAAGTTTATTTCCAGCTGATATTTTCAGATGTTTTATGAAGGAGACTATTTGAGGAGGGAGGGAAAGGGAGTGACAATTTTACATGCAAAATCTGCATCTGCATTCTTTTTTGGTTTGCTGTTGACAGGGGCATCAAAAGTCAGAGTGAGAATAATGGCTACTAGTATTTCCATCATTATTATTTTTGTCAACACAAGTACATATAGGTAACAACTTTCGGACCTTCATTAGCATAAAAATTGGTGTAACCTCCTCTATTTTGTAGTCATGGTTTCACATCTGGGAATTTCAACACATGTAGCTAACCTGGGAAACATTTCTTCAAAAAAGACAAATAAAAGTAGGACAAGAGAACAGCAGGTGGAAGTTTGTCTGATGTTTTATGTCGTAAGAAAACATTTCCTCAGATTTGAACAAATATAGCCACACTTAAAGAAAAAAAAAGAAAAAAACATCTCCTGCTAGCTATTTCCAGTAACTATAAAAGCCAGTAGCTTGATTCAGCTGCCTTTACTCAGTAAGGCGTTAAACCGGAGGGAGTAAAAAAATAAAAGGAGACATTAATTCAAATGTTCGTTCGTAATTTAACTGCCTGTGAAATGTTCCCTTTACCAAATGGAAATGAGGTCGCTTGGCCCACAAGCCATCCTTTTACAGTCTTGCAGGGTTCACTTCAGAAGCCTTGACAAAAAAATATAGAAAATACAATTTTCAAGTGTAGATGGAAATCCCCAATGTACTTGATCTGACAGCTATTGCATTACAAAACAGAATTACTATTTTAAAGCCTTGGGCACTGGCAGGCCTCTGATGTCGGCTATATAAAACCACACTGACAGACAGTCATTACCAAGGTTAATCTCTGAGAATTAGGACAAGGCAGTCAGTTTTAATATGTCAGAATCAGCTAGGAGCCCATCTGTATCTACTATGGTCCTTACTTTCTTAAATCCAGTTATATAAAAAGATTTTTAGTCGGAAGTTGTAAGTGGCTTTTCAATGAAGACACAATAAAGTAGCAATTGTCCCTTATTATTAATTAAAGGTAGGCCCTCAAGGCATATCTGCACTAAAGAACTTGTGAAAATAAGCATCCCTTAACTGATACCCAGCAGCTCTGACACACCATAGGTGCAATTATTTTTCTCACATGTGGAGCTACTCCTTTTCCTATGGATATTTTTGTTGATTTCAGTAGGAATGAGCAAAGGGCTTTGAGCCTTTTGCTGTGGATGGGTGCAATTCTGAGCAGCAAGACACTGGTGTAAATAATAGGAGACCTTGTTTCAGACTACTGTGAGAAATGTTGAACGTAACAATCTTGTGAGCAGAAATGAAAATAAACAGACATTTTCATCAAAATCAGATCAAGGGGAAACTTTTCGAGATACAAATTTAACAGTTAAAGCAGATCAACAAACCAAACATCACCAAATAATTTGAAACAGTCAGGAAACAGGAGGAAAGAAGCCTTTGCAAAGGACAGGAGGTTTTTGCAGGAGACATAACTGGCCTGGCTCAGCCTTCCCTGAAACTGTACTGAGGGTTTCCTATGGTGTCCTCTGGTGAGATACGCCTATGACTATACGGTTAACATTTATACTTGCATCTATTACAACGGGTTTGTGCAAGTCATGCCATGCGCACATGGTGGGGAGGGTGGTGTGTAAATATCTACAGCGTGAATGAACACATTCAGCCAGTTATGTAAATAGCAGGATGGGTTCTTATGCATGTGCGGGCACTACCAGACATGGTGCTGGGAGGTGCAGAGACTCCGTATCTCCCTGTGTCTTGCAAAATTTCCCCTGGGGCTTTCAGCATTATGCTCAGGGATAGCATCTCCATGTCAAGGGCTGGTTCTGTCCCTGCCAAGCCAGGACACAGCAGAGCAGATGGATTACTAATTGGTAACAGATAAGGTTACTACTGGGTAACCAGTTTGAACGGTGCCATGCATACACCTTTCAAAATAAAAATGCATCTGTAAGATAGCAAGGTGAAGCAATAACTAAAGGACAACAATTACTGAAATGATAGGACAGTTACATAAACGCTGGAGCAATGAGTGGTAGTATTTGGGCAGTTTGTACTTACTGGCATCATCCATAAATTCAAATTCACCCCCTAATTCAGCACTGGTTAGGTGGTACTGGTCAGGATCAGTCAGGGCGCTCAGCAGAATCAGCAATACCACTGAATTGATAATCTATAGAGAGGATAAAAGGGAAAGGGTCAGACTGTGAAAGTAATCTGTGAAAAAGCTCTAGGTAGGACATACCTGCCACACTCCATGCCAATTGTGGAGTTTTCCAACTGTAAAACCATAGTATTTAACCAATACTGCAATTAGTTTCTCTGGATTTGTGTAAATGGGACCTATTTCTTCCCCAGGCGGTGGCAGGAAAACGAAACAAAACATGGGTTACCCCTTTTCATTCCAACTCTCTCTCCCACCATCAGCTACGTTACTGCTGCTTTTTCAGATTATAAAACATGTTAGCGCATCCGTCTCAGTTTGTTCTGCTGCAAAACCTAAAATCAGTCAAAAACAATCATTCTGAGGTTATTACAAACGAGCGTTATGGTCAAGGATTATTAGCACGGCAGAGCCGGAATTGGGGACAGGCCCCGTGAAATTGCTGGGTGATGAAAAAGGAGCTGATTTGCTGGAAAAGGATGAATTTTAAACAAGGCCGTGAGTGACGAGCTGATTCACATGACCTGCTAAATCAGGAGGCCTTGGGAGGAGGGGAGTAGGTGGCAACGCGAGCCCAGTGTCCGCTGCGCATGTTCCTGTGTTGTATGGCACAGGGAGGCATTCACATCCGCTGAGACCTTGGCTATGAGATACTCTACTCAAGAGTAGAGTATCGAGTGATTCAGTGGAAGTGGATTGCCAAGTATCAGCTATGAGAGGAACCCAGAGGTAGCCAAGAGCTGTATTTTAAAACAAATCCAAACAAAATGCTCATATGGCTTTGAGGTGAAGAGGTCTAATTGCAGCAAAGAAGATTGCCCAGCATGAAATAATGCAGCCCAGCTAAAAGATTATTCTAGAGAACTAGGAAGATAACTGATGAACAGGAAAACTGAGAGAAGAAAGCTGATAAAAGAGTATGCTGGGAACGAGGATTTTTATTGCTTTGGTTCTCGCTTTGAAGTGAGAGCCTCCTACTAATTTTTAACATTATGTAGAACCTTATATTGCAATCCAGTTCTTGCTTTATACTCTTTTGCAAAAAGCTAGAGGACATGTGCCAGTAATAAGTATGTTACTTAGGAAGAGTACTTAAAATAACCAAGCAATCAGAAACTATAAATGTATATAGCGTTGCTATTTTGAAGGCATACAAGTTTAATCTTTTGTACAGATATAGTCAGAAAGATTCATAAAATACTGACCTAGGCACTCTACTGTCTCCATATGGATATGCCCAGATTCAGATTACTTGTTTGTCAGCATCGCCTTTAAGTCTCCGCTAAGACGCAGATTGCGTTTGCCTGATCTGAAGTTTGCTGTGGTCAGTAGGAATCTCCCTAATGCTCTTTAGTGCATCACTTTTCTGTTCCACCAGGTTGTTCTCTGGAGATCCTCAGTAATGATCTCTGAGCACCTTCCAACTGTGCTGTCAGCAGCGCAAGTGAAATCTATCACGTGTTTATTTGCTCACCCTCTTTCTCTGAAAAGAAATGTGTGCACAGTTGGGTGTATTGTGTTTGTTAGGGGGTTTTCTTTTGTTCTGAAAGTGATGTGACCGTTGGATTTTTAAAAATGCTTTAACACATACATTTAACGTGCCTAAAACTTACTGATGTAGCATCTTCCACGGACACATAATCAAGGACAAGAGGATAAAGTGATTCCCTGTTGATATATGCAGCTGGTCTGAGAACTGAAATCTTTGTTCTAGGAAAAGCAAAGGAGATTTTTCTGCTTTCTCAATAGGGCCAAGATTTTCTTCAAGATGTTTTACATTCCTTCAGCAACAAATAATGTAATGACTAATTAACAATGCTTAGAAAGCATTTGCATTATGCAAAGTTTCAGTAAGCAACTAAGCCCTATACCTTCCCAATGAGACCTGTCCGTCCTCCTTTTATGGGTGGAGAAACAGAAACATGTTCATGAACATGCAGCAGGGTGGTGTTCAGCGGTAAGAATAAAATGCACAATTCTGCACTATCAGGTCAGACCTGTGACCGCCGGGTCCTACTGCTGGTTGCAGCCACAGTGCTAGCCAGAGTTACAGGAGAGGAGCCCCGGGGGTGCTAACAGACCTTACTGGCCCTGCCCAGCCCCACCTTGGGCCACCCCACAGCCCTGCCCATGGCCTAGGATTCCATGGCCTAGGATTCCACTGCAGCTCAGCCTGGGGTCATCAGTCCCGGCCCCAGTGGCACCGCAGGAGTGCCGGTCTCCAGCCATGCTTCGTGGGTGGATGCCTTGCATGTATGTCATAGCTTGTCTCCAGTTGTGTCCCTGGTTTTGTCCCCTTTTGCTCCTGGTTGGGCTCCCTTGATGGTCCCTGGCCCTGCCATGTTGGGGGCTGTTGATGGACACCATTACCAGCCCCCAGTTCTGCACCTGGGCTCAGCACCTCCAGGATGGTGCCCAGCGTGCCCTACCAAGAGATTGGACAAAGATCCCACAGAAAGTCTTAGAAATGCCCAACTGTCCTCTTATCTTCATACAGAAATAAAATAATAATTAAAAAAAAAATCCCCAAATCTTGCTTCTTTGGCAACTGGACGGAATACATCCACCTTCTTGTCAACGTAGAGGAGGAAAATAACTCTGCTTTGTAGAGACCCCAGAACATGTAATGAAAAGGGGAAAGCAGGACATATTATGGAGGAGATAGCTAGTCCAAATATTGGAGCATCACTTAGATTTCATGCTCTGGGCTTACAAAACACAGGTTCAGATTTGAGTGGAAGGTATTTTAAACAGCAACAACCGTGTGAGAGAAGGTACATGCAGGCATGAGGGAGAAAGGCAGCACGTATTGACAGTATCGCAGAAACACAGAATACCAGGTTGAAAGGGACCTCAAGGATCATCTGGTCCAACCTTTCTAGGCAAGAGCACAGTCTAAACAAGATGGCCCAGCACCCTGTCCAGCTGAGTCAACCACTTCCCCGGGGAGATTATTCCAATGGTTGACTGTTCTCATTGTGAAAAATTCCCCTTTCATGTTCAATCAGAATCTTCTCAGGATCAACTTGTACCCATTACCCCTCACCTTCTCCATGTGACTCCTTGTAAAAAGGGAGTCTCCATCTTCTTTCTAGCCACCCTTTAAATACTGGTACATGGTGATGAAATCCCCTCTGAACCTCATTTTCTCAAGGCTGAACAAACCCAGCTCTCTCAGCCTATCCTCATACGGCAGCCTTCCCAGGCCTTTGATCATCTTGGTGGCCCTGCTCTGGACCCCCCTCCAGCTTTTCTACATCTTTTTTTCATAGTGGGTGCCAGAAGTGTACACAGTACTGGTAGGACTGGTACGTGGAGTAGGACTGGCACTGCCAGCCACTGCTACTGCTTCCATCTGTGCTGTGCTAAAGAACCAGCAGCTTATGTACGATGTGAGGCAGCTCTGCTAGAGGGAATGGGCAGCATTTAGGATGCAAGGAAGCAACCTCATGTCTTCCACAGACAGCATCCAGCATTTAGAGACTATATAATGCACTAACATGTCAGACCTCCGCCACCAGTGAGTGCATTGTCATCTTCCCGACATCATTTGTTCCAGAGATCAGCAGTGAACTGTGGTGACCCCCAGAGATAAAACGCAGGGCAGGGAAGGTGTCAGGAACCACTGTACCAACAGGTGATGAGAAAATGAGTACCACTATAATTTCAGACCCTTCGCAGAAGTACAGCTGGTTCATATCTATCCCACCTAACCTAAAATAAAATTAGTTCCAGTAGCTCCTAAGAGTCTGCCATTAACACAGATCTTTTTGCTGATCCCTAACTCAGAGAGAGAAATGCTCAAGTCGGTGACTTACATAGATGTCCATAAATACTAAAAGAATTGTCAGGACTTACAGTGGCTTAATTTGTCCCTGCCTTCCTCCAGCTTACAGTCAAGAGTTGAAATAAAATTGCTCTGATAAAGGAGTTTAGAAGAGGAAATACTAAGCTTACTTTAACTCAACACTTTACATTAAAAACACACCAGTGTTTCTATTGAGGCCCACGTAGTCCCCTCCACAAATATTCTACTACAGTTCTCCCAAGATTTCCTAATGCAGTGAAAAGAGTTCCTTATATTTATAAAAAAAAGTAAGAAACACCCCTGGCTTTATTTATCTTGAAGGTTCCATTCATAACTGAATCCATGCATGTAACGGTCTGGATGCTGTCTATGCAGTGAAAGATGTACTTACATGGTTATTTCTGGGTCTGGTTTCAGCCTCACTGAACTCAAGAGAGATCCACTTAAGCACACCCCTTAAATCTCCGCGTTGGTGGAGCACTAACTCGCCGCCTGTGCTCCCTGTCGGGGGCCCTTTACAGTTGCAGAGAGCTGGTTTAATGACAGTGAACACCCCAGTAATATTTAGGTATAAAACCCCCATACTTTTAGATAAGGGGAGAAAAATAGAAAACTGCAAAGATAAACTTTGTTTTTATGGTACAGGAAACAATGAAAAAATAGATTTAATGAAAACACAGTCATTCTGGGTTAATCCCCCAACTTTCTGTAATCCACGTTAGTGCATTATAATACTGGGATCGATATAGGCGGCCAGTAACCGAAAACATCACTGTGGTTTACTCAATAGTCCCATACCTGACACAGTATGAGCTACCAGATGAAAAAGGAGATGATGTTTCTGAACAAACATGGTTGTGACTGAGCAGCAAATAACAGCAGATTTCTCCGAGGACTTTGAATGGTGAGCCACCTTGGGATGCTGCTGACAAAGGCTCCTAAACCTTGGCCAGGTTTTGAAGAGGCACGCACCATTCTACCATATTTTTAAAAACCCACAAAACCATTGGGGTTTAGTTTTTTGCCCTCTACAGAGATACTATTGAAGCAAATCACCAGTGACATTAATTTTACTAGTAAGAAATCTTAAATGTTTTTAATAAAACTGAAGAAAGTCTCAAGCAAAACCCCATACCCTCCATCCCCCCTCAAAAAACTTAAGGAAAGTTTATGACTCTAAGTGTTCATTCTCTATAGAAACAAACCCCCAATCTTAAACTATTTTGCTCCTTGAAACTAAACTAACAACAGAAGTCTGTAAGTATTTTGGAGTACTTGAATATTTGAGGTCAGTATTACTGTTAGAAAAAGTAAGACTGTATGAAAAATGTACAGTTAAGCTAACTCAACATCCTTAATTCTCCCCATCTACCATTGCCTTCCCACCTGGCATGTTCTTTGCATTTTTCTTGCTTTTTTTTCTTTTAGTGAAGAAAACATTAGTAAAAGCAAGAACACTTTTGTTCATCAAGAGGACAAAAGAAGCCTACAAAAGGGAAGAAAAGTCAAGTTTAACTCAATAGTTCAGGGTAGAGTTGTGCTATCTGGGGGCGCCTTCCCAAACTTCTTTTGTTAGCATTGATGATGAGTTATAGTTTATGATCTATTGCCCCATATAGGCAGATTTTTCTCTCTCTTCTCTCTCTCTCCCTGTTAAGCAAAGTTGGGGTTTTTTTCTGAATTCTGATTAAAGAGCAAAGAATGAGACAATTTTAGCAATAAAGGTTTTATAGCTGACTGCTGTGGAGAGCACGAAAACAAGGCAAGAAAGAACAAGGTGTCCCCCCTCTGTGTCCAAGATTTTTTACAGATCTCATGGCAACAATTCAGTCATCTTCCCCCTCAGGGCACATAGGACCCAGGAGCTACATCTGAGCACACCTCAGTCAGTGGCTTGAACTCCTAGGAAAGGAGGAGCAGGAGAATCCTGGCTGTCAGAGTAGATAACTCTCTTTTTTTTTCTGCTACAGAAGCCTTCTGCCTCATGCTAATGAAAATTATTTCAACTCTCCAATGCTGGGGGACAAGCTGCAGATGTATTAGTGATAGACAAAATAACGAATGGTCAAAGGAAGGAAACCCAGACACACAGTTATCTTTTCCACCCAATGAAATATAATAGTCTGAAGGGAAACAGAAGGATGGCCATGTAGAGCTGGGTTAAAGAAAATCCTTCACCCTTTTCACCAGTGAAAGTCATTATCAGGTATTATTACTGAAGCCAAAAGGTTGGAGGAATACAGAAAAGGATGAGCTGTTTATTCAGGAAATGCAAGTGCTTTGTTGTATTACAAAGCATCTTAAAACCAAATTACAAGCTTTCGTGCTTCAGGTTATTGCCCACCTTAAAGTAACAGTAGAATAAAAGAAAACGTCTTCCCTGCACAAGCTGCTCTTTGTTACTTCCCTGTGTGGTTTCTCAAAGCGCATCTTTCCAGCTGCCATCTGAAATACTGCGCTGGAAGAGGGAGAGCATTAGTCAGGCCAGAAATAGCAATTAAGTTTTTATGTTCTTTAACCTAGAGAAGACAGGGTAGAGTCTGCAATCCTTGTTGCTTATTTTTCCAAATTACTCATGAGAAGTCAAAGAATGATCCAGGCAGGCTCAGACTAGCATATTACAGACTGTGTATTATAGAGAACATGTAATAGAAAGCTGCATAAAATATTTTAATCAGACTTTTATATAGAGAATGATAGAATCATAGGATCATTACGGTTGGAAAAGACCTTCAAAGACCTTCAAAAGATCATCAAGTCCAACCATCAACCCAACACCACCATACCTACTAAACCATGTCGCGAAACTCAAACTTGAAAACCCAAACTTGAAACCCGAAACTCAAATATAAACTTAACTTTGATTATTATAATGACACTAAGCATTGAACTTTAAAGACTATGCTGATTAAATTGATGTAGGAAGTCCAGCATAATTTATCAGCACTCTTCTATACAAATGACTCAACTACTGCCTACTGCCAGCCTTTTAATGGTCCTAAAACCGAAACCACAAGAGGTCTGTTTCTAATGAAATATGGTAATGACTGAATTTATAAAAGAAAAATTAGATGGACAAACCATGCAGGATGCACACTGGAGGTTTCTGCTTCCCTAGAGATAGAGTTTAATTTATTATGTACTTAATCTTAGTCCTGTCATGGTTTAAGGAAATAGGATATTGGCATGCAAATTTGTCGGTGGATTCTTTGTTACTTTTACATTGTATTTAAAGGAAGCTGAACCTGTTTCTGAGCAAGGTCCTGAAAATGATTGCCAACGTCTTCTGCCCAGCCTTGGGGAAATATAATCATATATCCACGTTCAAGTTATAATGTCGCCAGACTGACTCATAATTTCTACTAAAGCATATCTCGGTTCAGGATGCTGTGGAGAGCTAGCAAAGAATTGGTATGCATTAAGACCTTATTAGAAAAAGAGTTGTTCAGCTGGTCAGTTGGGATTTGTCCTTGGCTTCCAGAAATTGATTTTTGAGTCTTGCAGGTGACTGTGAAAGGTCGATGGCAGACCTGTGGAAGTGTTGATGTGAGATGTGGCAGCTCCCATGGGTCTGAGCCTTAGTGCGGACTCGTGGCAGAGAACGGGCCAGTCAGCGCACCTATAATTGAGCAGCTGAGTACCTGGGCTGAATTGCCCAAGGCAGCTGGCCATGGCCAGCAGCTGGTGTGTCTTACCTCCACCAGCCCACAATGCTGGGCTCAGACTCACTTTTAGGCTCTTTGGACATGTGTTGCTGCACTGGTAAGAGAAGTATGGCCCAACTCTTGACAGAGCACCACAAAAACTTAATTAAAAAAAAACAAACCACAAAACCTTTGATCAATTATTCTTATGGAGTCACCACAAGCAATATCCATAGAAACCATGCAAGGGATGAGGGCTGTCAGTAGTAAACTGCAACCTTGCATCACTCTGCAACCCAAGGCAGTGATTTACTTATGCAAGGAAGAAGCAGGCACACCACAAAGGATGGTACAGTACAGATAATTACCAAAATAGGAAAGAACATGATCACATGTATCTGATCATAGAATCATAGAATGCTTTGGGTTGGAAGGGACCCCTAGAGGTCAGCTAGCCCAACACCCCTGCAGTGAGCAGGGACACCGCTAAATCGATCAGGTTGCTCAGAGCCCCATCCAACCTGGTCTTGAATGTTTACAGGGATGGGGCCTCCACCATCTCTCTGGGCAGCCCGTTCCAGTGTTTCACCACTCTCATCGTAAAAAATTTCTTCCTTATACCCAGTCTAAATCAACCTTGGTTTAGTTTAAAACTATTACTCGTTGTCCTGTCACAACCGGGCCTGCTAAAAAGATTGTCCCCATCTTTCCTATAGGCTCCCTTGAAGGCCATAATCAGGTCTCCCCACAGTCTTCTCTTCTCCAGGCTGAACAACACCAACTCTCTCAGCCTGTCCTCATAGGAGAGGTGCTCCAGCCCTCGCATCATTTTTGTGGCCCTTGTCTGGACCCACTCCAACAGGTCCATGACCTTCTTGTGCTGAGGGCTCCAGAGCTGGACGCAGTACTCTAGGAGAGGTCTCACCAGAGCAGAGTAGAGGGGCAGAATCCCCTCCCTCAACCTGCTGGCCACGCTTCTTTTGATGCAGCCCAGAGTACGGTTGGCCTTCTGGGCTGCCAGCGCACATTGCCGGCTCATGTCCAGCTTTTCGTCCACCAGTACCCCCAAGTCCCTCTTGGCAGGGCTGCTCTCAATCCTTTCAACCCAGGTGCAGGACCTTGCAATTAGCCCTGTTGAACCTTATGGCTGAACAAGCCCAACTCTCTCAGCCTGTCCTAGCCCTCGCATTATTTTTATGGCCTCCTCTGGACACATTCCAACAGGTCCATGACCTTCTTGTGCTGAGGGCTCCAGAGCTGGACGCAGTACTCTAGGAGAGGTCTCAGCAGAGCTGAGTAGAGGGGCAGAATCCCCTCCCTCAACCTGCTGGCCACGCTTCTTTTGATGCAGCCCAGAGTACGGTTGGCCTTCTGGGCTGCCAGCGCACATTGCCGGCTCATGTCCAGCTTTTCGTCCACCAGTACCCCCAAGTCCCTCTTGGCAGGGCTGCTCTCAATCCTTTCAACCCAGGTGCAGGACCTTGCAATTAGCCCTGTTGAACCTTATGAGTTCAACACGAAGCTCACACAGGCCCACCTCGCCAGCTTGTCCAGGTCTCTTTGGATGACATCCCATCCTTCTGGCGTGTCAACTGCACCACTCATCTTCACCACTGATCTGTCTGGGCACAGCTGTTTCACAGCTGGAAAATGCACCTCCGCAAGGTGAAAAATCTCCCACAAACTTGTGTTCCTGCCAAAAGTATTTGTCCTGTCTGTTTTAAGTACCTTAATATATCCTGACAGAACAAGACCTTGCTCAGCACAAGCCAGGAATGAAATGAAAAATAGCCACAGCACTTTAAAAGGCTCTTCTAAGGCAGAGGACTAGGATGATGGTAGCCAGAGCTGACTGCAGACATCTGAAAGAGAGCAGACCCACAGGAGGTCCAGGAATGGTGCGCTAGGCTCAAATCCAGATTATTTCTTCAGTGATGCCTTGCTGGCAGATTCAATACCTCAGACTGATCAGAAGCACTCTCACATCTTCAGCAACGAGCATGGGTTTTCTCTTCCTATTCTGCTATTTGGAAATCTGGGGCTTGAAACCTCCCGCCCAGCTGCAGAACAGCACAGAAACTCCTGTGTACGGCTTCAAGCCTCGGTCGCTTTAAACTTCCAGAGTTTTACAGTCAAAGCATGAGCCTCGCAGTAAAACCAGAGAAAAAGAAAGCAATCAGGGAAATTAATTCCTGGCTATTTTGCAACACCCATTCCATATGTCCAGGAATATATAAGACTAATTGCATTTTCACTGACGTCAGTCTAATCAACGATCAGTTTACGAAGCTTAATGTGCTCTCTTCTGGCTCACTAGGAGATACATATTAACCTTCAACAGAACTTCTAAACACAGTTTACTTGATTAATATAATACCTCCTCTCCTTTCTATAAATACATCCATGATTTTTTGTATAAAACCCAAATGTAATTATAGCATACTGGACTCTTAATGGCTTTCTTTCCTTTAACAAGCATTTATGTAAACTTTGCTCCTCTTACAACCAATCATCTGTTTTCTCACTGGAGGGAGACAACTGTTCTTTGTAATCCCAGTGAGTTTATTATCCACCTGAAGGCCTTACTAAGGAAAAAAAAAAAGGGTATTTGACAAAAGTTTACATTTTCTGAATTGATAATTGTGTTGATTAGAAGAGACAGCTGTGTCGTTATCCTGGACAACGGATGCAGATTATCAGCTATAGTTGCGATGATTCACATACTCAGTGAAAAATCCTACTGTGGTATTGGGGGATATAAGAAAACTTGCATATGTAAGGAGATTACAGCTTAAAGAAGTTTTCAGAAATCCTTGTGTTGTGTTACAGATGGAGAAACAGTTCAGTAAATGCATGGACTGTCCAAAAGATGCTTACAACACATTTTAGCCCTCCAATGCCTTAAAAAGTTTTAAAACCAAAAGCATTAATAAGCACACTAATGTGTGACAGAGTCTGGGGAGGACTGACAAGATGCTGTTTCTGCTCCCCTCCACAACACGGCAAACACACAAACCTGGCTATTTTTACTCAGAACAGAAAGCGCAGATAACCCCTATAAATCCATCCCTTTTCCACATAATCTTTCTGGCCTGTTCCTGGATTGATTCTGTCACCCAAGGGTGAGTGATTAGGGTCTTTGCAAGCTGCCTCATTGATTGTGCAATTTAAATTCTCCCCATATGGTACTTTATTTTGGAATTTAACTGAAGAGGACTGAAATATGAATTGGAATGAGGAGGGAAGGAGGTGGGATAAGGTCCTGCACTGCAGAAACCAATGGGTGGTAGTTTGCGGGTGGTAGGAAGGAGTTATTTAAGGGGTTCTTCAGAAGCCATTCTGGAAGCAATTAATTATTATGTTATTTAATACTGTCTCTCTAGGTAAGTTACAATCAGACTGTAGCTGTTGAGAAGGTTCTTCAGCCAAGATACATTTTGTTCACGCTAATTATTAGTGGTGGTCTTTATTCTTTACTCTATCACATCTAAAATGCATACATATATTTTCAGTTTCTTAAGGAAGTACCATGCAGGCCCTGAGCTGGGATTTGCATGCAGGATCAGTCATTTATTTCCTGCTCGTTTTGAAGAAGATAATGAAATGGATGCCATCCACTCCAAGAGCAAATACCCCAAACCTCCTCTGATTCCAGTCTCAGTTGGATACTCAACATGTACATCCATCGTAGAGGAAAGCCTTTGAAAGTAGGATTCATATTTTTCTTTATTGGTAATGAATTCCAAGTTCCCCCTCCACTCTCCTCAAAAGCAAGCATGTGCACAAAGCAGCAAGTCTCCAATGAGTTACTTGGGAATGCTACTGTTTTTTCCCCAAGATGTCAGCTATTTTTAATGAAAGGAAGTACAGACAATAGAAAAGCTAATGAAGATTTTGTAAACATGGCACTTGGGACATAAATATTTATTCACTGCAGACGTTTCCACTTCAAGAATTGGGAATCTCAAATAATTTCAGATTATATCCTGACCACTTCACCTGCTGGCGGAAAAATCTCACCTGCTGCTGACCTGACATCTCCTACCAAGGGCTGGGAAGTAGTTGAGTCATTGGCACCAGCCAACTCTTCCCCCTGAACGAACTGCCCAGGTCTGGGCCGTGGAGGGGCAAGCACCTTGTCAACCCACAGCGAGCCCCATTCTGCAAGACTTCTCTCCCCAATGCCACCAGTATCGGACTGTTAGTGGAGGTGGTAAAGGCAGCGTTGCCTGCAGAATAGCCTGACCCAACACCCAAGCTGTATCACGCTGGACGACATGGGAAGTGACATTGTCGGCTGATATGGGGGAATAGAGCCTTCGATGAGCTGTCTGACGTACTATGACCATTCATATGCAGAGAAAGTTGGACATCCTTTATTCTTAACCAACTTCATTCCATGTAAAATCAAAGAAAGCTAACTTTCTAAGTAAAAGGCAAGGCCTCGTACTTGTATCCATGAAAATTCCCACAGCCTGACACTGGAATTACAAAGTTTCCAATACCCTGTAACTTTAGGCTTTCTAACGGCGCTATTTCCCCCGCCTTTCACAACTTCAGTTCTTTTTTCAGTTTCCAAAATCTCCCAGTTCTCACAGATTTGAAAATAATTTAAAACCTCAACTTTTCTTCAAATTTCTTTATATTCCCTGAAAGGGCCTTTTCATCCTGTTCAAGGGACTGCTGCTTACAACTCCTCGCTGCTGTGAGTAGTCTCAGATGGTGTAAAGGCTGCAGGAGGGGGGATAGAGCAGTGTGGAAGGACCCCAAGTGTAGGTACGTTTTATTTACATGAGCAGTTGTGTTGATCTCTACCCCCTGCCAAGTAAGCCAAGATTTCAGCCATCTTCTAACTGGTATTTAAGCACATTGCCATACACGCCGTTTTGCACGGGGCTTGAAAAAGACAAGGAAATAAGTGCGGCCCACTTGCAAAATATATACCTTGATTTTCTTCTTGACATCAGGTCAAGTGCACTCTACTGATCTCAGCAGGGTGTTCAACCTGTAAATCAATGAGGCCGTAGCAACCAGTGCTTTTCTTTTGCTCCACGGTATACAAAGGCCACTACCTTTGTATACTGTATACGTTTTTTCATCCATTAGGATTCAATCCTCTTATTAAAAAATGACTGGGATGCAGACAGAAGTTATGCATGTTTTCAATTGCATGTTGAGAAAACCCCAGAACTGAATTGCTAGTCATGACATTTCATGCTCAGCTTTCCACAAAGAGCAGTTCAAACGTTGAAGCCACCCTGGCTAAAAACTTTGGCTCGCTCTATTTACATTCTTGCCCCACGTCCTTCAGAGGCAGCCGCACAACCTGATAACCGGCGGTTATAAAAGGTTCTCTTAGTCTTCTATTAGTTTTTATTTTTAGCCCCTCTCTGCCAGGGCCTCAGGGAGCACAGTGGGAGGCAGCGGGGGCTGTGGGCAGCTCTGGCAGGGCTGGACACCTCCCACGGCGGCTCCCGGGGTCCCGGTGGTCCTGGTTGGGCGATGGGGAGGAGCAGCCCATGCCCAGGGCACTGCTGCAGTGAGGCAGGCGGCACCGGGCACACATAGCTCAAAAATGAAAGCTCCTTGTTTTAACGCTCTTTCTTGGTCTGAACTGATGCCTTAAAGGTTTGTCTTCCCCCTTCCCAAGCCAATGGGAAATAATTCCTGTTGTCCCAGACGGTGCCGGTGGAGCCTCGGGGTGTGCATAAATCCCACTGCCGCGTGTTGGGAGAGTGGGAAATCCTCCTGTGACATTGTCAGCACATCTGACATTGTTCCTTCTTTGTGTTTTAGATCAAGAGAGCGGAGTCCATCTACTCAGGAAGAAGACATGCCATGTTTATAAATGCTGTTACCAACGGGGATGTCATTCTGGCTTCCCAGTACCAACTGGGTCACTTGGAACTAACACAAGTGCCAGCTTTCCCCTGGACTCCAGCACCGGGGGGGATCAGAACTGAAGATGGCTCATTTCAGCAGTGCCACTGCCTTGAACAGCATGCTGATACAACTGTCTAGAACAAAATTAAGCTCCTGGCAGTGACTTTCTGATTTTCCTTAATTTTTTTTCTCAAGATATGACACTTGTAAAGCTTTTGTGCCCAAAATTTTTCTGCGTTATTACTTGTGACCCCCGACTTCATGTTTGATACAATGCAGGGAAGCGTGAAGTCCACGCCAGTAGGAAAAAACCCAAAGATTAATAACCAGCTCAACCAAACTGGTCCTCAGGTTCTGAAATAACTATTACCCCCCAGCCAGCCATACTACCCCCATCTTAATCTTCAGCATAATGTTTGTATCCAACATTGCAGCACCCCCTCTTAAGCTTTTCTCCCCAAGGCAGCGCACCAGCTCCTGAAGCACAGGCTCTTCTGCAACCCAATTAGATACTCCTTTCAGGAAATGTCCTCTGCCTGCTCCACCCTTTACAAGTTACTTTTTACACTGAAGTACCTCAGTGTTCTGTGATAGTACATATCCCATATTACGCACATTATATTGCAATATCATGCAATGCTGCATCATATTATATTATTCTAGATGCAGTACCTCTGGCTCTACCAGGAAGAAACTACTGAAATGCAAGAGCTGTAGAAACACTAACATTCTGAGATCCATTATGTTCTAAAATAGAGCAAAGTTAAATATTTATTTCCCAGCTGTTGAGACTTTATGAGACCACTGTAAGCGCCCATGGCTGCTGGGTGTGTGTTGGAGACGCACACAGTGTTCCTTCCCCTTACCTACGTGGGAAAGTGCCCTCCTCACGCAGCCCCGGTGGTTCCACCTGCACTCAGCTCCCCACTCTCCCCACTATTCGCAAGATCCCAAACATCCAATTAAAACATTAAAAATGAAGAGCTAAAACATCATCCCAGAGAAATGAGTTATTTTTTCCACATGTACTCAGACATGAAATTCTGCCTCCCGATATTATACTGATTCAGAACTGGTTCAACCTGTGAAAATGTTATTTTGAAAGCCTGACAAAACTTTTAAGCTACTATTTTGTTCTTCAGAAGCCTCTTCTACTGCACCATTGTATTCGTAGTCACAGAATTAATAAAACTTACACTTTGCAGATAGCAAGATATGAAAAAGCATCAAAAAAACCATTCATGCTCTAGGAGGATGTTTTTCCCTCAAGTAATTTCCTAGGAGGCATAATGGCAAACAGTATACAGAATACATATTGGCATGGCGAAAAATCAAAGGGGTTTTTATTTGAACTTTACTTGAGGTAATGCTCATCGCTCACATGTGGTTTGGAGTAATGCAACCACCCAAAATGCATGCAGGGAAAAAATTCACCACCAGGGGAGCATCTATTGCTTCCCAACTTTGCAAGCTGGCAAAAAGGTTTAGCGTTTATTATCAACATGCATCTAAATTTCTATTCTTAATAATCAACCTTAAAAAGCCAAATATTTGCAATAGAGGAGAAGGCACAGAAAGAAACGCACATCCTGACAAGCTGTGAGTTATTGCCAGTTTGAAGTCATTCAGAAATCTGCCCTGAAAAATCTATGAAACCAAAAGAAGCGAAGTAGGAAGAGGTGTAAATCAGGAAATAGTTAGAAAAGAAATTTTTAAAACGGACTTTGCAGAAAAATACTATGTGAAATTGGGGCACTGGTATTTAAATGGTAGTAACTCAATACATAACCACGTCTAAAAAGCTGTCAGGCTTTCCTTTGTATCTAAAGCCAGCTGATGCACTTAATTCCCTCTTCCTCGAATATCTTTAGGTCCACTGAACAGCTAAAATATCTGTATCCCTTTCTTTGTGGAGCCAATGTGAAAAGGCTTCATTCAGCTGAAGACAGAAAGAAATAACAAGCATCCTGGAAGAAATGTTCAAAAGATTTCAGGTCATATTAAAACTTATTGAAACTTCAATGCAGCCAGGAAAAGAGGGGCGTCTTTTTCAATGTGGTCAGTATGCCAGATACCACAGGCTGTGGATATTGCATTTAACTATTTTTATTAAACCAGGAGCAAGAAATAGCTCAGCCAAGGCACCATTTCTCAGTGGTGAAATATGTATTTTATAGGACATGGAGCATTTTATATGATTTCTAGGACATCAGTGTCAACCTAGCCTTTTTATTACGCTGAATGAATTGATTTAATGAGCTGTCCTACAATGGAGGCCAGCCCTGCATTTTTCACTTGCTTCTGAAGGGAATTTCAGTAGTTAACAAATAAGCCTGGGTCTAATCTGCTTCCGTCCGCAATCATTTGAAAAATGATGCTTGGCAAACAGCTCTGCGTGGCCTTGGCATCAGACGGAGACCGATTTCTCACACCAAGGGATGGGGAAGACTGAGCAGGCTGAGAAGTGCGCCTACACGCCCCAAAGTGACAAAGCGGCTCTTTTTATTCTTGTGGTGGGTTTGCAAACCCTGCGACTATGGCAGGGCCGGCTCTGGGAAAGCCGCTTTTCCTGCATTGCTGCCCAAGGGACTGGAGAAAAGATTGCCCAAGACAGGAGAGGGACCAAGGGCTTAATGTGTCTCCTCCTCACCGAGTCTTTCCCCTGGCTGAATAACCGGGTGGCGAACAACCTCTGGGACTGACGAGAACCAGCTGAAGCTCTGCTTCGAGGGTCAGCTCCTCACTCACGTCCTATAACCCTGATGGAGGAAAGAAGCCTTCCCAGCATCCGACAGCAGCTGCCCAAAAGGTTTCAGCCCTCTGCCAGGCAGACCAAGATACTACTGAGAAACAGTTTGCTGAGAATCAAGGAACGGCAGTGACGGGAACACCCTACTTCTTCACGAAGCAGTGACCAGAGATGATAGAACAAGATTTTCCTGCGCAGCGCGGTCAGGGACCAGGCAGCCCTGCCGGAGCTCACGCGCCAGCGAGGCCTCAGTGCTGCAGTCAACCCCGGGGTTAAGAAACACCGCTCCCAAGTTTGGGGGAGCCAGGAAAACCCCCTCACAGCAGGGGTCTTCACTCACCACATTTTCATCCCCCAAAGCAGCTTTCCGCTGGAGCCCCCGGTGAGCCTGCCCGTGCTCTCCATCTCCTGCTCCCACTCCCTGACCCTTCAACGCGCACAGGCTTCATTCCCCAACTCGGGCAGAGCCCAAACACCAGTCCCCACCTCGCCGGGGATAACCCCCGGCTGGGCAGCAGGGAAGCGCTGGGGCTCGCAAATAACTAAGGTGGCTCCCCGGGGGGTTATCTCCAAAAACCGCCCGGGCGGCGGGGGGGCCGCT
>NW_009259600.1:3738133-3742188 GCF_000687185.1 Egretta garzetta | reverse complement strand
CACCCCCCACCCCTCCCCCCCACCGCCGAAGCCACCCCCGAGCGCTGGAGCCGTCGCAGCGGAGCGCGGGAGGATTTTCAAATACAGAGCCGAGGGCATTCAGCGGGGTGACAGCCCGGCCGGCGTGTCACGGCTGGTGGAAAAGCGCCCCTGTCCCGGGGGTGCTGCCCACGCCTCCCCCGGCGGGCTGCCCCTGCAGCGAGCGCGGTGAGAGCGAACGGCGCCTCCCTAGCAAAGCTTGTAGCTCCTCTAGCAATTCCCAGCTGGCAAACCAGTAGACTCAAAAACTCTGTTTCACTGTAAAGAAAGATAAGATTGGAGGAGATCATGGAATGCTCTGGATTTGCCCCACGTTCTGGAGCCACAAGCATTTATTTTCTTTTATAGTGCCCTCCTCATCCACTCCCAATCTCACTGCCGTTGAGGAGGCTGGAATTGCCCGGTGTGACTGATACACAAGTTAACATGAACCTCATCACCATTACGTGTAGTTAATGCCCTGATGGTGCCTTGGGGCAACCCCTGGTATCAATACAGGCTGGGGGAAGAAAGGATCGAGAGCAGCCCTGCCGAGAGGGACTTGGGGGTGCTGATGGATGAAAAGCTGGACATGAGCCGGCAATGTGCGCTGGCAACCCAGAAGGCCAACCGTACTCTGGGCTGCGTCAGAAGCAGTGTGGCCAGCAGGTTGAGGGAGGGGACTCTCCCCCTCTGCTCTGCTCTGGTGAGACCCCACCTAGAGTACTGCGTCCAGCTCTGGAGCCCTCAGCACAAGAAGGACATGGAAGTGTTGGAGCGGGGCCAGACTAGGGCCACAAAAATGATGCGAGGGCTGGAGCACCTCTCTTACAAGGACAGGCTGAGAGAGTTGGTGTTGTTCAGCCTGGAGAAGAGAAGGCTGTGGGGAGACCTGATTACGGCCTTTCATTACCTAAAGGGGGCCTATGGGAGAGACAGGGACAATCTTTTTAGTAGGGCCAGCTGTGTCAGGACAAGGGGTAATGGTTTTAAACTAAACCAGGGTAGGTTTAGACTAGATATAAGGAAGAAATTCTTGACAATGAGGGTGGTGAGACACTGGAACGGATTGCCCAGAGAGGTAGTGGAGGCCCCATCCCTGGAAACATTCAAGGTGAGGTTGGACGGGGCTCTGAGCAACCTGATCTAGTTAGCGGTGTCCCTGCTCACTGCAGGGGGGTTGAACTAGATGACCTCTAGGGGTCCCTTCCAACCCAAAGCATTCTGTGTTTCTGTGGTGGTGGGGGAAGCAGCATTAAGAGGAAGGACCCAATGCTGCGTATGCAAGTACTGATGCAGGTAGGAGCTAAACTTCCTACCAAGCAGGTGACCTTTTTTCATATTTTATTATTTGAGGCATTCCCTAGAGGGAATAACAAAGACAATTCTACCAGGAAGCCTGTATGCCTAGCCTGACTCTAAGAATAATTTATTTACTGCCATCTATCTTGGCTTCCTACCAAATCCCACAATTTATCATCAAAATATAACATAGAAAAGTACTCAAATATCTCCCTATATGGTTGCTTTGGGGCTCTTCTTTATTTCGTACCTACATCTGCACAGAACAGGAACTCCAGGATAAAAGCTAACTTGGCAAGGAGGAACATTTCCAACTATGCCTTATTCCTACCTGTAAAGCCACTATAGTAAATTAAATTAAATTAAAAATAGTTTAAGTACAAACTTTATATAACCTCTGTTCTTAGCTTGTCCTTATAAAACTTTCAGGGTTTTGGGGGGTTCTTTCCGTGCATAAAGAGAAAAGCCACTTGGCACTGAATTGATAATTTTTACTAGATCATATGTGTAAGCCAAATATTGTATTTTCAAGTTTCATATTCAGAAATGACACTAAAATTCTAGTAAACTGAAACATCCATATTGACAAAACAAACATTTGAGAGACCAAAGGAAAATCCCAAACAATGTGGTCTGGGCTATCTCAGTGGTAACCTTGAGAGACCTTGTCCTTTAATTTCAGAAAGTAAGCACATTAGAGACTAAACCCTTGTTTGTATACCTCATACGTGTACGTGGAAGGTAAGAGCATCTGCTTCATGAAGGTTATCTGACCAAGGGCCTGACCTTTTCAAAGCAAAGGGGATAATAAGTAAAGGGGGATGTGATGAACAAGGACACACAGACGCAAACCTGGTGGACAGGGGACAATGGAGACAACGCCAAAGACCGAAAGTCTCCGATGATTGATTGGTGGGCCATTGAAGAGCTCCAGATGCAGCTTTGGAGAGCATCACCTGGACTTTGTAACTGATAAGAAGGAACAAAGAGGAATGTGAGGATTTGGGATATTTGAGGAGGACTCTGCAAAACTTAAAAAGGAATGGTTAGGGGAAGGGGATCGAGAAAGAGCAAAGCAGGGATCAGACAGAAAGGGGTATAAAAGGGGTTGGTCATGTGTAAGGTACGCTTGTCTGACTGTGCCTTGTGCCCAATCACCCTCTCTTCATATAAAACCTTTAACTGTCTGTGCACTCTCACTCTCCACACAGCATGTGCAGAGTCTGCAAGGAGCAAGTGCCAGCGACTGGGGGAGATTGGTGCTGGTGGCTGGAATGGGACCACAGGTCACAGCCTATGTGCCTGGGGCTGGCTGCTGGGGGGGTGAGAGTCTGTACCTGCCCCAAACTCTGTGTGTCTGTGTGTGTGTGTGTGCTGTTCGCTTGCACATGTCAAGCTGGACCAGCTGGTCTATACTTAGGTCTTCTGCGAGTCCTACATGTAGGAGGCACAGCTGAAGGCAGCGCCTTGTCTGTGGTTCTCTGCGTTGGCCACCCCCACCAGTGTCCTGTGCCTGCAAATGGGAGAGCAGTGCGATGAACGGACCCCAACCCCCATTCCCCGTCCCCATGTGCCAATGAGGGGGACGAGGCAGAGAAATCGGGAGTGAAGTTGAGCCTGGGAAGAAGGGAGGGGTGAGGGGAAGGTGTTTTAAGGTTTGGGTTTATTTCTTATTGCCCTACTTGGATTTTGATTGGTAACAAAGTAAATTAATTTCCCCAAGTTGAGTCTGGTTTGCCCGTGACGGTGACTGGTGAGTGATCGCTCCCTGTCCTTATCCTGACCCACGAGCCTTTCGTCCTGTTCTCTCTCCCCTGTCCAGCTGAGGAGGGGAGTGACAGAGTGGCTTTGGTGGCACCTGGCGTTTAGCCAGGGTCGACCCACCTCACCAACTCTAGAAGTCCAGGGAAGTATATATAAATCACAGGCAGAAACAATGAAGTCCTATTTGCTCCTTTCTATTTCTATTTCTGTGGCATACTGTGTACATTGCAGATGGAAGCCCTAGCCCCTGCCTTGCGGCAATTATAGTCTTCAGCTCTCATCAGCAACTGACTGCAGAGGCACAAGTGCTGCTGTGGACTTGTATGGAGCCCCACTGGCTCTGGGGACGCCCACTCACTGATCCCAGCTCACTCCCCTTGCTACCATCTGTGGAGGCAAAGATATATATAGCCGCGAACTGAATTAAACCAAAAAGATGCAAGGGGCAGTAAAAGTGGGGGTGGCCACAGCACAGATTACAGCATGAGGTCACTGGGCGCCAACACACAGCAATCCATTTTTCTTGCAGGAACATGGATTTTGAGAAGACACTTTGGCTGCTGCAAATCGAGCGGGCAGCTTTCTCCGAAAAACCTCACCCAGAAGAGAATTGCTTTCCCACCTCGGCTCTGAGCGAGCGCTTTGGAAGGAGGGTTGGCTGGTGGGACGTCGGCATCCGGAGGCAGTTTCTGTCAGAGGCAGTTGCTGGCACCACGTTGGTCTCATCCTTCCAGGCCTGACCACCAACACACGCAGCCCCTGCTGCCGTGAGCCCCTCTCCTAGCAGCGACGCCGAATGGCCTTCAGCAGCCACCGCTTAGCAGAAGGGAACCCACTTACTGGTACTGTTACACAAACCTTTAATGGCCTTAGCAGTATGCTGTCGAGCGCATATCAAAACAGAAGTTCAACAGAAATGAAGTGTTTGCAGATATACAAAACTCGGTGTTTACTAATTTGTTTTGGATGCC
>NW_009259600.1:3726566-3737461 GCF_000687185.1 Egretta garzetta | reverse complement strand
CTAGATATAAGGAAGAAATTCTTTACAATGAGGGTGGTAAAACACTGGAACAGGTTGCCCAGAGAGGTGGTGGAGGCCCCATCCCTGTAAACATTCAAGACCAGGTTGGACAGGGCTCTGAGCAACCTGATCGATTTAGCGGTGTCCCTGCTCACTGCAGGGGGTTGGACTAGCTGACCTCTAGGGGTCCCTTCCAACCCAAAACATTCTATGATTCCGTGGTTTAGTTCTGGGATGGCATTGTTAGGTTAATGGTTGGACTTGACGATCTTAAAGGTCTTTTCCAACCTAAACAATTCTGTGATTCTGTGATTCTATGAATGGTGAAAGATCATTTAAGATGTACCAGGGACCACTTCTTAACTGGGTGACACCTGAGATTTGTCAAGGTTCCTAGAGGCACAAGAGACACTCCGGTTTATCATCTTTATACGTCAAAACTTGAATAGGACCAGTATCTCTGCTGTGCTCAGAGAGTGATATGAACTCAAGTGAACCAACGGCCTACTCACAAGCACTTGTTTTAGTTGTGCTGAAAAAAATTGATAATCTTTCCAGTGGGATCCATGATATGATAAGAAATATTTTGAAGGGAACATTTGATTCTGCAATTAAACACTGCACAGGGTCAAAACCTGACATGGCCTTGCTCAGCCACAGGTCGGTGTGTAGGCTGTAGGACATATCCAGAAGAGAAAAGCAGACCCACAGCGCCTGCCCGTCCTCCTTACCACAGCAGAGGTGTAGATCACTCATTTTGTACAGCCACTCGTTCCCCGCAGCGCGCCCTGAGAGCTATGCTAGCCAGATGGGGAAGGACCCAGCCCAACTTCAGGTCACTGCCAATTCTTCTCTGTGCTGCAAGCTGCTAAAAAAATCCAGTATATTCTGTGTCCTCCTTCTGCTCTGTACTCCCCCATGTGTCCCCTGTGATGTCCTCACCTCAGGGGACAATTTCTCCCTCCTGCCAGAAGATGTTCTGATCCATTTGGCATTTTCTTGTGCTTTCTAGTGCTGACTGAAATCGATTACTGGTACTCCTCTTCCCCACCTTTTTAATACCTATCTGAACAAGATTGCTTGAAGAGGGTAGTTGGCTTGGAAGCTGCCTATCATTCCCACCTTCTGTCTGTACTCACAGTCCACAGAGATGGTGGAGCACAGTTCAATTGGCCTTGAATAATTCAATTACACTGTTGCCCAGCATTGCCTACAGCACACACACAAAAGGGCAGCTCAGGGGAACCACATCTCCTGCTTGTAGGATTAGCCGTGTGCTCCAGAGCGAGCAAAGAAGTTGTTAATTGTTTTGTATTTGGCCAGGTTAAGACAAGATAAGAAAAGGGTTAAACATTGTCCAGAAACCAAGGTCTGGGTATTGTCCTTGGGCACAGGGGGGTGAAAACATTGGGAAATTGTGATTGTAGTGAAGGCTCATTTTAAAAGTCCAAGTTGTAGTTTGGCTTGCTTCAGAGCCTGTGTTTCAGGATGGCTGCAAATGATTCAAGTATTCAGGGCTACGGAAATATTTAATGAAACAAAGATTTAAAACCACCCATGCTTTCTGAAAAAAGTAACCCTCCCATAAATATCTGACATTATCTCTCTGCCACAAAGGCTAGCCAACATGCAATAAAATAGGACTGCTGCCACAATTCAAAATGGGCTCAAGAGGTCATTCATTCTCCTGGTTTGTGTACAAAAGATCAGAGTGCGAACAGTATTTTTCTCCAGCATGTTACAACTCAGAATGTATCTTTGAAGCCTGTAAGAGATCAGTGACACAGCTTGGTGTGCAACCGCTTGCACGGAGCCAGTCAAATTCTCAAGTTTCAGTATCAAACAATGGACAACAAATGATTTTCCTATTTTCCTTTTTTTTTCTTTCTTTTTCTCTTTTGACCAATAAAAAAAAATAAGATAAATGCCTGCACCTTTTTTGCTCAGTTCTGGGATATTTTCTCATGATTTGCCTTATAGAAGATAGTGATTCTAATCTCTTAGGCAATGTATATACTTACACATTTTCTTTCAGGATGGTAAACTGCATTTGCAACTCTAGCTCCCTTGGGCCACAGCTTCGTAATTCTGTTTTAAAGTTGCTGATTTTAAAAACATCATTAAAACATTTTGATATGTTGCCCTCATGAATCAGAAAAGCAAAGAGCTCAAACGTTCTCTGAAAAAAGGTTTGCCTGACTACCTCCTTCCTTTTCCCCTTTTCTGACTAGAAAACCTCAGTTTTGCTGTGAAGATACAGGATTCACAAGAAGCCTGGTGAGCTCTGGAGGACACTGGGATCCAGCTCTTTCTTTTTTCTTCTGGCCTTCCCATTCGTGCTAGCCTCGCAGATTAACGTTAACATTTTGGATGAGAAGAAACCATCTGTGCTACATTCACTAGAAACCTCGAAAAGAGGTTAGGCGATTATCTAATTATCTGCTTGGCAGCAGATTTGCAGTTTGGTAACTGAAGGTAACTGATGTTAGAAAAAGCTTGTGGGATGAATACATGAAAGTAAAGTATATGAAGTCAAACAGAGTCTGAAAAGTACCTCTAAAGATGGAGTATGATGTGTTAAAAGCATGTTTATTCTTTGAAACTTTCTAGCCCACAGCATTTCTATGCCACTAACTAGTACCTTAGCAATAAAGAAAGAACATCAATTCTCTCTCCTTTTGCCTTGGGAAGTCTGTGAATCTCTGTAACAATTTCAGTTCTCCCAGCTAAGCAGAACTAGTGAACCTTGTGCCCCACCTTATGCCCAGGGCGGTGGAAGAGCTTTGGCTTTTCCCCTCCACTGGCTCAGCATGTCTGAAGAGACTGAG
This sequence comes from Egretta garzetta, assembly GCF_000687185.1. Taxonomy (NCBI): domain Eukaryota; kingdom Metazoa; phylum Chordata; class Aves; order Pelecaniformes; family Ardeidae; genus Egretta; species Egretta garzetta. Next base: position 3,734,633 of record NW_009259600.1, on the reverse strand, counting down.
AAGTGGAGACACCACCACTGATCTTGGCAGCTTGGATCCAACCATTATCAACAAAACTGGTAAGTGCAGGTGTCTTGTATCCAGCTCAAACTCACCATCTCTTCCTCCATAAGGCTAGTGAGCCCTTTAGCACCTCGTATCCTAGTAACTTCTACTCTACAACGAAGTCTTCTCCAAGACTTTTTCAGAAATTAATTCTCTACTCATCAGACACTGCTTCCAGTCCTTTAATTATTTTTAATTATGGTCAAGTCCCAATCCCTGGAGGTATTTAAAAGACAGGTAGATGAGGTGCTTGGAGACATGGCTTAGTAGTGGACAGGTACAGTTGGGCTCAATGATCTTTAAGGTCTTTTCCAACCAAATGATTCCATGCTTCCATGTAAAAGCCTCTAAAACTGCAGGCATCAGACATAATGGTATTTAATTAATCAATGGACAGAGTGTTGGGATTGTACCCCCCATTCCTCTTCACTACTCAGTTTCAAACATCCCAGGATTTACACTTGTCCTTTTACTACAGAGACCCAGTGGAAGGTCAGGCTTGGAGGGGTTTTTTTTTTTGGTCTTTTGGCCTGAACACTTACGCTGGACACAGTATTAAACTGACTGGTACATTTTATCCATAGTCTGTGGCCAATTATAGAACATGAAATACAGCATACGAGGATGAGATGGAGCTGTTGGATAAACAGGCTGTTGGTGTTGCCAGCAGTGTCTCACTCCTTGCCAGATTGCTTGAGCAAAGGAAACCTCAGTGACAGTTTTTAATACTGTGTTGAGTCTGTGGTCAGAGAGGTCGCAGGTCTTTGACTGATAGGAGAAGCAGACCTTCTAAGAAAAGCTAATATACATCAAATAGTATTTACTTCCCTTTAGTTCCATTAGTTAGATTAGTTAATGTTTAATTTATGGATTCATTTGAGTATGGCTCAACAGTGGGAATGTTGCCAGATTTTATTCCCGTTTTCATTATGTGATCATGGGTTTCTCCCCTTCTTTTGAAAGCTCACTTTTTTTTTTTTTAATGTAGAAAAATGGAGATATTTCCCCCAGTTTTGCTCATCAAGCATGTTCTGTTTACATACTTGTTTGCATTTTTTTACTTATATCTAGTAGAAGTCATGATAAATTTTTCTTTTATTAACAGTCTCAGCCTAGTGATAAATCATTTTCTTCTGTCCTATTGAGAACCAACACTGATTTTTTAAGTACAGTCAAGAGGAATTAAAATAACACATCTTCCATAATTGTAATTTATTACTGCCTGTAACTTACATGGCAAACGCTTCCCATTTTCATATTTTTAGATGCTAGTCAGGTTTCAGGCAGTAACTCACCACTTTGCTTGGGGGCCTGCTTTGACTTTCCCCCAGGTGCGCTTTATTCTTTAGCACATTGAGACATATGTACCAAAAACCCCAGAGCTTTGAGCTATTACCCACTTTAAAGCAACTGAATAGCATCGCCATCATTATTTTGAATATCTATGGAGTTATTCCTCTTTTCCTGCTCTCTCCCATGTTTGCTGGACTCTTGAGCAAAGCCCAGTTCATGCCATCCAGTTCTTCTCACTGGTGTTCACTGCAGGCAGAGGTTTGCCACAGAGCTTTACAGAAACTTCCAGTCTCACCCGTATTATTCTTTTCTATGCTAAGAAAAGCACTTGACTTTATCATGGTGTCACATCCCCTGCCAATGTATGGAGTCACCTATAGAGATCACTTGCTTGCCAGCCGAGCCTGGAGAACACACCATAGGAGCTGGTGGCTTCATACTGTGAAAATATCAACCGGGTTGGCCCCCTTCAGCAGTCTGTCCTGAATCCCCTTGATGGTTGACTTGCTGAGTACGTGATAACAACTCAAATGCCACCAATACTTGCTTTTTTCTGCAGCCCATGCATTGGCAAACTGCAAGTACTGTGCATGCAATGTAACACCTTTTATATAACACTGTATGTAATTTCAGGTCCATGGTATGTCCTTCATGAAGTGCAGGGATACAGCACAGATGGATTTGTTACTTCAAGAGCAAGGAAAACACTTCTTCATGGTGCAGAAGGTTTAACTGGATGAAGTTTGTTCCAATTTATAAATCTTCTGTATGTATTGGGAAACGCAGCTAAGAAATCTAGATTAAAAGCTACATAAGGCTCTGAGCAACCTGATCAAGTTCAAGATGTCCCTGCTCACTGCAGGGAGGTTGGACTAGATGGCCTCTAAAGGTCCCTTCCAACCCAAAGCATTCTATGATTCTAAGATGGAGCCACCAGTACCAGGTGTATGTGTGTGTGTGTGGGGAGACCGGAGCTCTCTAGTGCTGTGTATTTTGGATTGTCTCTTCTAAAGAGAGACAGATCAAGGCTGCTAATGGTCTTCTCATTATAGAGACCAAAGATACTCTTGGTTTCTCTTCATCACAGGCTCCTCCAAATGTCCAAAATGTCCTCTTACAATCCCTCACGCCAGAAGTAACATGAATAGTTTAAATCATATGCCTGATTTTTCATCCTCCACCTTCTATAGCAAATGGCATCATAAATACCAATAGAATTCTGCTGAGACAGCATTATTTGGCAACTGATCCCCGAATGCAGTATAAATGTCACTTCAACAGCATGCCTCATGATCACACTGCTTTCTACTGTGAGTCCCAATATAGGTTATCAAGGTAAAGTATATTACTGTATTGTGACCGCAAAGCATTTTATAGGCACACACATCTGAACACATTTGATCATAGTCTGAAGCAACTTTGGGAAACCTTGACTGAGCCAACATTGCAGAGATCTCCCAACTCACATTGGTGTTCAGTAACAGACAGGTAAAAGCACAGAGAAAGTTTAATTGCAGTAACACACAATTCTAACTCATCATCTCTGTCACAACTCATTTAGCATCAAACATCTATGGACAAACCTTTGGAATACAAGCGGCTTAGGCATGGCATAGGGAAACCCCATCTCCGCAGACCAGAATGATACACATTTGCCACTTTGGAGAGCAGTGCCTCCTATTTTGTACTAACTCAGCATCTCATTCAGTCAATGTTTAAAGTGATTCTGATAGCGCTCTGAAATTAAGTCAGACTCAGCATCCGGCTTTATTTCTGGTTCTGACATAAAAATAACTGATCACCAATGTGACATTCTCCAAAACGAAGCATACTTTGAAAATGCAAATCTGCCTATTTTTCTCCTTTGATGTATGTGAGCCCTTAAACCACCTAACTGCTGCATAGGACACCTTCACATTTGCAAGGTAGTCAGCACCCCTCACTGAGAGTTTTTACCGAGACATCCTTAAAGCCCTGGCAGAACACCCTGCTGACAGCTTGCTTCATTTGGAGCAGGGCTGAGCCACTGGTTTGCCGTAAATAATGAACACAATTTGCAGTTAGGAATTCTTCCCCCAGTTAACTTGTCAAAATACCTTATTTGAGGTGGACTGCTCATGAAATATTTGGAACGATTAAGTCTAAAGACCTTATGGCCCCAAACTGTATCATGTCCTCCATAGAGTAGCAACACAAAGCAGAAGTAAAACCCCATGTGAAAGACAACATGGGCTGCTCTCCGGCGATGTTAGCATTACATTGAGTCTTCACATAAGAAAACGCATTCCAGCACAGTGTTCTCTGGCAGCACAGAGCAGTGAATCCCAGCGGCACGCTAGCACAAAATCAAGATTTTTAGTGATGGAATTATTAATGCAAAGTGAAGTGCTTTGCAATCCTGCTTCCACATGTTGCCCTTGCGCTGCACGACGGACGTTCCGCCTGGAAGCGAACAGGCACAAAGCTATTTTCTGCTGTGACACATGCCACTTCTGACCAGGTTTCCCATAGCCTAGCATTCGCATGATGTGACTGCAGATATCCAAAACACATGGCCATCCCTGGGCACGCAAAACCTGCTCCTCTCAGTCACTGACATGCCAGGCTTTGGAACCCTTCAATTATGCATCTCTGTCACAAGTCTACAAAATAGCTATTCTAGTCAAGGCAGTACAAGCTAAATTGTTTTAATAAGTACAAAACCAATCACTAAATCTGTTGTTCTGCCTGCCTGCTAAGGACTGACAGTAAAAGATGTGCTCCTAAAACATCATGGAAAAGTTCCACGGTTAACAGCAGGCTGCATGACTTGGATGACTTTGAACTGCATCTCTGTAGTATATGAATATAAAATAGCAGAGTATTGATTTTCCAGCTCAGTTCTACCAAGTGCTGAGCATCCTGAGCCCACTCCAGAAAAGCACTTAAATGTTTTAGTACTCTTACCGTTCAAGTGTTCAATCCCTAGGTCAAATCTGAGTAATGCTATTTTTGCTTATTAAAAAGACAGGAGTTTGGTTTTTTGGGTCTTTTGGGGTTTTTTTTTGCGGTTTTTTTTTTTTTTTTTTTTTTTTTTTATTAAATCATCACGTTAGTTCTGAGCAGACAGCTCTTTGAACCTCTGTTCCTGGAAAATGCAGAAAAGAATTCCAGCAGAAAGGAAGAAAATATTTCAAATCTCTACTATGGTTAAGATTTTTAAAAGTTTTTAAAATAATCAGCCAGGCATGACGGTGACAGAAAAAAAAATAATATGGAAGGTATCTATGAAGGGGGGGACCCCCCCAATGTTAAAGTCAACTGTGAAAGTCTCAAAGTAACACCAGTATTAACCCTACTCTACATAGGCCATAGATTTGACTTACAGCAGAAATACTGGAGAGCCAGCTGGAGTAAGAATACCTCTGAGGTACCACCACAGCCTTAGCCTTACTTAACAGCTACAGTCGCACCTTCTGGAGGCGACCCAAACAGGCAGGGTAGGTGCGGGTGTTGGCGACCTGGCACTGCTGCTGAAGGGTGCCGGCCAGTTGCTCTGCAAGAGCGCATGAGCCACCGTACAATCCCAGAGTTGGTTCTTCTTGAAGTGGCTACTCAGACTGTGCTGGCAAGCACGGAGAAAGAGATTTGTCTGAAAGTTTCAAAGAACTTGCAAGACTCTAGCTTTGCAGCCAAGATGAAGGCCAGCGTAACTAAGATGCAAAACTGGGACAAAATAGCTCAAGAGTCAAATGGAAGACAATACTGGCACGGCAGGGCTATTTGTAACAGGCAGGTCTCTTGAAACAGGCACCTGAGGTAGCTGCCTGGTCCCTGGCAAAACTCAGCTGGGCCGAGACTACAGCCTTTGTTTCACTGAATTTATAGGTTGTTGGCTTTTTTTTTTTTTTTTCCCCTACACACTATCAGAAAAGTAAAAACTGATGGATTATATTCTCCTGTAATTCAGAAACATCTAAACTCCCTCAGTGCTTATGAAAAGGACACTAACACTGTGTTAGTCTAAAGCAGTACAATCTTGGAAGGAAAACACATGGACCTCCCAAACTCTCAACCAACCTTCTGGAGAAAACCACCTTGAAAATCCACGCAGGATTGGACTGACAGAAAATACAACTATGGAGATGTGTTTTATGCATACTACAGAAAAAAATCCAAACACATATGGGAAGTCAGGTAGCAGTCATGTGGAATTTCATGGTAGTCTGTGTTCTCTGTTCATAATTTTACTGCATTCAAACAACATGGAAGCATAACTGGCCAGCTTAAATATAGCTGCTGCTTTTTTTTTTTTTTTTTAAGAAATCTCACTTCATTAAAACATAAATCCATTTTTTATGTAGTCTGAGATAACATCTAGAGATTTCACAGTCCTTCAGTTAAGGCACAACACACAGCTCCAAACTCACTGGGCACAGAAGAGGACTCATCACCGGGTATCTGTATGAGGAATGCTTATGGTCTTCCAACTCTTCTGGATGTGAGCTCCATGAAGTACTTTGAAGAGCTCTTTTTTTTTTTTTCCTTTTTTTTTTTTTTTTTTTTCTTTTTCCAAGATGGGATGAAGGGAAGCTTTAAGGAAAACATTATGGCTGCAAAAATAGTTTTTACCAATTACATTTTGATGTTGGGGTGCTTCAAGCTTAGTCAGGAAGAGATTACCTTGCCAGTCATCATAGCTTGCCTTTCAGCTTTGAATAGGCAAGATGAGGAACTAAAAGATGCACTGAGAACAAAGAAAACAAGAGTTTCAGTATGCGCTTGATCCCCCAAAATACCTCAGCCCTCAAGGCATGGATTATTATGGATACACAGAGTATCACTTACTTCAAGCAGCCCTCCTTCCCTGGGACATGCATAAAGCAACAGTGGTTGACATTGGCACACCCACATTTGGGAGACTTTCAGGGGTTTGTGTGAATGAAAAAAATTAAAAAAAAAAAAAAAAAAAGTGAGGGGGCTCAGAGGAAGGGAGAGGGAACTGAACAGCCTGGGCAATTCTTCTGTTTTTCAAGGCAATGAAGGAAAGTTTGAGGAAATACCTAATCACAGTATTTACAAATAGGAAATTCATGGATGTTCATTAGCAAACTAGCTACCAATGGATAATTAATTAATTTGAGCTATAATTAACTATAAATCAGGATGACTTAACTCTTGCAGCCAATCTGGAATCCAGCCTGTAGCTCTTTGTAAATTGTAATGACAGCTTCAGGATTCTCTCTCCCCTTCAGAAAGATGTTGCCTTGTTTTTAGTAATCACAAAAAAATTAAAAAAAAATTCAAAATTGGATTTCACATCCGATTGCACTCTGGATGTGTGAGGCCTGGATTTGGGTCAGATCTTGCTGCCAACAATGGTAACAACTTGAGAAAACTCATTCTGGAGTAATTCCAGACACAGCTGCAGGTATTTTCCACATACAACAGCTGCCTAGGTGCATGGGTGAAAATGCGAGCTCCCCCATCTTTCACCTCGCTGGCAGAGACTTCCGAGAGCAGCAGCAAAGCTTGTCCATCTCCTCAGAGGTACAGCCAGCCCCTCAGCCGCAGGGGGACCAGTGGTTGATACAGCTCCTGTGTTTTAGCTCAGGGGCCCAGGCTCAGACAGACACTGCTCTCCAGCCCAGCACGCCTCTTCAAAAGCCATGGTAAAGCCTGGCTGTCTAAGAACGAGTCCGAGTTAAGAGTACGGCACCAGGGAGGAGTCCTCTCCCATCCAGAGCTTCACTTGCAGACGTAGCTCAAGGCACGACTTTGCTCCTTAGCTACGCAGATAAGGATGGGCAAGGAAATTATATTACAGTCACGAAAAACCAGCTGCGGCAGCCTTCGGCAGAATGGCCTCTGAAAACAAAGCTCTCAGTAACAAAGTATTTGGTTTATACTTCATCAGGCATTTGAAATAAGGAATCACTTAACTCCGAGTCAGAGCCTATTGAACAGCTAAGTGGAAACATTCAGCATGGAGAAGACTTGCCGTCCCTGAGGAAGCAGGGAACCGTCTTGAACCGGTCAGTTTTAAGAGTTCATTGTGGTGATCCGGTTCCGAGTGGTTGTGACTTACCCTCTGCTGTGGACTGAATTAAAAATACCGAGCCAAGCTAAGAGGTTGCTTGATGCTACAGTTCAGATAAAAAAAACGTACTCACTTTGAGCTGCAGATGTTCCTAAGCATGGTTTTTTTTTTTTTTTTTTAAGAGCACTGTATGAAACCCTGAAACCAGCAGTTTTGTGTTAAGAGTTTTAAATGCAATTTTCCTTTCCAGAATACTCCAAAAGTAAAGACATCATAGTTTCAGTAAAGAAACCGATTTTTCAGTGAAGCAGAAACCTTCAGCTTGGTACAACCAAGCAGATATTTAACAGAAGTTCAATAGTTTCATAAATGGAGGGGACCAGATATGAAGACAATTTTAGCAATTCAACCATGTTTCAGTAGGAAGAGCCTGTGAACCATTAATAGCAGCATGCTATGGAGTACAGGAGACAAGAATTCCCCCCCTGCCCATCTGACAAAACAGGAGGTCTCCCACTTCGTTGCCAACATCCATCCCAACTAACAGCAGTTCTGTTACTCCTGTAGGGAATAAAATCCATGGTGGCACCGCACTTCTTTCAGGTTAAGAACTGTTGGACACACAACCACGCCTGGTCCCATGTTGTTGTGTCCATCCTGCCCTCCTCCCCCCAAAATTGACTCAGCTGATGCTCTTAGTTCTTAAAGCA
>NW_009259600.1:3692000-3726550 GCF_000687185.1 Egretta garzetta | reverse complement strand
CAGCAGTATCTTTTAAGTAGTAATTCATTTTTTTAGGGTTTTTTTTTTTTTTTTCTTTCTTCCATTTACAGCAGAACAATGAAGAAACCTTTCAGTACTGGCCTGGAAATTGAACCTTCGTTGGTACTCAGTGGCCACCAGGAGACTCACGGGTACGTGTGGCTGCCAAGAGCCTTGTATTTTTTCTTTTTTTTAAACAGCTGAAATCTTGACTGGCAACCAGCATGAGTCATCTAAAGGCAAAACAACGGCACTTAGTAATAGCTGAAAGTCTCCTTAAGCCACACGTTCCGATGTCTGCACTTTTCAAGAGCCTTACTCACAGGACAGTCCCACGGGTAGGAACTACGCATGAGGCAGTTGCCAACGAGATGCAATTCAGTTACAAGACAACAGTACTAGAAGTATTTCTATAAAGTTTGAAATGTTTTTAATATGTACATTCTTTCTTAGTAAATATTAAAGTAGTGCTTTTTTCTTGCACTTTTTTTTCTTTCGACTTCTAAAAGGGCATCAGAAATACAGCTTTCGCCTCCCTCCAGACCAATGCACAGTTGTTACCTTCAAAACAAGCACATATGAATTCTGTACACCTTTCCCTCCCCACAAAAGAAATAAAAATATGCCATGACTATCCAATTACACATCATCACAAGTTTAAATTACGCATACAAATAATTCCAGAGTATTTAGAAAAAAACAACATATGGGATTTATGAAACCATTCCATGCATTCAACGACAACAAAAAAGAAAAAGAAGGAAAACAGAAAAAAGATTTAAGTTTCTTTAAATGGTGTTTTCTCTTTCTAGCCAAGTACCAAAGTCTGGATTCCGTGCCTCCCTAAGACTAACCGCTGCTTGAGTCAGAGAAACATGACAGCACAGAGATAACCGAGTCGCTATTTATAGACAATACACTATACAGTTATTACCTCTTTAATGAATGTCAAACAAAGCAAGTTGCGCTTTCCAAGACATTGAAACTGCACATTAAGAAAACAGTAAGAGGTGCTGCTAAATAGGTAAGGACATGTTGAAAGGAAGGCTATGCATCTATACCATCCTGCTCAGTAGCAGCAGTTCATTAGCGCGGTTCCTATGTCATCAGCTAGTTTGCTTTTTCCCCAGAATGACACGCTATTCAAGAGCTAGAGCTTACTAACCCATGAATATCACTGAATTTATTTTTAAGAGGGGAAAAGAAAAAAAAAAAAGCATTTATGCAGTGAAAGCCCTTGGGGGCAGTCTCTCTCATTACATAAAATCTTCATATTTTCTACAAAAAGAGGCTCGTAGCACAACACATAAATTGGAAACAGACATTTTGGACATACATTATAAACCTGACTTCAAAGGATATTCCTTTTAACCTGTACTACGAAGACGACAAGTAAAAATAAGATATTATTTACATGCAAAGGACTCTGCATGATTTTGTAATATCCCGGTTTCCTGTTTGCCTTAAGATACTCCTGGAAAAGCTGTACTTCAGTCCTAAATTTATTTTACATGAACCTTGACAGGTATCAGTCTCAGGCATTACTCCCTCCCAGTAAGTAAGTCAATACTGTCAATACGCTCAATTTATTTTAACAAATCGGTTTAGAGTGTGACACGTTCCTGACGTACAGGAGTTAATACCTGTGCAAGTTAGTATCCATTTATTAGAACCGCAGTCAAGTACAGTAAGAGTACAAGATTGTTGATCAGTACCATGTGTTACAGCTGTTAACAATTCTGTTTGTGCCACAAAACCAGAAGTCAATCCTTTTAAAAAAAAAAAAAAATCTTGGCTCCTCTTTAACTGAATTTACCAGCTGATGTTAATCACCACCCCTGTCAATCAAATTTTTGTAAAGGCTATTTACAGTGTACATGGCTGAGCATGCACCTTACAGACACAAACACATCTGCCAGTTTGATACCATGTAATTACACAGTGCCTGAAAATGACAACACATCTTAAACACCATTTTAATTAACAGTTTCAAGCGGGAAATGGTCTTTATTTTACAACTGCTATACTTGCATGAATTTTTATTTTTTTTTTATATAAAAACACTAACTCTTGTCCAGAAGTCTAGACACATTCTACATACTACAGGTTAAGGCAGTAAAAAAATGTGTTCCTGATAACTGGTCTTGACAATGTCAATTAAAGCTGTCTGAAGCCACTCCCGTTCTCCAACAGATCTTTGAAATCCCAAATAATTTGTGAGTGAAAAGAGTTCGCTTTGCTTTCTTCAGAGTTTCAGTAACAGAGAACAGAACAGAACTGGGTATGGCAGAACAGAATTGGGTACGGTAAGTTAAAAAGCGTTAAGGGACGGGAACGTTTGATTTCAATTAATTCCGTAAGTTTAAAAGTTGAAAGGGTACAGTTTTAGATGGGAGTCTGAATCAACCAAGAACCGTAGGGAATGAAGGAGAAAACCAATTTTATGCACATTACTGCATTCTTAAAAATATACTGTTATCTTCAACAATTCAAGTAAGGTAATAGACATTATCAAAAATAACTTCATGAACCATACTCAAGTTTCAAATCACATTCTCAAACTTTTAACCCAAAGCAGTTTTATTGTGTCAACTTCATATAATAAACCATGAAGGTCTGACTGTACAAATGGTTAATGATTTGCACTTGTGATTCCTGTAATAGCTAGCAGACTTGCTAACCGACTTACTGTAAAGATATGGCAGATTATGTATTTAATCAAAGCACTTTGATTTAGGCATGAAACAAATTCAAATGGTTGACATTCTGTGCTTCTAATGCATCACTCATAAGAGAGGCAAGAAACACCCACTATTGTACAGACAAATATTTTTACAGAAATCCCTTCCTTGAAATTAATCTTTTATCCGCAGCTGTAGATGAGAGTATAATCTGTTGTAAACAGGGCACTGTGTTGTAAAACCAGTTTTTTTTTTTAATCAAGATCTCTCTCCAAAAGTTGGAAAAACACAGACTCTTCAGAGTGTCTTTCAGATGTAGCATGTTCTGTTTGCTTTATCATAAAGTTACTTTCCTTTGATTCCTTTCTAAAGATGTTTGTGTTCACAGCAGTTCTGTTTTTAAAAATTGTTTGAAATTTATATAAAATTCTGTACATGTTCACAAATTATTGCATAAACAGCATAATCTTCATGACAGTATTCAGCAACACATGTCCATCTCAGGAAGTTCACGTTTCCCTTCTTGCTTTTTTCTTCTTTTTAACTTGTTTCGGGGATTCCCAGCTTTCTTCAGACTTTGCTGAAAAAAAAACACAACTACAGTGTTAGGATTGAGAAAGTTTACACAGTATTGACTTTTAAAATCCTGGATAGCACACCCCATATTATTAAGAAGTAATTCAGAACAATCAACTAGCATGATTTTTGAACGAGAGTTGTATTTACCTTCTTCTCCCAGACAGTCTAATTTGAAGCTCAGCTAAACCAACATTTGCTAATGTCAACCTACTTTTTTACACCACAAATACAAAGAGTGACAGACAGTAAGGTCATTCATTTTGGAAATGTGTTATTTACAGTAGGGTTGTTACTATTTTTTGGCTAACTGGAAATCAACACAATTGACATTAATTGTTCACTTTGATCAGACTGCACTTTTTTTAGCCACATAAGTGACATGTCAGAAGAGTATTTTTAAAAATAATGCACTACGTAAAGGTGTGCTTGCATGGAATCCAGAATCAAATAAAGAAGCACTATGTTATTTTATTAAAATAGATTCCCCTAAAACACGCTGGCTGCCAAAAGTGGTAAATCAGGTAAAATATTTTATATGCTGAACATAAGAGACGTTCTTTCAATTGCTGAGGCATGAATCAGAATCAGTCACAAAAGACTTCATATTTTAGAACCAGAACAAAAAGTTGTAAATTGACACACTGACTTGAAAGATTCTGTTGTTTAATATGTTCAAAACCAAGAAGCCAATTAGTGCAGCTGAATGAGACTAGGATTACTAAATCATATAGTTTCTTCTGCAGTCATTAAAAACTGGTTTAGTACTTCAACACTTAGCCAAGAAGTTCTTACGAAATGTCAGTACTTAATCTCATTAGAAAGCCTAACTTTTTTTTTTTTTTTTAAAGTAATGCCTTTCACATCCTGACTTTCCTTCTCATTTTTCTCTCTTACTGGGTGAATACTTCAGTACAAGCACTTTTGCAACAGAAGATATGTTTGGTATCTCTGGGCACAGCATATTTTTAAAAAGCAATATATCTGCAGTGGTTCAGCTTGATGTATGTGCTGTTACACTATAACAGAAGCAAGTGCATCACCGAATACCTTTCTGCTCCCATATTAGTGACTGTTCACCTCCATGATTACTACATTTCATGGAAGCATGTGGAAAAAAGATGTTAATGACCTAAGCTGAGAAGTCAAAAAAACCCCAGGAGGTTGAAAATTGAATTGCTTGTATTATTTTCCAAATTTCTGGTAGCTAAACATCCTGTAAACTGCTACGTTAGTACCCATCTGTTCCACTGAAGACTTGCAAGCAGACCTTTGAAACAGCGTTGGCAGAACTACTCAGTCACAGCATGGAGCTCCAGTCCTGATGGTAAAGAGTACGTCCAAATGTCTGTTAAGGACTGGGTAAGGCCAACACACATTTTCAGTCATTCAAGCATACGAAGACAGTTTTTCCTCACAGTGAAAGCACATTTGTCAAAGTACTTCAACGAAAGCTAAAATATGGCAAGATATATAAATGAAATACCTAAGTACCTGATATGGCACTCTAAATTCAAACCTCAGGGCAAAGCAGCATTCTGACTATATATGCTTTATGGGGAAAAAAAGTACATCCTGAATTCAGACGAATGAATTGCACCAAGAGATACCTACTCTGTGGAGGAGGCACACTGTTTTGTTTAATATTGGGACTAGGAACATCTGTCTCCTGCAGCATCTGTGGCACTTGGGAAGCGATCTTGTCAGAATCGCTCTCTGATACAATTACAGATGGCTCAGTAGAAACAGCAAGCGAAGGAGCCTCCTCAGGCTATTTGAAAAACAGAAAAAAGTTTCCAAAAGTTTATTAAGTCATACAACAGTAAAACATTCTTATATGGTGTTATTCTGGCAGTATACTTAGCAGCTGCTGGAAAGATGGCATTGAAATATTAAGCCAATATTAAAATCCTTCAGAATTCTAAATCAAGGCTGCAAGAGTATGACTGCCATCTAGTGCCAAAACATTTAGCTGCATACAAGCAAAGATAAACCAGACAAATGCATTCTTCTTAAAATATATGACATGCAAAGAAAGGGAGAACAATCTAAAAAAAAAAAAAAAAAAAAAAATCACTAAGATCCTAAAAAGATTCTAGAATACATATTCAGAAGATGTGCAAGACAGTGACACGTGTGCATTTGGTTGCAAGGCAAACAGGCAAGCTGTATAGGTCCAAATATGCAATTCAAAACCCCAAATAAATCAAACATTTATAATATTTAGAAGGCATTTGCAGTCATTCCTATCAACTGCTCAAAACACTCTGTATGCTTATATTAGAATAACAGATATTTGCGAGAGCAATCGGAAAGTATTTCAGTGGAAACTACTGTAGGAATAACTGCCAAGTAAAAGACGCTTCCAATATTTTCCAATTATCTAGCCTATTTTGAAGGTTCCCTCTGCAGAGACAAGATGTACCGGTAGCTTACCATGTAGCACTTACTGGAATTTAAGTACAGTAAAACAGAAGTCAGAATGCAAAAAAAAATTTGGCATTCCAATAGGAAAGTCAGAATATAAAAAGTCGTATGATCCCACAGCAGTTGACCCACTGCAAAAGGCTTGAAGTAGACTGTATTAGAAAACAGTCAAGCAGTAAGCCCCAAACTTTAGGATGTTATTAAGAATTCATGGCTGTAGTTGTGCCACAACAGCCAGGACCTGGAACTATCACTGTTTTGTTGTGAAGTCTACATCCAGCCCTTGATGGGGACGTACACAGATCCTACACTGTAGTCACCAGTTTGTACAGTTTCCATCACTGTAAAGTTAAGCATCTTAAAAATTTAGTCAGAACACAGTGAAGACCAAAAAGATCGGCTTCTTTTTAATCATATTATATTGATCAAGAAGTTAAACTGCTTTAATTAAAAAAAACCCAATACGTGAATTTAGAGGGTAGCTGTTCTCCAACCTTTTATGAATAAATGATTTTGCTGTACCCTTACACATCAACTGAAACAAGTTTTTTTAATAACTATAATTGCAATATTTCTCTTAATCTACTGAAAATACGGTAATCTTGGGGTTTTTTTTTTTACTGTCAACCATGCTGATAAAATGAACTCCCATCCGACAGGATTTCCAAGCTTAGCGAATTCTACTGCTGTCTAGTGGTTAGCAATCATTACATAAATACATGAACTCTTAACAAAATGGATGTGGCCTCTGAAACAGGAGGAGGACTTAAAAGTTCCTAGTTGTGCAAGGTAATGGATTCAGGTTACTGGTATCACAGTTTTGTTAGGACAGAGTGACTCTCCACCTGCAGGTAAAGCAACTCAATTAAGATTTAAATGGCATACAGCTGTCTCAGGTTGAGTAACAAACATGTTGCAGCTTGAATGTTAAAGCATGCAGTATTACTGCAAATGTAACAATACAGGTACATACAGCATTATCTGGACATTTTTCCAAATACCATACTTCCATCTGAATTTTGGATGAGGGGAAGTGGGTAGCAATAACAAACATTAAGAATTGGGTACTACTCTTTGCTAGGATATTCTGTGTTAACAAATTGCTTCAGAAAGGACCTGAAACAGTGACTAAAGCCTATTTGAAAATATAAAGTTATATACATAGTTCTACAATTTATTAATGAAGTAGTGACTTGTGAAAACTGTTACAAATGAAGGATTTCCAGACACATCTCGTAATTTAAAACCTGTGCCTGCTGATAAAATGCCAAAGTTTTCCACAGAGCCCACTGTATAATACGGGAAAAATATCATCACCAAGTAAAAACCAGAAGTGTTCAACATTGAGCTGTTTCTGGTCTTTAAGAGGATATTCTGGATTAATAACTTATTTGTACTCAGTTTATTTTTCCTCATATTTGGTTCTCATGTTTTGGAGCATTTGCTCAAGACTAGATTGCCTACCTTGGAAACTTAAGTCATCCATTTCACACATCAGTCATGACTGTTTCTAAAACTTTTTGGAACAGCCAAGTCAAACATCATCAGGAGGTATCTTTGTATGTGTGAAATTCCAATGAAGCCACATACGATGGCAAGGAGACTTGACAAAGACTGATAGACCACCTACACTGTCAGATATAACAATTCACAAGTTGTCCTTTATCAAGTACAACTAACTTCCAGAGAATGTTATTAGTAATAGTTGTTTGTCCTTTGCCCCCACATCAAGTTTAACACAGGCTATATCTTGTTTCACAAAAATCAGCACTAACACATAGGCACATATATGGACAGATTGAATTTAAGACTCAGGAGTATCAGGAACACTCAAGCTCCCCAAAAATAGTGCACAGTGTAGGTCTACATCAGAGCTGATGCCATCAAGTCACCTAGGAAGTTGGGTATGGTTTTAAATTCTAAACACAACTGAGCAAAGCCTAGTGAAACCAAAAAAGGGGGGGGGGGGGGGGGGGAAGGAAAAAATCAATCTAACTGCACACCAAAATAATCATTACATGTAGCTGACAAGCATTTCTCAAATTGATTTAGACTTCTGAAGAGTAAAAGCGAGCCTTTTGGGGTGCACCAGTGCACCTCTTTCTAGATGTCAAAAACCCCACCTTGATGTCACAATCCAAATACGAGTTTTCTGTCTACACATTTTCAACTATGGCCTCCAACATCAAATAATGTATTTGCTTTTAAGTTTTTTAAAAAACACACACTGCCAACAATAAAGCCACTTGCACACATAGGCAGATGTCTTTTTTCACATACAGCTTCAAGAAACCCCACAAAAACCAACTATGCGCTAGTCAGACAGACTAAGCAGCTGTTGCTAACCTTGAATAAAGGCTGAACTGAACCTAAACTAAATAATTATAGTAAAAGCTCTACTTCGATGCAGGATATACAGAATAAGCTAAAAGTGCTTCTCAAGGCACATGTTCTCAATAAACACTTTCTGTACTTTTTCTCTGGTGACCTGTAGCCTCTCAAAGGATTCCATTGTAGTATTTTAATTCAAATCTTAAGATGTTATCTTTATAAAACACATGCTTAGCAATTAAAAAGTAAAAATGAATATTCTGACAGATATTCTGTGGTATCAAACTGCTGTCTCACTGGTACTGTTACTCTTTCTGGAACATAAAACCAATACCACTAGAAATATTAAATACTTCTTCCTACAATGCGATGCTTGTAGGATAACATCTAAAGCTGCTAGTTGGAGAATGATTAAAGAGAACTTGTATTCTCTAGAATATTTGCTTCAACTGTGAGCTGAAACAAACAGTCAATCTGTGACTTGGTTCAAATAAAAACTTTTCTTATTCAGTCATTAACATTAAGCTCAGCACAGACATTAAAAATCAAATTTAGACTGCATTTAAGTCAGAATATAGTAAGATAGTAACACTTCATTCTATTGCAGTGAAATAGTAAAATATGCTGTTAGTCTTGCACTCAGACCTACTAGTCTTAGGTTTCCAGATTTCAAAGTCTTAAACTATTGCTTGAATATTGAAACAAGAAAATAACTTGACAGTTGTGAAAGCGACTACTGCTTTTCAGAGTTGACATCCTTTTTTAAACTCTTAACTGACCTGTATCTAAAATTCAACCTCTCAATCACCTTTATACTCATAAGCATATAGCCTGAAGCAGTATTCTTACTGTAACTTTACCTACACAAATTGATGTTTCAATGGACTTTGCACACTTCCAAATCAGAAATTGTAACATACACCCGATTTTGTATGCCTACCTTAGCTGGTTCACTAGTACTTATGGTCTTCAGAGAAAAAGCTATTTCCTGCTGCGGTTGAACTTTTGAGGTATCCTCCTGAAATTCTTCTCCAGCTTCTCTATCCAGTTCTTCAGTGTCCTACAAAAAGGGGGATGGGAGGAGGAAAAAAAAAAAAAGAGCCTGTGTTTGAAGTGAAGTTCTGACTCTTCTTCCCTGTACATCAGTTTCGTTGCCATAATCAGCTTCTGTAACTAAGAAAATCTACCAAAAAAAATTAGTGGGCTAATATTAGTCTATGCTAACACTCAAAATTTATAGAACAATGTAATACAAAAATACACACAGAACTCAAAGCCCAGAAAGCAGTACTCTTCACGCAATTTACTAACAAAAATCCCAATCTCTGGATGAACTCTACTTCACTCCTGTGAAAGTATAAGGATGTGAAATTCAACTGAAGTTACTCAAAAACCTTTGCAAAAAGTATCACGATGAGACTTGACTGCTCTCAATTCTGTGCTTTGTTACAAGTAAAATGTTTTTAAATGCAAGCTCTGCATATTAACCTGTATAGTCTTCTATCATATATTAAGCTTTAATAATATTTTTGCAACCCAATTTAGTCTGCCATGATGCCTGTAAAACAAACCTCTTGGTACAGAAACTGAAAATATATCCAAAATATCTAAGAGTCTCAACCTTTACTCCTTAGACACTCTAATGGTGGGAAGTTTTCATTTTACATGAAGAATTAGAGTATTTACATTTGTTTATAGCACCAGAAGAATCCTGTGGTGGTGAATAGTAAATAGAACACAGGTCTCTGGTTTTAAGCTGGAAGTACTTCTTGAAATATTATTCCTTCATGTATTTCCCCTGGAACCTTGTGAAAATGCAGTCACAGTCTAAGCCTGTTGATTCTTGACAGGAAAGAATAGATATTGCCTTACATCTAGCTCTGAAGGTAGCTTCCACTGCCTTGACAAACACCAAAGTCAACAAATATGGGTGTGAACACTGAAGTATAATCAATGAGAAAGATGATGATATTTAAATGAACATGTTAAATTTTCAGAGGATAAAAAAGTATACAAATTTTAAGCGAGTCTGAAGTAGGACTGCCAAGTTAGATTACTAAACTGCTATAACAAGGACAAGTTATGTGTGATACATTAACACTTTTGCCTGCTCCTATCAAGCAACACCCCCCAGTTTTCCACAAAAATTTAGTACAGAAAAATTCTCATCTTTAAAGCAATGATCTCATGGACTGATGAACTGAAAGAAAAGTAACAAAATCAGAATGGTTGGAGACCAATGGGTAAAATAAATGAATCTGATTATGTTAATATGGACAGTAGGATTCCATTTGACATATACAACTCAAAAGGCAGCTCGTAGGCAATGGAAAAAAAAAAAATCAGAATGCACTCACTGACCTCAAGATCCATGCAAGACATCCGCAAACACCATAACCTATTAATCTTGACTTACACTCAGAGTCATTGCAGATACCAGAACATGACAGATTTCAATTACAAAAGTCGCAGTCCTAGTGCACTCAGTTTGAATTTGCCTCAAAGAAAACCCCACTGCAAATTGACACAAGCATCCACCTCCACATAGGCAGATCTAAAAGAATTGTATGTAGCAGGAATTTAATCTTTTAAAATGGTTTTAATAAAATCTCAGACTGAAAACATGATAATCATAAAAAGCAAAACCAAAGCAAGAATGACAGAAGTAACGCTTTCCCCCTCTCTCCAATTGACCTAATCAGATTCAACTGAGCATTTAACATTTTGTAAGGAATGTAAGTTATGAATGGCTGTCGCCACCAGCAGAAGCAGGATGTATTCTGAGCATAAGCTATTAAAAGCCTTTTCCTATTAGGAAAGTACTAGTTTTCATCTATTCAAACATGATTCAATTGCCAAGTGAAGTGCAATCTGCTTTTGCTATTTTTACAACAAATCTGTTTTAATGTAATTCTTCAAAAGCTATTTAAGTAACACCAAAAACTCCAACCATCCTCAGTTTGCAAATACTACCCATCTCATTCAAGTCTGACTCACAGAGTAGCTCCACCTACTGAGTTTGAGGCGTTGATACTTACCATTTTGCATAAACCAAGCTACAACAGTACTTAAGAAAACTACTACATTCTCGTAGGATTGTACTTTAAGACAGCCTAAGAGAAAACTTCAATTTCTCTCATTCTCCTAGCTATCTATGTTCACCAAGGCAGCTGTCTTTGAAAGGACAAGAGGAGAAGGCTTCCTATGCAGAGAAAAGTTCCTCCTAGAAGCACCCCCACATTACAGAATCCCGATTTGATAGAAAATAAATAATTCAGGATAAATACTTTCCACATATTTTCTGCTTTCCATAAATCCAGCAAAACTATATTGCATTCACAACTCAAACATGGAATAATTCAAATTAAAGGAAGTACCAGTAAGAGAAGGGTTACTTTCCTGGGAAATAATAGTACACAATCCAATACCATAAGGAAATTAATTTCCCCCAAGTAATTTTTGCTTAAGGCACAAAATAAGGTGATTTTGTGATTTCCTCACAACTGTCTTTCAGACTATCCAGATTTTGTTCCATTTACCTGTGCAGGAGAGTTAGCTTCTTCACCCTGCTTCTTCTTTTTCTTCTTCTTTTTCTTGGATTTGCCACTTGTAGAACTCTGAAGGATTGGCTCAGCTTTTTCTCTTTCATTATCCGAAACCTTCATAGGGGAATATAAAGTATTTAGCATTTAAAATGACAATGAAACATGCCTTCTATCGACTAAACACAAATTAATAGCTATAAGGAATTTAATTGCCTATAAAAGTATAAATGAACACAATCTTATGAGTTCATTTTAGGAAGACTGCATTCTTTACATGCTATCTGGTAATATAGGTACAGGAGTTGGGAATGAAAAAGGCAACAGAGCACCATGTACTGGTGGCATGGAAATACTGTTTTTCATAGACAGAACTAATATTTTTAAGATGTGTTTATGAAAACAGATCTAAATCCTCTCAGTCTACAATGATAAGGTAATCCTTACAGGTGGGATAGTAAGATTTGACATGGAGCTAAGTGGCTTCTATTTTCTTAATAACAACATTCAGCATTTTTCTTATCTGTGTACACATTAAACACAATTGTGCCACTCTTATCAGTGTAAAAGAGATGAGAGATTACCTTTATCATCATCCTTAAGTTACTTTAAGAAATGGCAGTGATAAAGGCAAAGTCTTGGAGCTAAGGAGAAAATATCACCTTTTACCTTCTGAACATCAGGTATCTCTTCAGGTTGAGGAACAGAAGCAACTTTTTCTTCATCTACCCAGTTTCCCCACTCTTCTGCTGGTGCATTCCAGTCAGAGCTGGGATCAGATGAAGAAAGTCCATCTACAAAGATTAGAAAGATTTTCAGGAATGTCTCCTTACTTTACAGGTGCTCTTTGATAGTTTAAAAATGGAAAAAAAAAAAATCTATGCATAAAACCACTTCTTGATATCAAGATATAAATATTCATTTCCTGTATTTCTGAATAAAATGTAAACATTTTAATGATAGGTGGAAGACTTATAAGTAATGAGTAAGACTTGGTTATTTTACAGAGCAATTGGATTACAAACTAGTCACAGCAGCAGCTAGCTAGATGCAACTGCTTTGAGATACTTTTCTAGACTATGTGAAAATGGACAAATTTAAGAGTTGTTTTCCATCTTAAACCTTCTTCCTAGTTTGTGAAAAAATTAAGATGAACTCTAACACTGATCAATCTTACTTTAGTAAGAATCCCTTACAAGTGATATATCTGAAAGTGTAAATCTTACCGAGACAGAAGTTACCTTGTAACAGACATTTTTTAATAACCTTAATTTTTTCTAAGTCCCTACTCCATTTTGCTATCGTTCATTTGTGATGGCACATATTTATGTTGTCACACAGGAATGACAGATTTAAAGGGTCATTTATATAAAAATTTAAATTATCTGAAGGGAAGAACTAAGCCTTAGACTGTCTGTTTAGTAGAAAGTTAAAGCAAGCCAATTTTAAAAAAGAACACCTTGTAAAAGATCATCTTTCATTTCACATTTATATTAACATCCCAAATATTTCTGCCAAATTGAAGGAGAAGGGGCAAACTTGGTCTGCCAAGTACAGTGGGATTCAGTTTAAACATTTGAAAATTAAGTCAAAACGAAAAGCAGTAAAAAACCCAATTAGATCTACTGGCAAACATTATGAAACCAAAAATACACGAAGACATCTCAAGATTACTTATAATACTTTTCCACCTCTTACTTTCATATAAAAATAGTACCTCAATGACACTTACTTTGGACACTAAAATTTACTGATTTGAAGATACAATTACCGGCCAACGTAACACTTTATGGTTTATCTACTGACCTCTCACTAGTTGCTTACAGAAAAAAATCCATTATTTTTTATTAATAATAAAAATTAGTAGTGTTTGTACATATAATTAATTTCCTTGTACTGAACCTGAGAAAGCAGTAAAGCATCTGTGTAAACTTCCCTCATTTCCCCACTTCTATTAGTGTATACTTCGATTAGTTGACATCTTTGACTGAATTACTCTATCAATAGAAGCTATAGCCATAAACATTCTGTGCTCAGAAACGTGAATAAATTATGCTTTTAATAGTATGTAAACCACTACTTTCAAATGATTACCTGAAATTTGCTTCCCTTACCCTTAAGCCAGATACAAGACAAAAGATTAAGTTTCACAATGATCTGATATCAGAACAGTCATGCCAAAACTGGCAGAATCAAGGACTGCAACAATCCATTCCACTTTTGCAGTCATTAAACAAGAAACTGTTCTCTAGAGAGAAGGTAACATGCAGGGCAGCTTTTCTGATCAACTTCTTGACCAATTTTTCAGGTCAATGACCCAATGAGAGGCACTAAATTGTTTTTCTTGAACAGTCTTAGTTCTGACTGAACAAAGATATCAATTACAAGGCTGTTTAAAAAGTGAATTTAAGGCTGAAAGCTTTCTTCACAGGTACAGTTTCACTAGTAAATATTTAGCAATGACTGTAACTTTATTATACCACATCCCTGTTTAGGGAGAGACTGCAGTAAGAACTACAAGAATATTTTAAAATTGGCACGGAGGGGAAAAGGGAGAGTAAATGCCAGTTTTACTACAATTCCCAAGTAATTTCAGTGATTTCTGTTCTGCATATGCCTTCTACACACATAAGAACTTTCTCATTTGGCAAATGTTAGGAAGTTAGACTAAATACAAGAGTCTTATGTCAGATTAAGTTTTCCATAAGGTACAAACACGTGAAAGCAAACTCAGTGACTCAAATACAATCTGCTAAATACCTACAGTCTTTTGCAGATTTGCAGTGGATTTTTCTCATCATTTCCAGTAAGACTGTTTTAATTGATTGCCAAGATTTTCTAGCAAAAGCCAGAGCTATCGTAAAATGAATGAGCTTCCTCTCACTTCTGAGTTTCAACATCCAAGTATTTTTCCTAAAAGTTAACCATTTTCTATTCTCATTCATCAAAATAATTCTTCCTGCTTTCTTCAAACTGTCAATTATCTCTGTAGAAGTGAAACATTCCAGGTTTTTCTTCAGATGCTCACAAAAGTCTAATACAAGTAGGTAATATAAGTAACTACACTTTAAAGTAATTATAATTAACAAAATTTTGTTAAGGAACATTTTAGAGGAACATACTTAACCCAGACCATTCGTCATCAACAGGGGGTTGAGCGTGACTTAAATCCCACTGAAAATCAGAAGTACCAGCCTGAGAAACTGACTCACTGTTGGATCCTGAAAGAGAATAAATAAAATTGTACTTGTAAGTTAGCAAGCTCCCTGAGTTTTCTTGGGTAAAGAAATTCTAATCAAAGTAGGAAAGGAAGACAAAATGCTTAAAGACAAAAAAATCTGATTCTAAGGACTGCACAGGACAGGAAAACTACAAGGCTCTTGAAAATGAGATATATATTCATAGAACAAGGGAACTGAAGAAGGAAGACAAAATTAAGTCAGGAGAAGAATATGGAAAAAAGAGATAAGAGTGAATAACAGCAATCTATAAAGCTTACAGGAATCTCCTCAAACTGAAAAATACAATGAAATTTAATGGGTAGTAAAATTATTACCCTATATCAGTAAGAACTCTTACAGGGAGAAGCTTAAAAGAAAAGAGTACTAGAAAGAAACCTGATCAATGACATTGCAGATGCAGCAATTAGATCATTCACTGCTAAGAATCCAATTTTCCTTGCAGGTAAAAGGTTTCAGGAATGTAAAAGAAGCATGACAAACAACAGTAAGGCCATTATCACTCATGATAAAAGAAAGTGTTAGACATCTAACATCATTATTTTCAGAAAAATAAAGCAAACAATTTTAGAAAAAAAAAACAAAACCAAACAAAAAACCTAAATTGTGAGACTGAACATTACTTTATGATGAGACTTTCTTTTGAAATGAAGTTTAAATAGGACCCTGGCTACCTGGGTGTCTATTTTAAAAACACCACTACGAAGGATACCTTGGATGACAGGGAACCTTGACATGTTCTCATTTTTTGCCAGCCAGTCGCAAGTCAGAAGTAAATACTTAGTGTGGTCCCTTTGCATTAAAACATTGTTGGCTAATGTGCATCAAAGATGATGAATATACTTCATTGTCTGGACAATTCTTTTTCAAGTAAGGTTGGAATAGTGGTATTGCCGATGAATCTCAGGTCAGTCTGTTGTCCCACTTCATTAACTGAACCTTCTTAAGTTTTAGCCTAGAGACTGAACTTGAATTCAAGTGGATCCCCTGGGAAATGTTATTTTATTAAAACTCTCTGTACAATTAAGACTTTGTTCTTTTTCTTTAAGACAAGGTTTCTGTACGTTTTCATTAGTGCACTTTTCTTTGGAAAATCTGATAAATTAGACCTTGGCGTTTATAACTTCTTTGTTATCCTGGCTCAGATGTGCACAGAGAATGAAGCACTCATGTGAGCTGTAGGACATTGAGCTCAAGTTCCACAGTTAAAAGACTGTAAACTGCAATGCAAGTAAACATAACCTAAGTGCATAAGCACTTGGCCAGCTACTTCCTAAAAGAAAATGGCCATGCCAAGCTCATTAGATAACGGGAGTAAGCAAGCAAGAGCAGAAAACCTGACATATGATCCCTTTACTGTATAATAAATCACTGTAGCACTTATGTCAGTAGTGTAACACACAACATCTGTTACAAAGCCAAGTTTGCACTCTATAGCAATTTCACCCTTCAAAACAAGAAAACTCCAGAGTCCAGCTTTCTGACCCATCATACAGAGAAGAGACTCAGGACTTCAAAACCTGCTTATGGAACATATTCTGAAAGTAGTACTTCACTTACTTGAAGGAAAAAACCCTACCACCAAATAACAAACATCCCAGAAGATCAGCATAAACAGCTTTCCTAGAAAGCAATCTTCAGATTTCAAACTTGAGACAGAGCAATACTGAGCAGTCTCTTATGCCCATTATTTAGACTCAACACACAAAGAGGAAGGCTAAATAAGAAATTCCACCTTCTTATTGATCTAGCTTTTGATTATCACTTTAAAACAGTTCCTTTATTGCATAATTTGAGCATAACAAAAAAAGCTTTCTAGGCTTTCATAAGACATGTCTTCCACTTCTTACAGTTACAAGTAGTATTTTCAAAGAACAGTGAGAAAGATGCACATTAATAACACTTGGCAAATTCTATTTCCACCTGATGGGGTAAAAGAGAGGGGAAAAATCTTTGGAAGGGCATACATACCAGAAACTCCAGGAGATAACCCAAATGAAGAGAAAGAAGTAGAATTCTGTTCAGAGGTATTAATCCTTGCATCCACATTCCAAGTAGCTGTGGGGGAAGGGGCGGGGGGGGATGTGGAGAAAAAAGAACTTCACACTGCTGGCAATGTTGAAAAATGTAGCTATTTAATAATGAATAGGGTCAGAAAAAGTGAACATTCCAGCCACGTTAACATTTCACACAACTGAGGGCATTACTTTGCTTATTAACTCAGACAATCAGTGGTGATATAGATGTGACTGTATGAACACTCAGCTTGAAAGTTTTCAAGCTAAGATCTTCTTCCCTCTACAGCTTTTTATATATATAAACTTCTCACAAGGGAAAAGCAAATTGTGTTTTGAGCCCCATATTATTATTCTTCCCATTATTCCAATCATCTAAGTTATTGAAAAAGCATATTTATTAACTCTGCAGATGAAACCCCCCGCTTGGAGCAAATTGTGTATATGTTAAAGAACAGAAATAAGTTCAGAACAGTTTTTGACAAATTGGAGATACTGTTTAAAAATTATACTTGACTGTCAAGTGTAAGGTAGAAAATAAGCAGAAATAATCAGTGGCACTAATGTGTCAAAAGAAACACCTGTTTAGAATTATATTTATTTCACTGGGGGAGGAGGCACTCAAAACTGGACAGAGTATTGCAGACGTGATCCAAGAAGTGGATAATCACTATATCCGATCTACTGACTCCTGTTAACACAGCCTAGAATACTGTTGGTGTCCTTTGCTGCTGGGGCCTATAGCTGGCTCATGTCCAGCTTGGTGTCCACTAGGACCCCACATCCACTGAGCTGCTCTCCAGTCAGTCCCCAGCCAGGGGTGCTTCCCACCCAGGTACAGCACTTCATTTTCCCTCGTTGAACTTCCCTGGGTTCCTGTTGGCCCATTTCTCCAGTTGGTTTACATCCCTCTGGATGACACCCTGATCTGGACTGTATCAACCAGTGCCCACCTCCCCACTCAAGTCTGGTGTAATCTGAGAATCTGATGTGAAGGACGTTCTGTAGCCTCCTCCAGGTCATTTATAAAGATGATAAAGAGGACCTGTGACATCTCCCTTCTTACCAGCCTCCAGGTAGAGTATGACTCACTAACTAAACCTTTGAGCCTGACCAGTTTTTCGACCAGCCTAACTTGGATACAGTAACACAGTGAGAGACAGTATTGAAAGCATTACTGAAGTCACCATAAAAGATGTCCTCTGGTCTCTCCTCACCCACAAAACCAAGTCATTTTACCATAAGTAAATCAGCCTGATCAGGCATGATGTATTCTTGGTAACAAAACCAACAACATGCTGGTCACAGTCACTACGAACTACTTTGTCAGACTTATGCAGCAGAATACTGCTTACTGGAATATGAAAAAAGCCCTTTGCCTCTACTTGGCAATAGTAAAGCTTCCAATGGTACAGCAGGTCCAGCCTCAGGCACATTTCAAGGTATGTGAGACAAACAAAAAGAGGTGCAGACTAAAGCAACATTGCTGACTACAAAAGAACACTCCTTTCCAGAAGGGACTACTATCACTGAGACTGAACAGTGGGAAGGACCGTATTACAGCATCTACTAGCAAGTTGAGATTGTTGCCCAGAGAGAAACAAAGTAATTCTCTTCTCCATTATTATTATTATGGACAATACAAGTGATAAAGGCAAAAAACTGTACCAGAGGACTAAAAACAATTTCTAATGAGAAAAGCAGTGTAACACTAAATGTCATGAGAGCTGAACAATCTTCATGTCTGGAGCCTAAACAAATATCTGCCAAAACCAAACACAGTTGATTTGATCATGTTGGATCAACAGAATACACTTATGACCCGAGTTTTCAGACATTCATTAAAAAAATGTTACACTTAAAAATTACTTCGGAATTTTAGTGATATAAGAAATTTGATGTCTTCACAGAAATAATTTTATTTCAGATAAACTCCAAAAACCCACTTAAACTGTAAACAGAGACATAGATGTTAAGCCATCAGAACTTAAACAGAAACTCCTTAGTTCACGTTTCACTAGACCACTCCAAGATTTTTTAATATATAAACATAAAGCTATTTAAGACACTCACTACTAAAAAATACACTTATGCAAAAATGCTTAAGTGAATCAAGTTTTCTTCGGAATAGCTTACCGATAGGAGTGAACAAAGAACGTTCCTTCCAGGACCTGCCCACCAGGGTTACGCCCCAGTCCTTCCCATTTCCATTAGCGTCTCCAGTGTCCTGGCCCCAAGCTGATGTCTCAGTCTTCCTCTTCCCAGCTGCAGCTGAGGGAACAGACGTCCATTTCTCCTCCCCTACACCAATCTGTGATGAGATTTTTACAGACTTCTCATTCCAGCTTCCTCCATTTACTGTATGGCTTTCACTCAATCCTGGAGAAACTTAAACACAAGCATAATGAAAGCATTATATAAAATAAGAACTGGATGAAGAATTAAAATACTACTTACATGCACGTACACTTAACAATAAAAAAGTACAAACAACCACCAGCTTTGCTACACCAGTGTGATATACAAGAACCGTTGCTCTGTCTCAGCTGATTTTCCAGTTCAGATGATATGCACCATCTGTCTACTAACTTGAAGAGTGAGGAAAACACAGCACTGAACTGCACTCTCCTTTCTGTGTCCCTTTCTTTATAGGCCTGACATCCTGGTGAATCAGTGCCTCTAGATTTAAAGAAAAAAAAAAGAGTGTGTATGGGTGTGCATTCAACATTGCCAGGTAATTTCTCTTACAGAGTATGGTGGTGATCTGCGGAAAGCCCGATGCACTAAAGGGACAAAATTTTCTGTTTCATTAACTGCATACAGCAGTTCTCTAGGCAGGAGAAGAAACGACCGAGGATTAGAAAATGCTTCCCTAACACTACACAGAATTTGCAAAAAAGCACCGCTATCTTACTCACCATGGAGACCAAAGTTAGAGGGAAAAAAAATCATGGTAACACTCTGAAAATAATTCGTAAGCAATATATTTTATGTTACATTAATGTAAAAGACCACAAGTATCTGCAACAGACTACCATGCTGAGGAATTACTAATCATAGCAAGTTTAATGTATACTGTGAGAGGGGTCAGTAGTACACTGAGGCTTTTTAAAAATTATTTTTAATTTATGCCCCTATAAAACATAAAGGCTGATGGTCATCTGGTGCACCCAGCCTGACCTCCTATATATAACAAGTCTTCCTCAAAGGGCTCTGTATATAAAATCTTCTCTCTCTGTCTTTTTATATATGCAAGGTAAAAAACAAGAAACCTTTGCATTTACAAACAATAAGAAGTATCTGCATATTGCAAGCATTAACACTCAGTCAGCCAAAATCTGATGCACAAGTAGGTCAATACATGTCAACAAAAACTACAGACCCAATATTCCTTTCCTCAGATGAGCTGGTGGCTCAGGCAGCATGAACATACCACATTCAAGGCGGTCTCACCAGCAAGGAATTGATTAGGTGAGATATGCCTTGATTTTCTTAGACAAATCATTTCCAAATGCAGACATCTGTAAGGTCACCACTGCTGTACCCAGAAACGCTGCCTTTTCTCTATACAACTCCACAGCACTAACATTGTCACGTCAATGTCCTCCAAGGGTAATATGACATCTTAGGGGAAGGCAACAACAGAAACAGCAAAGAGACAGAAACCAAATTATAGCTGACAGAAAAACTCTTACAACCTTGCAAAAAGACAGCTGAAGTCCCAAAGCACGAGCTTGATTATTCTGTGTTTATCATAGTACTCTCCCATAACAAACATTTATCTTCTATATGACCAGCAAGTTTTCACAGAATCACAGAAGATTTAAGATTGGAAGGGATCTCTCAAAGTCACTTAGCTCCACCTTCTGCTCAAAGCACAACTAACTTCAAAATTTTACCACTTTACTGAAGTTCTGGAAGTCATGATGGCTGACAGTTCAAAGCATCTCTGAGCAATCTTATGAAGAGCTTTTTTCCACATGGCCAGTCGGAATTTCCTTTACTGAAATTTCATTATTGCATCCTGTCCTCCCATTATGCATCTCTGAAGAACACAGCTCCTTCCTCCTGTGCCATGGTCCAGGAAGTTTCCATTGCTCTCAAAAACTCGCAGAAAGTGATTCACTTTCTGGACCTGGGTGCTTTTAATAACTCATTTGTTGACTTGCTTAATTGCACTGACTACTTTTTCTAAAAGCAACACTGCCAATGTTGGCTATGAGTAAGAAACAATCATCTTGATTTCACTATGCCAAACTAATTAACTTGAAGTATTACTATAGCAGTATCTCTTAGTTAGAAAACTGCTAAGATTCATTAGTCTATCACAGTCTAAAAATAGTCAAGTATTTTAACAATTGCATGTATGACATATAATGGCATGTGTATTTATAAACATACATTTATATTTACGTACTTTCAGAATGAATGTATTTAAAGTATGCCTCTCAAAGGCCTATATAAAGAACTGACTAACTCTGTGTATACAATCTGAAACAAATGCAAACTTCACAATAATTAGGACTGGTACATGAGTTCTTTGCAGTTATCGATAATAAATTCTTCTTTGAGCAAATAATCAATTCATTAACACAAAAAGTGAGTAAGTTTGAAAAAGCTAGCATAAAGAATTTTGAGGTAGAGCTTGAGAATAAGCTTCGCTGTTCTGTGAGTAACAATTTGTGTAATAGGTAATCTGGCTGAAAATTCTAGATATGGAATCCTTTTTCTACATATAACAGAGACCGTTTTCAATCTGCTAAGACGTAATTGCAACTTAGAAGTATAACATTTGCATAGCCAAAAAAGCCAGCTGCACAATAGAGTTCCACAGCTGTAACTGCACAAAATCCTGCACTGACAATTTGTGGTTTCACTTCTGTAAAACACTTTTCTAGTTAGCTAGGATACCTAATAATGAAAGCCTTTTACCTTGTGGAATTGATGACTCCCCCTTTGCAGGTTTAGAGCTGCTAACTTGCGCATTCAGAAGTGCATCACCTGATCAAGAAGCAAGAGGAAACAGAGCTAGAGTAGGTTTTTTCAAAATATCAACACCTGTGAAAATCTTCAAAAAGATTATTCATCACTGATATTTAAAAAAAAAACCAAACCCAAACATCAATACCTCAAACTAAATTAAGACATTTCCAGAAAACATAAGAATAAAATTAAAATGCTCTTTTTTTTATTATTCGAGTTTATTTTGCAGGCAGAATGAACTTAAAACTGATTTAGGCCTTATAAACCAAGTAACTGCAGATTTCAAAGAACTCTAGCTACTTTTCCAAGAATGGTGAGCAGAAATCTAAAACAGAGGCTGTCATTTTCAAGCTAAGGGCAGCTGTAAGCATTTCAGAAATACATAACTATTTCTAACTTCTACCTTACCATGAAAACACTAGATACAGCTGCATTCTTTTCAGATTAGTCCCCTTGTACCAGACACATAAGAACATATGATATGTAAAGGACTATGGCTAGAGAGGTTACAGTAGTTATGGCTTGCCACAGAGTATACAGACAGCTGGAATTACCATTTCTTGAAGCTGTGTGTAGATGGGTAGAAGAAAACAGGAAACAACTGATCCTCAGTGACAAGAACCATGCACTCAGTCAAGATGGAAACAAATGTCAACAGAAACACCAGGTAAGGCATGCAAATTTCAATAAATTGTTACAAGGTACCAGACAGCTGCTAGGCTCAGTCCTTCTGTCATTTTGCTAGAACATCAAGTTTCATCTAATTAGTGTACCAAATGTATCAGTAGGTTAAAAGTATGTCAAAAAGCTGAACTGTTTGTGTCTTCAGATTTTTAGCTTCTTAAACCATTTCTCAGTTACTAAATATGAATTCCTGTGCCTACACAAAGTTTAAATCAGCCCATGCAACTTTTTTTTTCTGAAACAGTAGCAGCCATAGAAGCTAAAGCCTACACTTCCTTATTGAATTCTTAGCTATAACAATTAATTACTAAATCTCAGCCATATGTACCCCACCATTATGAAGAGCTGTAGTACAGGTACTACTAAATCTATGTTGGAAAAAACGACTACATACTAAGCAGTGAACGATCTGTAAAGAGAACTCATGGGCATGACCTTCCTACAAGGAAGTGTTCAAAAAGCTTAGGAGTTGGTGCTGCCTGCAGCAGCGCTGAGGGTGCCTTTCAAGTTTCCAAAAACATAAAGGGCAGAGTCAGCAGAGGACAAGCAAAGGAACAGGGACTCATGCCTATGCAGCTGTGCAGCTACTGACAGAGCACCAGTGTGGAGGCCAGTGTCTCAGGCACTTACTCCAGAATGTTCTTCCCTGAGCCTCCCTGAAGTGTGGCTCAAAAAAAGGGGGAGTTTTGCACAAGGAAAAGTAGCTTTACACGGTTTGAAATTATTTCCTTAAGAGTTACACCTCCAAATATACCTACCATACATCCAAAACAGAGTCACTATTTAAGCATTCAAGTAAAGTTATGTTTCTATAACACGTTCACAGACTTATCAACCATCATACCTTTATTTTTTCTGAGACCAACCGAAAGTGATGGTGTAGGCATCAGTTGTTCAATGGAAACAGTAACTGTATTTTCCACCCCTTGGAGATTTGATTCTCCTGAGCCACCATCGGTGAGCACCTTGTCTCTCTTACGCTGCTGTCGCTTCTCTCTGTTACTGATTTTAGTTTCCCAGGTTCCTAAAACATCCCCCAAATGAAAATATCACTAAATAAGTCAGAGAGCAAAAAGGAAAGAGTTTTAGCTTGTTTCCTATCAAGCTGTAGTCTGAGTACAGGTTCAGTTTAAAAATCACAGGCACAGCAGTCAGCTTCAGTGTTAGTTTGAAAACATGAACACTGGCCAAAGGGAAGTTTTTCTGGATGCAATACGGCAATACTTTGCTTCAGAGAGAAAAAATTGAACAACATGAGGGCCCTACTATTCATGACTTTTCTCAGGTTTTGTAAGTTTAATTTAAAAAAAAATAATCAGTTGAAGTTATTAAATACTGTTGTTTCAAGGATCAGATTTCCAGGTACAATATGCTACTATGGAGTTATGACAAAATGAGCTTATGTTTCTTTATGAAGCATAACCAAGTAAATATTAAACAGCATGTAAGTCAAAATGTCTAGTTGCATTTTTTGTGTGTGTTTGTGTTCCATACCTTCATCAACTTCCTTTCCATCTAGACGTGACATATCCTGAACTGTTTTAGCATCTCCCTTTGATTTCTTTTTTTTCTTTGACTAGAATAAAAAGAAAACAGTATCATAATGATTACTTAGTGATCACTTGTCATAGTGATTTAGAACTTCCCCCACCAAAATACAAGAGTAAATTTGAAACAGATTTTGCAAAACAACCCTCTGTATGGACAGTCCCTTGAAAGGAGTACTAAACAATACTTATTCCTAAAGTTAAGACTACTGGAGTAACATGAAAGACTTACACAGTACACAAATGGCAGGTGGGTGGAATGATTACTTATGAGCACAAAGCCTAGTGGAAGAAACAATGCTGATGGCATCACAGTCACAGATAAGCAATGAACTGTTTGGGATGCAGATCCCACTCTGGTAAAATTTGTTTTTTGCAGAAGCAAGTATAAAGTTATACACAGAGAAATAAATAATGCCAGTGACTCCTTTAAAAAAGCAGGTAAGAGAATTCCAGCTTGGAAAGTGACTTCAAAACAAGAACTGTGATTATATTCCAAACAACAGATACACAGCTTTTTCTTCCAAGCTTTCACCAGTTACAGCTTCTTGGCTATACAAGCAGAGATGAACAAAGATGACTATTTCTGCAAGCAGTTTAGGTAGCAATATAAAGTGTTAAAAATATAATATGGAGAAAAAAAAAAGACGAAATACGACCCAAGATATTGGGACGGAGTATACTGCCGAAAGCCTTTGAGTTTAATCTTTTGATAAGCTAAAGAAATGGCAAATTGACTTGACTGCCTTCTTAGAAAGAAAATACAGTACTGAAAAGCTTTTCAATCTAGTGAAGAAAGGTGTAAGAACTACCAGATAAACCTGAATGAAAAAACCCAGACTTTTAAAATAAAGATTATTATCCACTCAAGTGTTATAAAGGAAACTATTCACTGATTTGTTGTCTCTGGAATATCTGAACAAGGGTATTCTAAGAATGCTGGATGTCTTTCTGGAATACATGCTTCTGCCAGAGTAAGACTAATAATTGCCACCTTTATACCCGAGTTCAAACTATGATTTTCCAGTCTTGGATGTCCAAGAAGAGTATAACACTCTCTCTGGAATTCAGAATTGGTAACAGCTTAAATTATCACCTCAGCTGCAGCAGATACACTATGGGCCCACACCTGCATGCAGTTCACATGCCTTTGAGTCAGAATGCCTAAAATCATGTAGCTTCAATATAGGTACTGAAAGCAGTATAGCTTGTTAGTGCAGCAAAGATAATAAAAATTTCACTGCTTATATGCAATGCTGTGCCAACATACCTATAACACTTAGGGAACCAACTTGAACATTGTTTACTGCACTAGGGGACCCACAACACAGATGTACCCAAACTGAATTATCTCACTTGCTCAGTAAACTACCTTCACCCACATAGCAGCTATCTAACTTCTGAAAAGTCTGCAGAAGAGAAGAGCCAGTTTCAAAAGCGACCGGAGAAGAATTGGTTCTAAGGATATCAACACGCCAGATTATTTCCCAGAGCACCTTCTAAGGAAAGAATTAAAAAGGAAAGTGAAAACCAGTTATGAATTGCTGCTTAGAGCTCAAGCAGAAGAAAGATTAGTAAGTTTGTACCTGTGTCTCCCATTTTCAGCTACATTTAGAAGTTGAGGTCTTAGAATCTCCCACCCACAAAGCCATAACAACCCAATTGTCCTCTGGCACTAAGAGAACACCTGAATTCACTTCAGAAGTCTCCCAGACAGCAGTTTAAGATCACTGCTCCTCCAAGTTATAACTCCCAGTTTCTTAAATAAATAGCTCCTACAGAGGTATCGACATCGAATTTTACACTTCTCATGAAAACAAAGCTTAACAGTTTTAAAAATAAGTTCATTACTGTTTTTAAAAAGATTAAGAATTCAAATCTTGAAAATATTTCCTTTCCTAACACCTGTGTTACTAGAACCTCATCTGAGAAACCAGAACCATAATTAGTTACTCAATTTACTCACCACCTGCAAAACTTAGTGCTGTGTCGCAATCTCAGTAACAGACTGAAACAGCAAGAGATGTTAAAGGTTACTGAGCAAGCTAGCCGATCATTTTGCAGAAGCCTATTCATTCAAAGTGTCACCTTCTGCAACACAGAAAGCTGCCAGTGTTGGCTCTGCCACCAGCCAAAGAGCACATGAGGAACTCAGCAAGCCTGCCAAAATTTTTTAAGTCTTTAAGATGCACTGTCCCCCATGCAAGAACAACAGAAAAATAAACCCTTCTTCCTCATCCCTAATGGTCTGTTTATTTCTAGTATTTAAGACAAGACAGTTGTGTGCTTGCAAACAGAACAGGCAATGAAGTTTTAACATCCTGCAATCTCCCTCACGGTGCCACTTCTCTGATACAGTCCTTTACACTAAAAACTAAAAAAAAACCCCACCCCTGTATTGAGCAAGCGACTAAAGTGGAAAAAGGGGAAGAAACTAGTCAAAGTGTGAAGAGAATCATAAACCCTATGAACAGCCACAATCCAGACACTACCCAAAGCTTCCCCTCCCCCAAAGCAGAACAAGAGAAT
Organism: Egretta garzetta; assembly: GCF_000687185.1. NCBI lineage: Eukaryota > Metazoa > Chordata > Aves > Pelecaniformes > Ardeidae > Egretta > Egretta garzetta. The sequence goes on along the minus strand of NW_009259600.1, from coordinate 3,699,996 downwards.
GCAATTTAAATGACTATCCTGAAAAAACATGCATGAAACTCACAACCCTGAAGCAGCTAAGAAATACAGAAACCCAAAGGGAGTGTGATTTTAATTGAAATCATACATTCAAGCACAAAAAACCCCCATACCCTTCAGGTCACAGATTATATATATTAATGTATCTACACACATGCACATACTACTTAAATCCCACTCATTGACTTAGACCACTCATCCCAAGCTATACAGAGACACATACACAGCACTCCTTACAATATTCTTAGCAGGTTTATAAAGTTACAAACGCAGCAGATGCTCTGAGAGACTTAACTAAATAATTAAGATACCTGTAAAGTTACCCACAGTTTAAAGAAAGTTCTTGGGTATGTTTTTAATTGAAGGGTAACAATCAACTCTGAGACAGTCATGCTTTGCCCCGGGTTCCCCAAAGTGATACAAAACCATAATCAGTTGAATGAGCATCCATATCCATATAGCAGTACTGATTTCCTAGAGCTGCAGCTTCAACTTAACATTTTAAAATTCAGATTACTACGTTTGCAATTTTAAGGTAAAGTTCAAGTTTGGCATTTAAACACCTTAACCTAGTTGGAAACCTGCTTGGAAACCTGCTTGGAAAGTGAAAGTTGAGAAGAAAAATAGTTATTCCTTTACGATCAATTTTATTATGTTCTTGAAAAAAAAATAATCACAAAGTCAATCTGATATGGGACAGGAGAAGAGAAAGAAGTGTGCAGCATGAAATTTTAAGGCAAAGCCAATTCACAGAAAAGCCTTTCCATTTGCCAATGCTAAAAATGTTTAGAGCCCTATAGCCAACTAACAGGATACACACAGGCTTTTAGCCAACATACTAACTGTAAAAGAAGTTATTATAGGATAATCAAGTTAGTTAATTAAAGCTTGAACATGCTAAACAAATTACAATAATCAACTACTGGTTTCCAACTGTTTATGCATAATAATTTATTTTTCCAATACTCCTCAGTACAGTTAGAACAAGTGTGTTTTGATGAAGAAAATAAATCAGAAATCCATAACAGAAGGAAAATTTCATGCACAATGTTAGCAAAAGAATCAAGCCAAAGATTATCAAAGGCCTATCAAATATATCCATGTGGCCTATAAATGATAGCATTTATGATAAGACTAGAAGATACTAGTCCTCATAATGCAAAAAATAACATTGGCGTTAGTATGGTTACCTTTTAGACAAAGCTACAGACCAAGCTTTAAAAACATCTTTTTAATGTAGCTGTTCAATTTGCATAACAAAAAGCTCACACCAGACTTCAAAGCCTGTATTTGTCATCAGAAATTAAGAACCCTAATCACTAATGGATACATCTGACAAAAAAAATAAGCAGGCACATGGTCTTAATCCTTTGAATAACAGTCCCCCAATTGTTAGACCATTTTCAAGCCGCTTAACAATACTATCATTATGTTGCATCTCCACAGAAGCCAGCAAAGATGAAACACAAACTTAATTTCTGTAGGCTTAACATTTTCACATGACTGACAGAGATACCAGTGTTTAGCTGGGGGGCGTGGAGGGGAGTTTGCTTGATAAGGCATGATCGCAGAAGTTAAGAAAATACCACTTTAGCTCTTTCCAACACCAAATTATTAGTAATCTTCATGGTAAGAAATATGCCTCTTCACTCAGTAAGAGGATTTGAAATCAGGTTTATTACACATTGAAACAATATGCACTAAATTTTGCCATTGTCATTTCATAGCCATAACTGACCTTTTCGTTCTTCTTTTCTGTGTCCACAGGCTGCTTTAAATTTTCTTTACGGACAGTTGGTATTACTTCATCCTCAGATACATCAAGGAATGACCGTCCATTAGGCTGTGTAAACAATGAGCGTGAGTAATAAAAAATTAGAATCATAGAATGTTTTGGGTTGGAAGGGACACCTAGAGGTCATCTAGTCCAAACCCCCTGCAGTCAGCAGGGACACCACTAACTAGGTAAGGTTGCTCAGAGCCCCGTCCAACCTGGTCTTGCAGATTTTGGAGAAAGCAGATGAAGCAAAGCTCAAATTACACTATTACTGAAATGCAACTATTTGTTGACTGAAAAATGCTTGCAAGGTTAAGTAAATCAGACAGAATTGTGGACTGGTGCTCAAAATATCTACTGCAATTCTATATTTACCAAACACAGAAATGAGAAAGGAAAGGAAAGTCTCATTTCATCTCAATCCTACCCAACACAGGAATGGCTTATCAAAAGTAAATTTGTGCAAATTACCAGCTCTCTGTAGCTGTTCTGAAAACTTATTCAGAACACACAGTTTTATGTGCCATAAATTACCTAATTAAATGAATGCACTTACCACTTTGTAGCAGTGCATTTTTAAAATAATTTCTACCTTGACCAAATTTCTGCAATTTCTACCTATGCATATCCCTCACAGCTCATTTCATTCACAAGTTAAACTTCGTAGTAGAACAGAAATTACAAGTCAAACATGAAGCATGACTAAGCATGACATCCTATTGTTCTTTTCAGACAGACTTGATTATAGTAGTTACATTAGTCTACCATTTCCCCCTCACATAATCAAGGAATGAAAAGTGGCATGTGTTATTTAACACAAAGTTAAAACTCTGGACGGTCATTAAATTAGTCTTTATCATCACCTTTGACAGTAATGGCATACACCTTAGCCTATATATTCCCTATGCAAAAACGTAGTAGCTTTTTAAGTCATGTTTATTGTGCTATGACTGCATTTATTGTGCTTAACTGCAGAAAAGATGAAAGTAAGCAATGCATTACACTACTGTTGGCCATTAATTTCACTGAGTGAAAAACAACTGTCAAGAGTAGTAATTGATACTGAGTCCACACAAGTTCCATACTGATTCACATTCATAATGATTCAGATAAACTAAGGACTGAAAATTAAGACATTAAGCGTAACTACTTCACAGTTGCTTTAATTTCTGCAATTTCTTTTAAAATAAAATTCAAACTATATTATCTTTAGTTATTTTTGTTATTAAAAAACCAAAAGCTATTTTAACTCTACATCACATGAACCTGATTGCTTTGAAGAAAAACAAAGGCCATATTACAACTTAGCATGACCTGTTCCTTCAAATATCAGATCTGAACCACAGTTTAACTGGTATAGGTATTTAAGTCTTGCCATGTTACATTATGCTTAGAAATCACCCTTGGCATGCTTTCACCAGTGCATAACATAGTATTGCTTACTGTAGTTAGCCAGAATGCCAACTTCTTATTTTGTAACTATTAATAGGAATTGAAAGATCAGGTCACCTAACCCCACTTCTCCTGCAACAACCAGCTTTAAACAAGACTTTCCCCATCTAAGACGCAGTACGTTTCTCTCAGCATTCTGAAAACGGATATTTAACAGATCTGTGTCTCAAAGCTCTCTCTAAAGTTCCTCTCAAGGAAGCTTGCAGTACTTGATTCCACGAGGATACCAATGACCAATTCAATCTTGAAAATAACCCATTGCCAAAACCCAGTTCTTGAACCCCTCTATTTTCTCCAGATTCCACACAGCCATGTTATTAGTCGTGTGATGTCTTTCAATCCATGCTAGTACCTGTGACGTTTAAGATCTTAAGCTGGAGAAAGAATCACTATTTCTAAGTTATTTAGCGGTAAAGTTAGGTAACAGATTTTCCGCATCTGATACTGGACTTGTGTCAAAAATGTTTACAGCCAACTAACTTTTTAAATTCTGTACCTTGCTTTGCTTCTTTGCTATTACATATATACCTTAAACTGAAAACCACTTTTTTAATCCCTCTCAAAAATTCAATAGATAAGTTTTAATATTTAATTTTTAAAAAAATGTCGCTGTTTCTCTGAAGCAATAAACTAATTCATATCCATTAAGAACCCTCTGGAAAAATTAATCCACATGACTGTTTAAAATGCTGTCTGATCATCTGATCATGTAAACAACCACCATTAGAAATATGTTGAAAAACTCGTACTTTGAAACATTTCTCTCTCAATGTATCCCTCAATTGTAATAGTCTCCTTTCCAGTGGAAGCTTTCCACATTTATTTTCTGCCCACAGATGAATCATAGACTTTTAACCAAAATTCATGTGACCATTTTTGGATGTAGCAAAGATAGTAACAGAAGCGGGAAAGGAAAAAGCTTTTCTATAGTATTCAGAAACGTTTCTTTTAAAAGACAACTACAGCCAAAAAGGCTAAGCTTAAAACTTTATGGTAATATATTAAACATCCACTGACAATATGAATTAATTCAAATAGTGCAATTTATTATTTGCCATCTTTTTTCCCCTCATCCTAAAAGCCATAGGGAAGATGCAACAAGGCAGAAATAGTGCTGTCAATAACACTACTGATTTCTGAATGCACTTCTTGCCTGCTGACCTTAAAATCCCAATTATTTAAATAGACTTTTTCATACACACTCATTTGAGGGTGTTAAGATAATCCAGAAGTAGAATCCAGAAGTTTTGCTGAGACTGTTAAAATAAAAAAATATTGTTCTTTAAGTATGGTACAGCGCCATGGATAACTCAGTTTCACACTTCAAATGGCAGTAATGAAATTGCTATCATGCGAGTCTTACAAGGCCATATTAGCCAAAGTCCCTAGTTGCACATTATAAAGATATGCCTACTTAGAATATATTTGGCCAATTAAAGAATCTGTTTATCAATATTATTTTCTGTAAGCTTCTCTTAAGAAAGAAACTAAGCCATTTTCTCTTTGAGCACTGAAGAATCCAACAGCCCTACTTCTCCTGCAATTTGACAATTAACATATACACAAAACCAACACGAGTATCAGTTGAAAGTATGAAAAAAGTCTTTATGCAGTCTATTTCTAAGTGCAATAAGCATAAAACAGTCATAGCCTGAAAAGTTCTTTCAAGCAAACCAAGTAGGAAACTTGATCAAATGAATGCAAATGCTTTTACGAAAATGTGTAGCTTTTACTGTCCAGGTGTACTTCAAACAATAGGAAGTACATAGTCAATCTGGTATTTTCTGCATCTACAAATAGATGGTATGAATGGCTTTCTAAAGCTGTAGCAGAGTACAGAAGATGGGTACTCTCAAGTCTCTATGGTGTTCTGCAGATTGTACAGAAACCATGTAAGAACAGTTTCACCTTTTTCTGCTGAAGGTTTAAAAAAGTAGAAGAGAGGCACAACAATTATCCAGAAGGAACCAAAATTAAAAATCAAGAGATTTTTGGAAAGAAAAAAAAAAAAAAAATCTTAACAGGGGCCAAAGAACTCTGTGACAGGAGACAAAGAGCTCTGCCCTGCAGGAGCTAAAAAAAAAAAAAAAAAAAAAAAAAAAAGGCTTCAGGTCTGCTGCACAGAATCTAAAGTAAGGATACCATGATACTACCTTGTTGCAAGCAGCTGGGGAAAGCCAGAACTGGCTCTGTAAACTGCAATGAATGCAGTTAATGAATGCTGAACTGTTTCAGCTCAATTTTTTTCCTCAGTCTGCCCATAGCAAGTAAATAAACAGAATCTCATAGTTGCTACTGTATGCAGTCAAGGCAGTGCTATTCAACTAAACTTATTTTACTAAAAATATCAGGTATTTTGTACCCTACCTATACAGGAACTGAATAAAGCCATGTGCAAGAAACAAAGCTGTAATACTTTTCAGAAAGGGTACAGTGAAGAACAGGTCTGATCCTGACTGATGAGAGTTACGCATCACCTGCCATACTATGAGCTCAGTAATTCTGTATTAAAGTAACCCGACAGCTTTTAATTAGACATCTGTAGTGTGCTCTTTAATGCTACAGACCAGTTGCTGTAAGCTTTCTGAAATGCCTGCAATGGAAATCTAGACCCTGGCATAGCAGACCTCGTTGTAAATCTACTGATAATAGGCTTACTCTTTTCCCTTGATAGACCTCACTACTAGCATCACAGCATACAAAAACATCAGGCAGCAATCAGTAAGAATTTTTGTTGCATCTTTAAATTTCCAATGTTATTTTGAGAATTTTTCATGTGAAAATCAGAAAATATTGGGACATGCTAATACAGGTCTCTATGAATCTTATCCTGGAAAACGAGCATGAGGCAGGCCTATTAAACTTTGCCACTGGTATAAACTTATTTGCACTACAATTAATGATTCAGTTTGTGCATTTTCTTTTTGGAAAAGTTGGGGTTTTTCTTTTCACCTCTGCATGGAAATAATGAATACAAAGTACTACAAAAATAACTTTAAAAATCTTAACAATACAGAATGACAGCTTGACAGCTGAAAAACTATTATACTCTTTTGATTATGAAAATATTTGCTCTTACATAGCCTTAACTTTATTTTATGCCTGAGTAAACCAAGCTTGAACAGTACGTTGTTTTGATATTCACCAAAAATGCCAGTTAGTTAAGTTTTATATAAAATAGAAAGTTTGCTTTTATGAAGGCCTGCACTACAGAGCATTGTCAAGCTAACAATGTATCTACCTCTTCACTCTATCTTCTGTTGAAGCATTTTTTAATGTCTTCAATGATGACTTGCAAGAGCTTATGCTTTGTTTTTTATACTGTATTTTAAAGAAAACAAGCAAAATCTGAATTATTTCTAGGATTAGTCCTTGTTTTCAAGAAGGCATAACAGATCTACTAAATCTTGAAGGATTTGCTATTCAAGACAGCAAAAAAATCTGCATCTTTAACATGCCTTCTCCAAAATGGAGACCTAGCTACACTGGAAAGATTCTGAATCACAATGCTTCCTCTTCTTGGTGCCCAGCATTCAGTCTCTTGCAACTTCGAGAATCAACTTCAGTAGTTCAGTGCTCAAAGGCAGGCTAGTGGCGTATGCAGACTTTTTTAAGATCTTCTAGCCTTAACTTCTCATTAAAGAAAACCCCAAATTTATCAAGTCTTAATACTGCCACAGACACAAATGAAGGTACAAACCCATTTTTTCTCCTTTTTCTGGTCATTAGGTAAATAATTCAGATTTTATAGAGCAAGATATAATTAAAAGACACAGTTGTAACAGGCAGGGGACATCTGCTGCACTTTCATTCCTATAATCCATTTGGACATAAATAGGATTACAAACATACTAACAATATAAAAGCTACAGAAGCAATCCTTTCAAGCCCCAAAACTATGATAACTGGAAGCTTTAAAAGGACAGTTGATCATTTCTGCATTCTACTAATTTTCTTATGAAGTGCATGTGTACTGTCAAAGACCGAAGGTTCCCACACCATGTACTGAAGATTTAAAAAAAAAAAAACCACAAAAAACCACCAAACCAAAACACAACAGGAATGATCTGTTTTTAAGGGGCTGCTAAGACACAGATTTCCTTATTAAAGGAGATGATCCTTACTGTAACAACTAAATCAGACATATTCCTACTGAGGCAAGCTGTCCACAAGACTGATGTTAACAAGTTCTGTCGAAAATACAGAGCAAAAAGCCCTACTCAGGTTTGAATCATCACAGCATTAATGGGGCTTACAATGCTGCTTCCAATAGTCTTATACCAGCCCGGACTGCAACTCATGTCTTGAAATTCTAAGCCATACTAAGGTCTCCATTACTGTTTCTATACCCTGCAAGCATTCAAATAATAATAATAATAATAAATAAACAATAATAATAGCTTTCATATAATTCGTGTTTCCAATAAAAAGCTTCTAAAAAGAAACGAGCGTTTTTCTCATCACCCAGGACTATTAACATGTAATTTCGCTGGAGGTCTCCATTACTGTTTCCTAACCCTGCAAGCATTCAAATAATAATAATAAATAAACAATAATAATAGCTTTCATATAATTCGTGTTTCCAATAAAAAGCTTCTAAAAAGAAACGAGCGTTTTTCTCATCACCCAGGACTATTAACATGTAATTTCGCTGGGCGCGCGCTGCTCCTCTAGGTTTTTTGAAGCAACCAAGCAACCCAGACGGTACGAGACCGCTCCTGAGCAGCCAGCCAGGACCCCCCGGTCCCT
>NW_009259600.1:3682453-3690861 GCF_000687185.1 Egretta garzetta | reverse complement strand
CTGAGGCAGCGGGTGAGGGACGGCCTCGGCGCGGGTGTCCCTGCCCCGGCGGGAGCCTTCCCTCACCCGCAGGAACGTGGGTGCATTCCCACGGTGGCGGTCGCTGACCAGCTCTGTTCTAGTTCGCGGTCGCCCCAGAGGGGCGGGGCAGTTCCGGTGCGGGTACGTGAGCTGCGGGTCTGGGGGAGCTGTTGCCACTGGTGTCACTCCAGAAGCGGCCCCGGGGCCACGTCCGGGCGCTGTGGGACTCGGAGGTAAATGCTCCTTCCTGCCAGGCCTCAGAGGCCGGCATCAGGGCCCCTCAGCTGCGGAGAGAGCTTTTGAAAATGCAGCCAAAAATTCCGTGTGCTTTTAGTTATTTCTAAACACGCCAGTCAATGCAATACAACCGCACATAGTATAAGGTCTTGACTCCCACAAACTGGCTTAATGCATCAAATTAAATAGCTTTATGTGAAATAGAGCTGTGTGCATCACAGTGGGGGTGGTTTTGTCATTGGGAACTTAAAAAAACCGCCCGCATCTCTCCACATATGTTAAAAATGAGCTCTAAATACTTGACTCCAAATGCACATCTTGATTTTTTCAGAAGTCCGGTCTCGCAGCATCCAGAGAATTTGAGCTGTCAGAACCTCAAAACTGGCGTTGTTGAGTGGCTTTGCAGTGACTATAGTCTTCCGCAGTGGCACGTTACTGGAAAGTAATGGTGTGTCCCGTTCTTTACATTTGCAATTCTAGTTATAAAAAACATTACTTTCTCATAGCCGGCTAGACAAATATCGGCATTTAGTGCATTGAAATCTGCATGGGAAACTCGAAATTTAAAATGTAGTAAAATAAAATTCATTTGTTTAAACAGCACAGTGATAGTTTATGCCGTTTTCATATACTCATAACTTTATTTTGTAAAGTCAGTGTGTCTGTTACATACAAGTATTTATATGTTTTTACTGTTCTCAGAGTTTTTTGGTAGAGTACTCCTACATTGCTTCTAACTCCTAGGTTTTTTTATGATACCACCAGGCAGTCTATTTCTCCTTTCCTAATTGACTTCAGTTGGAACAAAGGGTATTGCTGGAACGAGTGGTAGCAACAATCTCAGCAGAGCATTTTACTAGTAGACATTTATATACTTTTAGAAGATTAACTTTTTCTATTCAAAGTCATAATACTTAAGCCTTTTATGCTTTAGCATAGACCACGCACATTTATTGGAAAATAGTAACTATCATTGTACTGGTTGTTGCACAACTCAGCCACCCTAGCATGTCAAATAAATTATTCTACAAGTAGTTTCTTTGTTTAAGATGTTGCCCTACATAGATAGAGGTGACGGAACAGTGATCATGTAGTTTTAATTCAAAATACATTATCTGAAAAAATATGCCTGGCACATTTGAAAGCCTCATTCAGCTACAATGGATTTTTTTTTTCCAAAAAGAGGTTACAGAACAGTAGATATTGTTCATTTTAAAGAAAACACTGCATGAACCTGGTGAGACTGAATTCCAGAACCCAAGTGGTTGAATTTCAAACCCGCTGAAGCTTTTTAAATGCAGCACCGTGGCACCACCGAGTGGCAGCATTGTGAATAGCTGAGCAGTCGTAGGAAACTGATTTTCGTGGGGGGAAAAAAAAAGGTAGCAGATCCTCACTTGAAAATAGCCACTTTCGGTTTGATTCGGCTGGCGAAGCATGTTGATTTGAAACTAATACATACCTTTTTATTCTGAACTAATGAGATACATCCATAAATGGGCATACAATTTGTAGCAAATTCAAATATTTTGATGAAAGTTTGGGTGAAATTAAAATCTTTCCCTGCTCTTTTCAGGAGGGAAGAGGGCTGCTGTTGTTCTGTGACAGCTAAACATGAGATGCCCTGCCATTGCCATTCAACCCCTTGTCCTCCAGCTGTCCTCTAGTTAGAATCATAGAATCATAGAATGTTTTGGGTTGGAGGGGACCACTAGAGGTCATCGAGTCCAACCCCCCTGCAGTCAGCAGGGACACCGCCAACTAGATCAGGTTGCTCAGAGCCCCATCCAACCTGGCCTTGAATGTTTCCAGGGATGGGGCCTCCACTACCTCTCTGGGCAACCTGTTCCAGTGGTTTACCACCCTCATTGTAAAGAATTTTTTCCTTATATCTAGCCTAAACCTACCCCGATTTAGTTTAAAACCATTACCCCTTGTCCTAACGCAGCTGGCCCTACTAAAAAGGTTTTCCCCCTCTTTCCTATAGGCCCCCTTTAGGTACTGAAAGGCCGCAATCAGGTCTCCCCGCAGCCTTCTTTTCTCTAGACTGAACAAGCCCAACTCTCTCAGCCTGTCCTCATAGGAGAGGTGCTCCAGCCCTCGGATCATTTTAGTAGCCCTCTTCTGGACCCGCTCCAACACTTCCATGTCCTTCTTGTGCTGAGGGCTCCAGAGCTGGACGCAGTACTCTAGGTGAGGTCTCACCAGAGCTGAGTAGAGGGGCAGAATTACCTCCCTCGACCTGCTGGCCACGCTCCTCCTGATGCAGCCCAGAGTACGGTTGGCCTTCTGGGCTGCCAGGGCACATTGCCGGCTCATGTCCAGCTTTTCATCTACCGGTACCCCCAAGTCCCTCTCGGCAGGGCTGCTCTCAATCCTTTCTCCCCCCAGGCTGTATTGATACTGGGGGTTACCCCATCCCAGGTGCAGGACCTTGCACTTGGCCTTGTTGAACCTCATGAGGTTCACGCAGGCCCACCTCTCCAGCCTGTCCACGTCTCTGGATGACATCCCATCCTTCTGGTGTACCACTCAACTTGGTGTCTTTTGCAGACTGGCTGAGGGTACACTTGATCTCGCTGTCTAGGTCATTGATGAATATATTAAACAGCACCAGTCCCAGTGTGGACCCCTGAGGGACACCACTCGTCACCGGTCTCCATCCATACATCGAGCCATTGATGAAGATGTTGAACAGCACCGGTCCTAGTACGGACCCCTGAGGGACACCACTTGTCACCGGTCTCCATCCGGACATTGTGCCGTTGACCACTACCCTCTGGACACGACCATCCAGCCAGTTCCTTATCCACCGAACAGTCCACCCATCAAATCCATAGCTTTCCAATTTAGAGAGAAGGATGTTGTGGGGGACCGTGTCAAAGGCCTTGCAGAAGTCCAGATAGATGACGTCTGTTGGTTGTCCCTTGTCCACTGATGCTGTCACTCCATCATAGAAAGTCACCAGGTTTGTCAGGCAGGACTTGCCCTTGGTGAAGCCATGCTGGCTATCTCGAATTATCTCCCTGGCCTCCATGTGCTTTAGCATAGCTTCTAGGAGGATCTGTTCCATGATCTTCCCAGGCACAGAGGTGAGGCTGACAGGTCGGTAGTTCCCAGGGTCTTCCTTTCTACCCTTTTTGAAAATGGGCACAATGTTTCCCTTTTTCCAGTCACTGGGGACTTCACCTGACTGCCATGACTTTTCAAATATCATGGAGAGTGGCTTGGCGACTACATCGGCCAATTCTCTCAGGACTCTGGGATGCATCTCATCAGGTCCCATGGACTTAAGTGCGTTCAGGTTCCTCAGGTGGTCACGAACCTGATCTTCTCTTACAGCAGGAGGGGTTTTACCCTCCTGGTCCGCCTCATGCTGTCCATCGACTCAGGAGGGGTGAGGAGAGAGGTTGCCAGTGAAGACTGGGGCAAAAAAGTTATTGAGTACCTCAGCCTTCTCCTCACCTGCTATTCTATCTTGTCCCTGCAAGCATTCCTTGTTGTACCACAACTGCTATTAGATATACCCTATATATATACCTTTCCACAACCTTATTTAAAACTCAGCACCTGCCATTTGGCATTAGAAAGAAGGAACTAGATCTCAAAATACCTGTTCCACGCATTTTTTATGATTGCCTCAAACAATATTGAAGCCACGTGTCTTGCAGCTCTAGATATCCTTTAGACTAGAAGTCAGATGGACACAGCAGAAGCAAATTAAGCCTCTCAGCATTGAAATAAAGTAAGCAGAATCCCAACAAAACATTCAAGGTTTCTCTTGTGTCAGGAAGTTGAAAAAATCTTGAATAGGCAATTATGCTATATCTCACATAGATCATGACTCCAAATCACTTTAAGGTGAACTCAGTATATAATTAATTGAAAATACTAAGGCAGATACTCATTAGAATCATAGAATCACTTTGGTTGGAAAAGACCTTTAAGATCATCAAGTCCAACCTTTAACCTAACCCTGCCATCCCACCACTAAACCATGTGCCTAAGCACCTCATCTATCCTTCTTTTAAATACCTCCAGGGAGGAGGACTCTACCACCTCCCTGGGCAGCCCATTCCAGAGCCTGACACTCCAGTCATGGGAGGCATCCCACCACGTTTCTGTGATGGCGACTACATCATAGCCATCCTGCTGCACAATGGCTTCGAGCTCCTCCCATTTGTTGCCCATGCGGTGTGTGTTAGTGTAGATGCACTTGAGCTGAGCTATCGGTTTCACCCCCAGCAATGGGGTGACACCCCCAGGCTCCTCTCTAGTGAGCCTGGTTATATCCCCTCCCCTCTTCAGGCCTAGTTTAAAGCCCTCTCAACAAGCCCCGCCAGTTCATGAGCAAGGATCCTTTTTCCCCTCTGAGAGAGCTGGGCACCATCTGTTGCCAACCTCCCCATGATCAAAGAACCCCAAGCCCCTCCGATGGCACCAACCTTTGAGCCACATGTTAACCACTCTAGTTTTCCTGTTCCTTTCCATGTTCCCCCCTGACACTAATGGGATCGAGGAGAACACTACCTGCGCTCCTGATCCTTCAACCATTTTTCCTAGTGCCCTGAAGTCCCTTTTGATCAAACTGGGGCTTCTCTCTGGCATCTCATCGCTGCCTGCCTGTACAATTAATAGCAGATAGTAATCAGAGGGCCGCACCAGACCAGGGAGTCTCTTCTCAATGTCCCTGACCTGGGCCCCAGGGAGGCAGCAGACTTCCCTGTGAAGGAGGGAACAACAGCAAAAAAATCCCTGATCCAACAATTACTGTCCTTGGCAATGTTAACAAATGCCAGGAAAGGCTTGAGTAGTCTGCAGACAGGAGTTTTCCCTGAGAAATTACTCATCTGGGTCATGGTTGGGTGCCTTGGGCTAAGGCTCAGCCCAGGCTGAGGACTGGAGTTAAGAGTTAAGGATTGGATTAGGAGCAGGAGAATCGTCACGCCTAGAGGTGCACTTGGAGTGGAGCTACACAGGGAGGCCAAAGAGGGGTAGGACATGAAAAGGAATTCTTCCCTGAGACATTTTTCATTCAGGCCATGGCTGGGCATGTTGGGCGAGGCTCAGCTGATACCTGAGGTTAGGGTTAGTGTTAACATTACAGACCTGGTTGGGAGAGAGATAAAGCCTAGAGCTATAGTTGATGTGGGGCAGAAAAGGAGCAGCCAGAGTAAGGGGTAGGCTGCAAAAGTAATTCTTCCCTGAGAGCTTTTTAATCTGGGTGCTAGCTCGGGATCTGGAGCAAAGGCTCAGCCCATCCTTTGCATTCAGGCTAAGTTAGAGTTTTAACAGGGCAGAGCCTTGAGTTCCACTTTGAGTCAACCTGAGAGAGGGTTGCTGAAGAAGTTCCACTTGGACTGGGATTGGAAAGGGACTGCCAAAGGAAGGGGACACAATGAATTGTCCCCTGAGGATGTGTTCACCTGGGCTATGGCTGAGGATGTTGGGTTAGAGCTCAAGTGACCCCTGGGTTTGGGGTAGGGGTTAGAAGAGACACAAAGAGTGGGAACTGCAGTTTAGTGGTTTGGAAAGGGGCCCCCAAAGGGAAGAGTGGGGTGTCAAAAGGATTCTCTCCTGAGATCTTTCCCACCTGGGCCATGGCTGCAATCTTGTGTTGAGCTTCAGTTGACATGAGGACATATTCATCTGAGTCATGGCTAGGATATTTTGGTTTTAAGTCTCATCCAACACAATGTCTGCGGTATTTGGGGCTAAGTCCCCACCAACACATAGGTTTAGGATTGGGAGAGAGACAAAGCACAGAGCTCTGTTTGGAGAGAGGCTCAAAAGGAGCTGCTAAAGGAAGGTGTAGGTTGCAAAAAAATTTTTCTCCTGAGAACTTGTTCATCTGGGCTATGGCTGGGGGACCTGGGCTAACTTGTGATCTCCTGTTCTCAGAGTAGCAAATGATTTCAGCTAGTCTTTGAACAACTTAATTTTTTCTGATGCAGTGCTTCAGGAAGGCTTTCTTTCCCACCTAAGGGGAGAGGAAGAGGACAGCTTAGTAGAATATGAGTAATCCATGTCCCACTTTGACCTTGGAAGTTCACCTTATTTATTTTTCCTGTTGACATGATCAGCTTTTTGAGCTGACACAGCATCCGAAGTCAAAATTCACTGTTAAGGAGTACTGTGTTCTTCAAAGTCTTTATTAATATTACATTATTTTTCATTATAGTTCACATTCTTGTGCATAATTCAAATACAGAAACGTTCTGACAAAAGTCATAAACTTAATTCCCTGTACGAAGGGTAAGTCTGTTCTCATTAAACCTTTGACATAAATAGTGTTTAGTCATCAAAGCTAAATTGTCGCTATGACTGATAGAGCTCATGAGTGTCTTGGGAGGTGAAGAACACTTTGGCAGACTGTTCACATTCAAATTTCTATCAGCCCTAAGCACTGAGAAAAATAATTATGCAAAGACTTGCTACCCAGATGGGAAAAAAACCCTTTGAATTAACGGAAAGCAAACACTGAGTTATAGGCCTGTGAGCTCATATCACTGGTTGTACGAAATTGTTTTCTCTATTTTTTCAAGTGTACATTAAATATCTCCTGTAACAGGTCTTCTAACATTTATCTTTGGAGAGTTTTCACAGTTTTATTTATAGGCAAGACAGTTTTCCTAATACAGCATTTTAATCAAGAGGTGGTTGCTGGTCGTACAGATGGCATCAAGTTAGCTTGAAACCATGTGGTTCATTTATTAGCAATAAAATTACAGAATCCAAGTGTGCAGGCTCGTTTATGCATTTAGCCTTTTGCACTGCGGTGTACGTTTCTGACCCTCCTGTGCTGCCACTACCTGAGCTAGCTAGTGACAGAAGCAGCAGAGACATCTGTGTAGACGTATTCAAGCTCTTTTAGTTGTTCCTCTATGTTCTACTCTAAATAATTTCACTCTACTCTAAATATAGGCTTGGGCTGGTTTCTGTCATTCTGACCTAGAGGTAGCTGGGAATATTCCAAAATACCAAATGTTATCAGAAAACTCCAATTCCAGGAAATGACAATCATGGAGGGAAATGTCTCTGTTTCAGTGAGCTTTTCATGCAGCACACCTGGGGCTCCCACAGGAATCCTAATCTGGTCCTGTTCTCCTGTAAGCTCATATAGCAGGGTGCTGTGAAGCCTGAGCACTCTTGGCTGAGAGGTCTACTACAGAAAAGGCCTATTCTGGCCAGCTGTACCCTTGGAAACCCAGAAAACCCGAACACTTGCCTGAGCTAGGATATCGTGTTTTTTCAGTCCCTTTTTTAGTAGATGGAAAGCTCTACATAGGAGGAGAAAAAAAAACCCAAACCAGTCAGTCATAAAACTATGAATAATACATAGAACATATGTGAATCCAGTCTGAACTGTCAATGCTAGAGGTGGCATTTCCTAACTTTTGGGTGCCTGATTTGGCTTTCTTAGTTATTCTTAATGTGAGAATTTACAGACCAATTCAACTTTATAGAAAATCAATTAGGAAAAAAGTTTTCCTGATTTTAAAATCTACTTCAGATTAAAATTATTCCTATACAGAGTAAAAACCTCAGCCTCATTTAAAACTGGTTGAAACCTGATCCCTGAAAGATTGTACTGTCTGTAGTATGTATGTCTGCAGTGTGCAATGAAATAATCCCAGGGATCGTTTCAGTTCCTGTCCCTGTGGTGGCACACGCTGGATCACACCCATGCTGATTAAGACTCTCCTATAGCTGACGGGCTGTGTCCATAGTGGTTGAGGCTCTGGGTTTTATTTGGGTACCATGTGATGTTCCTGTGACCCTAAGAAATAACTGCTATTTTTTTGTAGGTTTTTTTTTGGTCAAGCTGTCTGAAACAATGCGAGGGCTGTGTTACATCTTGCCAGAGTAAAGTTTTTATAGACTGAAATTGAGGGGTGTATGCTTTGCTGTGCACCATAAGGATCATAGAATCATAGAATCATAGAATGTTTTGGGTTGGAAGGGACCCCTAGAGGTCATCTAGTCCAACCCCCCTGCAGGAGCAGGGACACCGCTAACTAGATCAGGTTGCTCAGAGCCCCGTCCAACCTGGCCTTGAATGCTTCCAGGGATGGGGCCTCCACCACCTCTCTGGGCAACCTGTTCCAGTGTTTCACCACCCTCATTGTAAAGAATTTCTTCCTTATATC
>NW_009259600.1:3670822-3682130 GCF_000687185.1 Egretta garzetta | reverse complement strand
TGTCCAGCTTTTCATCCACCAGCACCCCCAAGTCCCTCTGGGCAGGGCTGCTCTCGATCCTTTCTTCCCCCAGCCTGTACTGATACTGGGGGTTACTCCGACCCAGGTGCAGGACCTTGCACTTGGCCTTGTTGAACCTCATGAGGTTCACACAGGCCCACCTCTCCAGCCTGTCCAGGTCTCTCTGGATGACATCCCGTCCTTCTGGTGTGTCAACCGCACCACTCAGCTTGGTGTCATCCGCAAACTTGCTGAGGGTGCACTCGATCTAGCTAAGTCATTGATGAAAATCAATGAAAGATCAAAGGATCTGTGAAGGTGTTTCAACACAAGACTCTCTAGGTCAGAGAAGGGCAAATCTTGGCAACAATGCTTGCAGTAAACTATCCTGAGCCCGCTGCCTGAATTTTGATTGGAATGTTAGTTGGAGTGGTCCAAAACAAACTCAGGATGCAAACTAATGGTTAAGAATTGTGAATGTTCTGAGTAAATTATTCAAATTTACTCTTTGTCCTCTTTTATTTATATGAGTTGACCTATCTAAATGTCTGACATAGGTACTTTTCAAGAAGTGTTTGCTTTTGAAAATTTCCTCCTAGACGTTAGCCAAGCTCAACCTGAAAGTCTAAAGTAGAGCATGAAAGACCACCTAGATTTCTATGAAGTTCCGTGCGTTAACTGCCAGACCAACGCTTTTCGGTAATCATGTGCTTTCGGTAACACATGCAATTGTGTTACTTAATCATTCCATGTATGGTTTTGACCTAAACCAGAGCATTACTGTGCAAAACATTCACATTTAGAATTACAGAGTAAATTACTTTGGAGGGACACATCTATTCCTATCCCCTGCACAAAGCAGAGCTAACTATGAAGTTTGGTCAGGGTGCTCAGCCTTTTGAAAGTCCCAGGTTTTGGAAGTCTCCAAGAATGGAGATTTTTCAGGTTGTCTAGTTTCAAGTTTCAGTGCTTGGCCGCACTCTTGTGAAAAGTATTATCTTTATATCTATCTGGAATTTCTTGTGATGCGGCTTGCAGTTGTTGCCTCTTGTCTTTTTGCTGTGCCCATCTGAGAAGAGTCTGGCCCTGTTTTCTCTACAACTCTTCTTTTGTTAGCTGAAGACAGCAATTAATTTCCCCTTAGCCTTCTCTTTTCCAGGCTAACCAAAAGCAACTCTCCTTCTAAGTCACATGCTTCAGCCTTCTAAGTATTGAAAAAATACTGAGAAAACACTGAATTTTACGCCAAGAAAATACGCTTGTAGAGCCTGGTAATCAGTATGTAAATAAAAAGAAAGCTGGGAAGTAAACAGATATGTTGGGCTGAAAGCTAAGCCAGAACAATTGGGGCAAGGGCAAAAATTCCTTTCTGAAAAGGCAGAAACAATTTTGGCCAATCAAAATGTGAAACACGTCTTTTTTCCTGTTTCATTGAATGTATTTTGCTTAGTCTTTTCCTTGTTTTAACTTAGGCTATTTTTAAAAGGAGAAAATGTTCTTTTGAAAGAAAAATTTGTATTTTAAAGCTTTTGGCATTTTGGAACAGAAATATTTTATTGCAAAGAGATTGAACTGTTTCAGCCTATATGGATTTTCCACCCTGTCTTCTAGCTAAAACTGCTAGTCAGCAGTTTGACTCAAATTCATGAACACTTCCCTTTAGTTCCATTTTACCGTACTCATTATTAATTGATTCTTCTGTATATTGAACTTTAAGAAGCATTTTATAGCTTCCAAAAGGTGAACAGACCTAAGCGTTTCATTAAAAAATGGAAGACCTTAAAAGTCACAGATGTTTAATCCACATATTTCTCAAAGCATATGCACAACCATGAACCAGTACGATGCAAACGCTGCAGACTGCACACTGAATTTCTGAGTGGCAATCCCAGCTTTCTACCTGCAGCTGTGTTGTCTCTGCGCTATCAGCACATCGTACTGGCCTACAGCCTTTGACTTTAAGAAAATTCTGCACCTCCCCTTGGCTTCTTTTTTGCATTTTATTTGTGAAGTTCCTTTGAAGTAAAAAAACCCCAACAAAACAGTCCTCTAACCCAAAGACTAACTTTTATGATACTTAGGTTTGTTCCATGTTGTTTGTGGAGACTATTCAACAGAGTTGCTGCTCTGTTTTTACTGTGTCTAAAATAAACGCTCTATTTCCTGTATTAAAATCATACTCTCAAATCCTCTCATGAAGTGTGTGATATTCTTTGGGGATTTGTACTGAACAATAATAAGAAAATATTTTCAGAATGTCAGCAATCTGTGTGCATTATGGAAGAAATAACAGATGCTTAAAAATCTTTACAAGACAATGGACTCCTATTAAAATGCAAGGTGATACAGTTATGCAGATGCCTCCAACAGTTACACGCAGCTCCTAATGCTGATGTCTGGATAATCTTTTAAAGTATTTATCTCTGTGGTGACCATTTTTCCCAAAGTTCTCTGGGATAAATCCTTCTGAAATACTGCATTTCTTGCAGTAGCATTCAAACAGTAATGAAGAGAGAGATTTTTAAAAAAGCCTGCCAATAGATGGTTCATTTTTTCAACAGGGCACAAATGACATACTGTGTGCTCCAGAGTGGATGCTCCGTGTTTTTCCCTTCTTGTTGGCCCTGTTTCTTTTACTGCTATTTCTGCAATCTCATCTATTTGTCCTCTGACTTACCTTCCTCCTAGCCTTCCTGTTCCCCAGGGTCTTGCCACATTTTTCATTCAAGAGTCATGTCTGCACTCTTGCCCTTCCCTAATTCCATAGTTGCTGTAACTCTTTCTCTGATTCTTTTTATTAAACTTATGCCACTATAATATTTAACATAATTGAACAAGAAACAAGAAATAAAATATAATATAGTTTAAAAGTTTGCTAGCCTTTACTCTAGTTACTGCATGTGTATGTGTGCTGGTTTTGTCTGGGATAGAGTTAATTTTCTTCACAATAGCTGATAGGGGGCTATGTTTTGGATTTGTGCTGGAAACAGTGTTGATAACACAGGGATGTTTTCGTTATTGCTGAGCAGGGCTTACACAGAGTCAATGCCTTTCCTGCCTCTCACACCGCCCCATCAGCGAGAAGGCTGGAGATGCGCAAGAATCTGGGAGGGGACACAACCAGGACAGCTGACCCCAACTGACCAAAGGGATATCCCACACCGTATGACGTCATGCCCAGCATATAAAGCTGGAGGAAGAAGAAGGGGGGGACATTTGGAGTGATGGCGTTTGTCTTCCCAAGTAACTTGGCTTCCCAAGGAGCCCTACTTTCCTGGGGATGGCTAAACGCCCCCCTGCCGATGGGAAGTAGTGAATGAATTCCTTGTTTTGCTTTGCTTGCGTGCATGGCTTTTGCTTTCCCTGTTAAACTGCCTTTATCTCAACCCACGAGTTTTCCCACTTTTACCATTCCTATTGTCTCCCCCATCCCACCAGGGGGGAGTGAGTGAGTGGCTGTGTGGGACTTAGTTGTTGGTTAAGGTTAAACAGCAACAGTGTGTTACATCTTGCTTTTGTCCTGTCTGTGTTATAGTGTAAACTGTTTGGGGCAGGCCAATAGCTTTTTTTGATACATCATTATTGGGTTTTTGTGCAGTTGGGTACACAGGTGTCCCCTTCGTGATGTGCCTTGAGGTACCTCTGCAACATTGCTTTCAGTTACTGCTGTAAGGACCCAAATACTGGAATGGATCAGTCTGGCTGGAAAAGTATGAGAGAGGCTCCATCTGCTACATATGTTAGAGAAGAACAACATCCTGAAATAAAGAGAAAGAATTTGACTTCGCGTACTTCATTTTTGGCTCTCCCTTAGAGATCTTGTATCTGTCTTGGCTGCTAGGGAGCACCTGGCACATCTCCAGCCTGGTTAAATTGTCTGTCTAGGCTGATAACTATCCAAGCCTCAAAAAATCACAGCAGAAATCAAATCAGCTTTTGGAACTGTCTTCTCCTAAAGAAGGGGAGAACTAGAGTAGTTTAATTCTCAGGAAGGAGGAAAAGATGCTATGGTGCTAGAGAAGGGCAGATCAGGAGAATGAAGGGTAGTCAGAGATTTACAGTGTCAGGAAATTGTCTGGGATGGCTTAAAAAGAAACCTTTTTTCTGGTCCCCTGTGCTCCCTTCATTATCATCAGCCATGGTAGCAACTGCTTGCAGTCTGATAGGGTACAAGGGAAAAGTGACAGCTGCATTAATAGTAATAACAACACTAAAAATGGCTTCTTTCCTTGTATTATCAGGATTCCTAATCAGTTAACAAGAAGTCAGTGACTAGGAACACTGGATGTGGTTGTTAAGCTGCGACAGTAAAGCATTAGAAAACAGGATTTCCAAACTTGCACCCATCTAATGAATTTTGTCTGCTGTAAGACTGTCAACAGCTTTATCCAGTGCTGAAAAGTGATGCAGATCACCTAGAGAGCTTTGCACTTTGCTGTCAAATAGAAAAACCAGGCGAGCAGCATCTGGAGAAAAATAATGAGATCAAAGTGTTGGACAAGCGTCGTTCTCCATGCCTTGCATGGATTGTCTCAGCCAGAAGCCACCAAGGAGAATAGCAGAATTTCACACTACTTTCTGCTTTCTGAGGAGCACGCTGATCACGCTTGTGCTTTTACTCAGCATTACCAAGTCTGACAGTGTTGAAAACGTCTTTTCCATTCAGTTTGTCTTTAGATAAAATTCACGTTAGTCTTGCACATCTTCAACATTAGGTGTTGCTGAATACTCCTTGCAGGTGCAGAAGTGAAAACGGAACAAAAAGTGGGCTACGATTTAACTGCTTAAGCAATCCTTGGATCGTCCAAGTTCCTCACCTGCTTGTTATTTGTATTGTGCAGTGCGTTCCCTTGAGGAACCCACTGAGGTGTGTAGGGTACTAACAGAACCAAAAGGAAGTTCCTGTCCCTGAGACCTTAATTCCTTTATGATAAGTCTTGGTAGGTATCTCCTATCCCTTCCACTTGGTTCAGAAGTATGTATTGAATGTATATATATATAATCCTCGGTCATGTTATCCTTGGTCACAGGCACAGCATGCAGAAAGCTTGAATCCTGTGCACATGTGGTCAGTCCTCCACACGGGTACCCGGTGCCCTCTTCCAGAAATGTTTGCCATGCCCCTGCCCCTTTTGTGCCTCTCTCCCAATTTTAGCACTTCTGCAGCTTTGGAAATCTGGCCTTATGATAACAAGTGGGAGGAGTTTAAAACAAAGACAAATTACTTGGAGACCAAGGAATGGAAATGCTTCTTAATGGAGAGGTGTAAAGACTTGCCAAAAGCATGAAATCACGACAAGAAGAGAAGTGTCACAAATGATCCCACTGAGCTCAATATGGGGCTTTGTGTCAGCATGTGCCTGTGAATTTAAGCTCAAACGTCCAGAAACTGGGCTATAGAGAGGCAGCAGCAAGTTCCAAGGGAGTCTCAAAAGATTTTTTTTTTAGCTCTGCCTCAATAATGCCAGCTAAGAGAGGGAGGGAGAAATTTTGTGCATGGGGAATAAAAATACATCACCCCACATTTGAAGTGTATTTACATGATTTGGATTCTGTCTTACTGACACCAGCCCGGGAGAGTGAAATCATTTTTTGATCTTAAAAAAAAAAAAAGAATGTTTTCAAGATGTCATTTTTCTTTCTTTCTGATTTTGTTCCTCCTGACACTAATTAGCTGCAGCACATAAGGCAGAGCAGCTATTGCGCAGCACAGCTTTTTCTGGGCACTAGGCAGCAATACCACAGGACTCTCTTTGCACTCACATGAACCCAAGACGGGAACAGGCAAGGGTGGCCTGAGAAAGATGAAAGAAAATAGTTTAGAATTTAGAGGAGGATGAAAAATCCCTGGTTTTGACCACTCAGGAAATGTTTGGTGCCTGGGAACCTTTGCCACCAGAGAGCAATGGAAGCCTTTAAGTACACACATCACCCACTTAGTTTAAAAGACTTCCTTGTCTGTCACTGAATAACATGGGTTGTTCTTTCATATTTGTTCTAAATCCAGTCTAAAGAGACTAAAGATCAGTTGTGGAAGCTTTAGTAAGGCTCTGTTAGAATTATACTCCAGATACACATGAAATATTTTAAATATTTGAATCCTTTTTCCTTTTTTTTTTTTTTCCTAGTTAGCAAAACACACATTTTTACAGGATGTTAGAGATTCTATATGCAGTTTTTCAGGGAGCAATGAGTCAGTACTTATTATAAATCCACTCATCCATAATGTTATGCACATGACTAAGTCTCTTCTAGTCTCATATATTTTATTTCCTCTTGCTCTCATGGAAATGGGCATTTTCACTACAGTCTTCAGTGGATAGGGGCAATGCTTCTGTTTGTCTCTGCGCTACTTCTCCCCCTACTCCTCAGTTGTGTGAGAAGATGGCATCCTCTTTATTGCTGAAGTCACAAAATAACTTCTGTTCTAACCGTGATTATGAAAATCCAAAAGTAATGGATTACTAACTATATACCCGTAGAGTGCTCCTGAGACCAATGTAGCATTCAAAAATTATGAGTAAACTGGTGGGGAATTCTTGAGATTAAGTTTCGTAACAAAATTAGTGCATGGCCAGGGACGCAGTGGGATCTTCACATGACCCAGTGCAAGAAATGCAGCAACTTCCAGTCAACCATTGGTGCTTGCTGCCAACTGCCCACAGCTCTGCCCACGCATCTTGGCCTCTCCAGCCTGTGGTTCTCTCGCTGTGCTGACTCTGAACATGAGCTTATGCTTTTCAGCTCTCTTCATACCAGAAGGAACATGAAAATACTTACAGTTCTTTTTTAAAGCAGCATGCAAGAATGAGGGAGGCACCTCTACAATGTGTTGAAGTGATAGATCACTGTGTCTCCTTCTTCATATCTCCTCCCACTCTGTGGCGAAAAGGTAACCTAAGAGAAATGCATGCGTGCACACATATGCACAACCTTTCTGAGGGAAGTGATAAAACCGAGTAAAAACATACTGTCTTTGATATGTTTACTGAAATGAAAGACTTCAGCCACCTTTGTTCACAGCACATCTTGGCCAGTGAACAGCACCGTTTCCTTTACTACACTTGTATCAGATGCACCATCAGAGCAGATCAGTGAATGAAGCAGGTGGAAAAGATAGTGTGTAATGGCATCATCTGGGGATGCCCAGCCTACAGCCCATGCCTCGTACACAGTCCACTGAGACATATGTACAGTATTGCTTAAGGAGTCTTGAAATAAATGTCTGGGAATACTCAATCTGACAGACTGCTCAAGCCAGTACTAACCTCTGATCCAGCTAAATCCCAGCTCTACTCCTGCCCTATCTCCTTGATTGGCCACTTTGCATTCCTCAGCTCACATTTCCACACTTGCCTTACCCATACTGTTTTTTCTCTCCTAACTCCTCATTTAGTCTTTTTTCCTCAGCTTCTCCATTCACGATGATTTCCAATCTCCTCCTTTAGATTTGCCATCTGACCTCAGCTTCTTGTCTAGTGTCTTTTCCTAGACATTTCCCACCATTTCCACCATATCTGATCACTAATTAAACCCTTCTCCATTTCGTACCTCCTTCCTACCAGCCTGTTTGTTCACTCTCAGACTCCTCTAGATCCTCACCTCAGTCCCCTCTCAAACGAGATCCTAAACTACCCTCCCCAGCATTTTCTCTCCTCTCAATTATTCCCAGCACCTTGGCAGCCCAGTCCAGCTTTCCTTTCTCATGCTGCAGCTGCCATACCATACCGTACCGTACCATACCATACCGTACCACACCACCCATGCTCACCACAGCATTCCTGTCCTGAGCAGCTCCCCTTTTCTCCTTCCTGTACCACAAAGACCCAGTGTTGTGACTGTTGCAAGTGCACCCTTGCTCTCTGATTGCACACCCAGACTTCACCCAGCAACGACAACAGCTCGGAGCCAGAAACATGGGGAAAGTCATGCGTGGCCTGAGGCTGGAGCCTGCTTGGGTGGATGGACTCTGGGAAAGTTTAATTCAAAACTGGGGTCTCTGCTGAAAACATCTGTTATGCACAGGCTCCAAAGCCTATAACGTGGCCAAATATTGGTAAAATTTCATGAGGATAGCAAGAAGTTCATCTTTGATAAATAGGCCACCCAGCTTGCAAATGAGAAGTCCCTGTACCAAAGGATGAATGTACTAAAGCTATTTAAAGAACAGCCTGCCAGAATTTTTTAATGTGGTCAAAACAATATATTTTATTCTTAGTCGTGTTTTCAGAAACAGCTGAAAGCTTTTGACTGAAGTTTTCTAGAAAAATTGTCCAGAGGCAAACATCCAGCATGGAAAATTCCAGACCCAACGATGTATGGCAAAATTATATGCAGCTGATAACAGGGCTGTGGGTTCCAAAGTGATGGATAACTGTCATGATAGTTAATGCTACCCATCCAACTACAACGCAGGGACGTATTAACCAAATCAGGTAGCGTACTACTGCTCACCAAAGACTAGCAAAGGCAATGTGCAATTTCTTTTAGCTCAGAGGTGATTATAACATTTCACTCCATTCATTCACATCATGGAAATATGAATTGGAAGCCTAATGGAATACTTTCAAAGGCATTATGAAGCACAGCTAAATAAGAGCGTTCTGTCAAAAATCCCAGAATTATTTAGTGTGAAAGCCTATCTGTATGTAACGTATATGTCTGTAACCGTAGCCATCTGTATCAACAATACCATTACAGGAGCCCTGGGTTTGATTCCCTTTTTAAAATGTTTTATCATCAAAGTTAACTTAAATGCTTTACTTCTCATGTAAAATAAGGAGAGAAGACTGAGTCCCTTTTCTGTTTGAATGTGCAGTATTGATGTGTTCTGGCAAATAATTGCAGAGTGGATAGATGAAAATTGTTCTGTCAAAATGCTATGAACACAAAAATGTTTTTATTGGGGTTTACGAGCTAAAATGAGAGCAGTGTGGGATACTGTACGGGAAAGTGGATTAGGATTTAGATCAAGTCTCTCGTCCTCTTCCATTAGGTCGCTCTGCAAATAATTTCTCTTCTGTGACTCATTTCTCCACTGGTAAACAGCATGTGAAGGTCTTTATTATGTTGCAGATTAAGTTTCAATTTCTCAGCTTCTTCTAGAATGCTATGATGTTCAGTTTTCCTGTATTTGGCCAGCTAACCAAATCACGCCAGCCTCATCAGTGCTAGGAAACCTGCTTCCAGCAGATGGCAGGTATTGCTTACCCAATGTAAATCTGGCACTCAGAGCCCTGCGGCTGCACTGGGACCTGGCACATCAATAAAACCTGATTAACTGATCCGCAGGATACACGTGTTTCAGAAAGATCTGCGGTGCCATGATTAAAGTTTGCCTTCATTTCTTATGTATTCAGTTAGTACAGAATTCTTAGATGTATGCTTCTCTTTTGTTATGCTTTCTTTACCAGTCTTTTTGGAAAATACATTTAAGTGTAGTAATGGTAAGTGATCTAGCTGTTCAAAAATAAGGGAAACTGTTGGGCATGTGTTTATGGTGTTTGAGTACTAATATTTCCTGAATCACATCAATTGCCACCAATAATATGAATTAATGAGTCAGAATTTTTTCAGACCAGAAGGCAATTGGTTTTTTTTTACCAAAAGCAACTCATACAAGACTGTCCAATATATAGCAAGTATAAAGCCCTGATGTACTTCACAGTAAATCCTGAAATTGGCTCTATTTTTACTGCCATTCATCCTACTGTACTCATTAGCTCCCTCTATCCTTTATGTAAGTTCACAGTCAGGGAAGGTACAGTAGAGTTCACCTCGTGGTGTAAGAAGTGTAAAATACATTAGCTGATGGAGAGCTCTGATTTCACTGCTATGTACTTCATTCTAATATTATTTGCTTATTAGTTAAGAAAAATGTTCCAACTGGGGAAGAAAAGACAAAGGAAATAGTAGAAAATAGCTTGGTATCTGCAAACAGTCACAATTCAGTGACCTTTCTTGCAGACCCTGAATTATTTTCCAGATCTGAGCTGTGGTATGAAAGACCATATTCTATATGAATTATATCAAATTTGCTTTCCGTACTAATTTTTCTCTGGCACTTTCTGAATCAAAGCTCCTGAGCTCGCACATGGCAGATGTTACAGCATCTAGACTTCTATTCCTTAGCCATTCAGCTGAGAAGACCAAAACAGTGCTTCCTTGGTACCCTAAAAATGGTATGCAAAGGAAATTAATGAGCTTTATAACTTTTTTTTCTTTCTTTTTTTTCTAGCCAGCTGGCTTCTTTCGATTATATGGTACTCTAGGAAGCCATTTCTTTCCAGTATTTTATTTTATATTTTCTTCAGTCCTGTTTCTGATCTTTTCTTCAGCGAAACACTCTTTGGAGAATGAGCAGCTTGTGCCAGGACACGTATCATTCCCAGGCAGCATCTTCACTCTTAATGGGAAGTGTTACATAGCTGCTTAATAAGGTTCTGTGAATATAAATTTAAATGTTCCATGAACACCTAGAAATAAACAGGTCTTTAATTTCTTTATTATGATAGCAAGTCTCTTGGCAAAAGCAGATAATGCCAGGTGACGCTTTACTGATATTTTTACTATTATTACTATTGATATTATTACTATGTGGGTAGGATATTTACCCACACTTTATGTTGAATCCATTCCATACAACAGAAAGTGCCACAAAGAGATTGTAAGACCATGTTTCCACTGGTTATCCAGCATAAACTGGGGTGACACACCAACCATTTATGTTGAAGGCAATTTAGTCTGAATAAGAGTTTCAGAATTTGTTTCTGAATTAAGGGAATTTCCTATGAGGTGTATGCCAAAGGTTAAGTATTCAAAGTGTCCACTAGCAAGTCTTGTTGTCTCCTACTTCATAACTACCAGGGATAATAAGTATGTCCAGGAGAAAATGTAACACTTTGCAAAGTCTAGCTTTCGTGCCAGTGTGAAATACAGCATGAAGTGTTTAATAGCACCTACATCACTATGTAACATTGGACTGTTAGACTTCAAACATGAATAAGAAGAATTTGGTATTTAGAATTTAGTATTTCTAAATGATCTGTGCAGTCAGGTGGGGGACCTAAGTGGCAGTGAATGCACCGCAGGGCTTCCTGCATGATGCAATTTCTTGTGTGATACAATTTCTGTCAAAAATAGGAAGCAAATGACACTCAGTCATAAATAGGTGTCTTAGGAGTGTGTATACTTATTTGCAAAATATTATCATTCATTCTTCTAAACATACTGTGCTGCTGTGTCATTGCCCTGATAAGGATCAGATTTGCTTGGCTTTTCGTCTGGTTTGTTAAGAGCTAACCGCTGT
>NW_009259600.1:3630763-3670769 GCF_000687185.1 Egretta garzetta | reverse complement strand
CTGGAAGGAGAGAAAGACAAAGTGGGGAAAAAGACAAAGGCTGCCTGACTAAATGTTTCTGCTTATCTTTCCTTCTGTCCTGTTCATTGCTATAGGTGCTGAGAGGCTGAAACATAAATGTTTTTATGCATCAAGTGAAACAACAATCCTCTCCTTAGAATCTGGACCTTAGGAGACATCATTTTTCTTTCTTCTTGAATCAAAACATCTAAGCCAGACATGACATAAATAGTGGTGTATCTGGAACATGTAGCACTTCACCCCTATGCATCTATACAGACCAAAGCACGAAGGAATATAGCAGGAAAATAGCAGTAAGTAGGAGGAACTATTGAGGTTTAAATCTGATTTAGCGCTGCTGGCACTTTCACTGTGGGATTATAATCAGCATTACTTTACATAAAATTGTTTATACTATCTGATATATAAAATTAAGTTGGAATTTGGTCATGTCCTGGGCAGTTTATTTAGGCATGCGATCTCCAAAGCACAAAGTTCCTATATCCCCACATTGCTGGAACTCAGTGTGCAATATTTCCCAGGCTGGGTGCACATGGAAGCAAAGAAGGATGGAGCAAAGACAGTCTGAACCCTCTTAGGACTCAACACATAGTACGTATGATGGAATTTGAACCCAGCTGAGTGCTCACAGGAAGGATGCCACTCTTGCTGGAATGCCTGAGGGTGCAAAGAGGCAGGCTCAATTTTCTCAGCCATGCTGCAAAGCACTTTTATCATCAGACACCCACATTCCCTTTCATTAGGAGTTCCCATGGGAGATAGGCACCTCAAAATTTTAAAGGTCTATATCTATCAGTAACTCAGTTTCTCAGTACTGAGGATAACATAATTTTCTTAATTAACAGGGCTGTGAGTATAACTGTGAAGTAATCAGAGTTCATAGTGCAGAAGATTATTTAAAGAACATAGATGGATACTTCTCATTCATTATGGTGGGGTTTTTTACAAATCAAAATAGAACAGTTGGAACCAAACTATGTGAGTGAATTTGTACAACTGCTATCATTGAAATAAATGCTTAAATCAGACCTAAATATAAATGCAGAGCATGAAAGCAGATTTAAAAAACCTGTTCTTGTTGGGTTTCACTGCATGTAAAATTTCAGTGAAAGCACTTCTTCACTGAGTTTCTTGTAACACTGCTCTTCCTCCAGCCATCCCCTCTGCTGCCTGGTTGCTGTGTGCCCCTTCAAGGTGCCCCTTCATCTTTTCTGAATTGGTTTGCAAGAAACTGCTCTTTTCTTTTGCACTCTCTTTGAAGGAGGATCTCAGATATGAAACCTGTGGGACAGCTGGGAATAATACAAAACTGCAGAATCATGGAACTACATGAAACACTATTTCTCTCCAAGAAATCTTTCCCAGATTGTCCATACCTTCATGAAGTGTTTCTTAATGTTTAATCTTGTTTGAATCTTTAAGACTTTAGCGGCTTTTAGTTAAATATTTGCTCTTATGATTTAGTATTTTTTCCTTGCCCCCTTTCCATTTGTCTTCTCTCAAATTAGGTTGTAAGTCTCTTAGGGCAGGGGCAGCTTCTAGCTGTGCTTCTGGAGGGTCTGTTACGACCAAATTCTTAAGTTTCTATAACTGTATATGCACGACTCAAGACCTCTTAAGAGTCTGGGCCCACAACATTTACCCCTGGTTGCTGCCATCACTCTTTCTTTCTGGAAGAACTTCTAATGAAGTCATCTCAGCAGCCCGTGAAGTGAAGAGAGAGATCCTTCAGAAGGGTCCTGGTTCACAAGCACAACAGCAGCATTAGGTTGGCCAAGCTGGTGAAGCGGGCTTTAAACTAAAGTTACCAAGGGAGGGGAACTTCCATCCATCCCACTCCTACCAGCTTGATGCCAGTGCCAGCAGTAGATACCCAGAGCTTGGAGAAGGATCATAGGTCAGCAGGAGAGCACCTGAAGAGCAACACAAAGGAATTCCAGCCACTCCAGCCAGTAAGTCAGCTTCATCGGTGTCCCAGCTTAAATGCCTCTGTGCAAACACATGTAGCATGGGGAATAAACAAGAGGAGTTAGAGACATGGGCACTGTGTTAGAGACTTCAGGGCTATGATCTTATTGGCATCATGGAGACGTGGTGGGATGGCTCCTATGACTGGAGTGTAGGAATGGCTCTTTAGGAAGGACAGGCAGGGGAGATGAGGAGGGGGTGTCGCCCTCTGTGTCAGTGACCAGCTGGGGTGTGTGGAGCTATGCCTGGGGAAGGATGAGGAGCTGACCGAGAGCTTATGGGTCAGGATGAGAGGGAGGGCAGGGACAGGTGACATTATAGTGGGAGTCTGCTACAGGCCACCTGACCAGGAAGACTGAGTGGACGAGGTCCTCTGTAGACAGATAGGAGCAATCTTCACAAGCCCTGGTCCTCATAGGGAACTTCAACAACCCTGATACCTCTTAGAGGGACAACACAGCAGGGCATAAGCAATAATTCCTTCTCCAAGTGATAGAGGAGCCAATGGGCAGAGGTGCTGTGCTGGACCTTGTTCTCACCAACAAGAAGGTGCTGGTGAGGAATGTGAAGCTCAAGGGCAGCCTTGGCTGCAGTGGCCATGAAATAGTGGAGTTCAAGATCCTTAGGGCAACGAGGAGGGCACACAGCAAACTCACCACCTTGGAAACCATTTGATGATTCTATGGTTACTCAGGTTATGGTACAAATCAGTTTATTGTAGTGTGAAAATGCTTGTGTAGTAAGCCCAAATGTCCATTTTTTGTCCTGAACCTTCATGAAGGTGGCTTTCGTCTTCACTTGACCCATCAAAGCTCTGTCACAGCAGAAAATCCTGACATTGCTGCTGGGAAATCCTTCCTGACCCCGCCAGATTATCTGGGAGAGAACTTTGGCTTCTTCCTATTTTCATATCCCTCTACATCTTGAAAACTGAAATGTTTCTTTTTACTGCCTGAAAAGCACAAATAGAGGAGGGAGAAAGACTGGAAGCAGGAACTACAAAACCTGCAGAAGGGCTAGGTAGCTGCACAGCACCCGGAATCTGTGACTCCCTACCGTGCTGATGAGGATTTCTGGAGTGGACTGAGGACACACCAGGGCTTCTGATGCAGGAGGAGCTGCTGGTGGGAATGAGCTACTGTCAGTCACCATACAGTTTCATCTAGTTTTCTCTAGATTGGAGCTAGTCCTCCTGCCCTTGAGATGAGCTGGTGGGTGCACTGGTCTGTATGCAGACTGAGAGGCTGGAGAAGCAGGGTCCCGGAGCACTGCAGGTGTCTGCATAGTCTGGTGGCCTGGAGTCACCCCAAGGGATGCAGAGGCTCAGCATCACTGCAGTGGGATGTCCCTTGCCCTCTCATAGGGAATGAGACCAGGAAGCTAACTTGGAAGAGTTCCAGCACTGGAAAATGCAAATAGTTGGGTGTTGGTTTAGCTCCCCAATCTGGTTCATTATGCGATCGCAGAGAGTGTCAGTGCAGTGCCAGTGCCAGTGCAAAAGAAGGTATGAAAAACACAGCTCCAGGTATTTGGGAAGTATGAGAGCAGGATGTCCTTGCCCGGTCTGGCATCAGCTGGCCAGATGTGCTACACAGATGCTGAGCCTGTGGAGAAGCTACAGCATGGTCTGTCACCCTCCAGGGGAGCCCACTTGTCCTGTACGCAGGGATCTTAACTCCCCATCCTCCCCAGCTTTCCCCTCAAACTGTACAGCATGAATGCTTCCTCCCGATGTGTACCATATAGACAACACAGCTTTTATCTCAGATGCAACACATCTTGACAAAAATGGAAACAAACTGCATTCCCTTGCATCTGCAGTATGTAGATCTGATTTAAGAATCCATTGCTCTTAGTGTCTGTCTTTTTCATGGGACCAGTGTCAGCTAAAACTGGCGTTTCAACTCTCTTCCTAGGTGGGAAAGATGTGTAAGATCATTCCTGTAGCTGATGGGGTGGTGGTGGCTAGTATTTGAAGTTATGGCCATTTTTTGTGACTGAAATGTTAGTAATTATGACTAGATATTTAACCTTCAATCAATAAACACGATGGAAATGGGCATCTCCAGAAATCTGTAATGGGCAGTACAAGCTCCCTGAAATGAGCTGAGGAGAGATAAAATAATTTGTGCCTGAAGAATCACAACACAAAGAAACATGAATAAACCCAAAGTCTACTGAAACCACATTTGCTGCTCCCCAAAATTTGGGCTTCTTCTGATGAATACAGAGCCACTTAGAGCACCAGGGTCCTCTCCACTTCTGTGCCACCAGTGTCTGGAGTAGCTTTCAAAAGTCCCAGCTCTCTGGAGCTGGAGCTGGAACTGGAGCTGGAGCTGGTGCTGGAGCTGGTGCCCTCTCCGTCTCCGACAGCAGCCTGCCCGCACCTTTGGAGCAGATGCTGCACTCCTGAAACCCACAGCTCTGTTTACATTAGTGGAGGAATACACAGAACTGTGCTTGGTATTCAGTATTTCCATATTAATTAAGTTGTCCAGGTGGCCTCAAATCCATACATCCATACTATTGATGCTTCACCTTCTTAACTTACTGAAGATACTCATTCTCTCATTCCTTTCCAATATCCTCCCACAACTCCTGTGTTGTTTATCATCTTCTTGTCTCTCTCTACCTTTCACTTTCTTGGTCTCAGTTCTCCAGCTTCTCTTTATGTAATTGAGAACACAGTAATAAAATTAAGATATTTGTTTTTATGTAAACTCTAATCTAAAGATAATATTAATTGCATTAGTGCAAGAAAAACTTTAATACTGTAAAGTGTTAAACTTTTTAAAATACTTCAATGTCTAACATTGAATCCACCTTCATTTGAACTTGGAATGTATGTAGGGGGGAGGAAGTGTGTTCTGGTGCACAGCATTTGTAATGTAAACAAAGAGAAGCCAACACCAGCAGGACTAGCACAAACCACATTACAGTCCAAAGCAACTCCACTTTGTACTTCATTTTGTAATCTCTAACTTTTTGATCATTCATCTTGTTTCTAAATTCACTTATTTGATCTGCAAGCATGTGCACTTTTCATAGCTTTCCACAGGGAAGACATTCTACATGATCCTGTGATCTTAACTACGGTAGGATTGCTCTGTGTTTAAGTGATGGGAGACTGAGGCCCTGGTCCTTTGAGATGTTACACATGCATACTTAGCCATGGGTATTGCAAGAGGTCCCCATGATCTGTGAAAAGTGCACACTTTTACAAGATCATGGCCCTAAAAATGTAAGAGCTTCAGAATGGGGCACATGTGATGCATTTGTTTTGAAAATGCTATGGTGTTATGCAGCTAAATAGGCATGATCTGTGATAGCGGTCATAACATTGCTATTCATGAAGTAATCGCAAGCATGTTTTCCTTATAAAGCTATATTTAACCAATATCCCTCATTAAATTATGCCTTAACTTGTGGTTATGTTTTGAAAATCTTGCCCCACGTAAGAAGTGTTCAGAGGCTCTTGCTCATTCCTCACAAAGCTTTTCTTTGCCCAAGAATTTGGGCAACAGGCTAAAGGGTAGAACTGATATCTAGAAAGTGTCAGAAAGCCCAGTGCTACCTACATAACCATGCTGCTACATGAAGGCCTGGGTCTTCTTTGTTCTGCAAGTTATGAGCTCATACGTCAACATGGGAAAACAGATGTTTAGATGAAAAAAATCAAGAAAAGGCAGAATGAGGAACATGTCCAAGTTCCTTTGGCTTTTGTTCAGGTGCTCTGTGGACTGAGCTAATGGGGATCATGCGGAGTGGCTGATTATCGTTGGAGTCAGATGGTCTTTTTGTAACTGTAAGAAGGAAAGAAGCAATTTTGCTGTGTATACACAGGTCTTTGATTTATTTCTGGGCTTAGTTAAAATAGTATTTTACTACTTATTACAAGAAGGGTAGAAGTTAATTGACAGAATGCACTTAATCTTTCTTTGTGGAAGAAAAAGTTTGTATCATGACATTAGTAGAAAATCATCAGATCTCTTCTGTTCCTGTCTGTAACTGTCAAGGTGAAGGACCTGACTGTCTCAGGCTTTGCTCCTCAAGCAGTCATCTCTGTAAAATGACAGCACTGTTTACACATTTTAGTATAGACATGGGATTCTGCTCAATGTGCAAAGCTCTGGAAAATCATTTCTTATTTTGTCCATTCATGAGTCCATTCCAGGCCCAGTTATTGCTTAGCCTTGACAGAAGTGCTGCCATGTTTTTTGCTTTAAGAGATGTGTCTCCAGTCCTTTTTTGCCTTCATTTCCTCCTTACGATGCTGTGGGCTGGCTGGTTACTTCACAGCCTCTGATGTGATTTGCCATGTCTCTGGCTAGGAAACCCATGCACTCCTAAGGAATAATTTTTTTATAGGGATGCTGTTTTCTTCTTCCCGTGAACTGTTTTTCTTTTCTACTAGTTGCCTTATGCTGCTCTCTCACAGGATGATTCACATACTTGCTTTCTCCGACCACAGTGTAAAATGCCCCACCTGTTCAAATTGGTTAGGTACCAAATACTATTTTTCTTCTCTTGCTCTCAGCTTCAAAGAGTAAACAGAACTTCCTATTGCAGGGAATCATTTTTATTACGACTTTGGGACCCCATTTTTCAGTTGACATAGAGCCTGAGTCCTGGTCCTCCTACACCTCTCCCAAACAACCACTTTCAGATGCTATCTCAGGGCATAATGTTCCATGGAACATTCTGCTAGAAAATTGTATTAAAGCAATCAGTTATATCGCAGTCTTTAGACTGGAGAGTTTCATGCAGCAAACTTAGCCGAGTTTTTTGAAATATATGAATCCACAGCCTGCAAGGGACTGCTGAGCGCCTGTGCTATCTGAAAGTTTATGCTGAGGAATGGCTTAGGTATATTTATAAAAAGTAATTGTAGAATAATCTGATCTAAGACTTCTCTTGCTGGACTGGTTGCCAAAAGATGTGTTTATAGTATTACTTTAACATTCTTCCATTTTATTAATTTCATTATTAAGTCGTTTTTGCCCAAGACAATTCATACTGACCTTAAGATGAAATGGAAACAAATGGTGCCAGAAGTAAAAGTCAACAGGGGAAGGATGATACATGGCTGTCATCCGTTTATCCAGAGAAACAAGATTAAGGGCTAGGTTGTCAGCTGTGCTAAGGCAGTGCTGGGCCCAGCTGGGAGGGCGGGGGAGCGTGGCTGAGAGCTGCCTTGCCTCTCGTTGTTCCTGGGAAAATATGGTTCCCAGATTAGCTGGGAGTTAACATCTATTAGACCAGCCCTCCACCTCCCTGCACCACCGTGATGCTTCCTTGGCCCATGAGGATCATGTTCTCCTGCTCAAATTGGTTTTGAGAGAAGGAGTGAACAGCCTCTCCATTTCTTGTCTGAACTTTGCCAGTTTTTCCTTTTGCTCCTCTCTCTGTTGGACTAAATGGGGTAACTCGCTAGTCTTCTGAAATTCTAATTTCTAGTTCCTGCTTTGTGTCCCCAGCTCGAAAGCATCCCTTTCCCTTTTGCCACCACCTCCTGACCCCAGCTGGCCCCAGCTCCGGGCAGTTGTCAGTGTCAGGACAGTATGTCTCCACAGGACCTGGGGCAGAAGGCCAGAAGCCAGTAAAGATGTACTTGGTCTAAAATGAGTGTAACAACATCTGATTTGTCACCAACTATGCCCAAAATGCCTTCAGGCCCATCTCCACATGTTCTCTTTATTTCTCTGACTGCCCAAAGCCTCCTAGAGCGGTTGACTCCAGCCAGTATACAACTGTTTTAAAACTTGGTACTTTCTTCCGTGAGCATTTGAAGCTTGCCGGTCAGTATTTGTGACAAATAGCCAAATGCCACCACCCAGAAAGCAGCTGAAGCCACATTTGGAGAGGTGGCAGTTTTAGAAACCCAGCCAGTCTGGCTGGTCTTGGGATGTGTGCTGGGGGAAGCTTCCTTTCGGTTCAAACCCAGAGCGTAGTTGCTTCAGGGTATCGGGAATGGCAGAACTATTAGAGGCCAAAGCTGAAGAAATCTTTGCTTCTCATTCTTACCAGGGAGTGAAGACCAGCGAACAGGGTGCTCCAGCCTGACAGGAAAGAAGTTCTTCCTCTCCCACTGCCATAGATAATCCAGCACACAAAACCGTGTATTGAGGATGGGATTAGTTCTTAAGTGCTCAGAGATGTACAGCACTGAAAAGCCAGTCAAATGCCAGTGTGAAAGGATTTATTTTCCCAGATGGCAGAGAACGAATACATAAAGTGCTAGTCATCACCTAAGGATGAAATCTATTTTATCTCCGGAAGAAAGAGTAAAGACCTTCTGCAGGGGAGATTTCTAAGATTAAACCTTTCCCCTCCTACCCAAAGGGCAACTGTGTACTGATTTACAGCATAGCCAGAGCACGTGCTTCTAGAAAATGCCTTCATGTGACACAGCTATAGGATTTGATAGGAGGCAGTGGATTTCTCTATGCTGCCTTACTGTTCTTCAGCTCCTCCCTCTCCAAAGTGGAATTGTACAATTTCTGCTGCTCCTGGAGACGCTTTGGCCACAGGATGAATGCGGCTTGTGTTTCAACCTAAATGATCTCATATAATAAACTACTAAAAGCTGGTTTTAATAAAGGAATTAGGGAGAATGAGACTGCTGACAGACAACTTGATGAACCTTCTCAAATTCCTTCTGCAATATTGATTTGATTCCAGTTGCTCATTTACAACATTTGCTTGTTGTATACATAAACTATTTCTGCCACAGTTGAAGTCGGCCAGTGAGCCACGCACAATCCAAATGTAAATTCCAGAGCTCTGTTTTCAACAAGACCGTTGTCTTGGATAGCAACCCCAGTGATGTCAGAGATTTAATATGTCAAAGCAGGAACAGCACACAGACATAAAACTGGAAGAACTTTGGAGAGACTCTTTTTAGTAATACCACCAAAGCAGTCAGCCTTGCACAGTAAAGTGAAGCAGTCAATGATTACTTGCTCTCAGCACTAGATTATTGGCACTAGGATTATACATCATCTATGGCTATAAACATAAAGAACTGGTTAGTCCAAAGGTAGGCATCATGCCCCTGACAGATGGAGAAGTTCTTTAAAGAATATGTAAGAAAAGATAAGCATGAGATTTTTTTTTCCTTTGTAGGGAGGTTGTTTTCCTTCCAACCTTTGGCAATCAAGATTTGAATCAACTGCAATGTAAGTGGCAAAGGCACCTGAGGGAGTCTCATTAACAGGTGTGGATATCACTAAGGGAGCATGTGGCTGTTCTTTCTAGGGAACATTTAATTTTGAAAACTGAGATTTGGGGGAGAAAAATAGAGAAAATACACACTAGTTTCAGCTTTCTAGGGTTATATTTATTTTTAATGAACAAATAATATTTCTTAAAGTATCTGGTAATGGAATTCTGATTG
Source organism: Egretta garzetta (assembly GCF_000687185.1). Classification (NCBI taxonomy): domain Eukaryota; kingdom Metazoa; phylum Chordata; class Aves; order Pelecaniformes; family Ardeidae; genus Egretta; species Egretta garzetta. The sequence continues at coordinate 3,661,384 of NW_009259600.1, read as the reverse complement.
ACAATAAAATTGGAATAATATTCAATTTTCATATTGAGTGGAAAAATGAGAAAGGCACCTGTGCATAGACCAGCTTGTAGCTAGAACTTAACTACAACTGGACTTTGTGTGATAACCTTCTTGTGTTATACTTTAGTGTTAAAATAGAATATTATATTTTCCAAACATGGGAATTAAAGATGTATCCTAAGGAACATTTCAAATAGGGTAATAGAGAGCTGCAAATGAGATTAGCAATGCTCTTACGTATGACATTCAATGATACCTTAGAGATTTCAAGGAAGACACGTGGAGACTGTTTCATTATTTTATAAGTGTTAATTGACCTTTTATTTTCTTAGAAAATGAAATGAAAAACATTGGTTTAAGACAAAAGATCAAATTAACTGGTCCTCTGAGAAAGATTTTTCCTTAAGAAACTTTATTAAGCCTAGAAATAAAGGCATTTTTGACAAATTAATGACAAAGAAGACACACAGAGACAATTCCTGAGGCACCAGAGCATGGAGAGCTGACATGCTAGAGGACCACAGTGGTATTGTATTGGTATCAACAGTATTTTAATCTGAGAGATTCACCAATATGAAAATTTAATAACAGACTTTTTTTTTTTTTTTTTTCCCCTGAAAAGATATTGTCTCTCTCTTCAAGAAAATACTTCAGTATCTTAATCAAATGATAGAGGTGATTTAAAGGTATTAAGATTTGGAAGCCAATTGCTGCTAATTACTGTGTATTAAGTAGATTGATCAAGAGAAGTTTTTTCAAAAGAAGAGTCCCCCCCTACTGTACAGTCTGAAGAAACTGAGGTGCTTATGTTTCTTTAGATGGCAGTTGCAGCAGTTAACTAACCAACTATCATCACTGCTGAAGTATTTCTGCAGAAACAGCAGCCATTCATTTCATGGGTTTTACAACATCCTGTGAGCCAACTTCATTCTACATAAATCTACTGGGGTTGCACCAGGAATGGAGCTTGGCCTTGTGTTTTGCACTCCTTCTCTTGGCTGCAGAGCAGCAGGTAGCAGCCAGTAGACCCTGCAGGACAGACCCATTTGCGATGCCTGAGCGGTGGGGCCAGCCCAACAGTCAGTGCAGAAGCAGCACGCTCGCCGTTGTTTAACTAGACACCTGACCCTGTGTTATTGCATGGCTAAACTTCTCCCATCCACATAAGAGGAATTTTAGCTTTAAATCATCTTGGAAAGAAAAAAACCCCAGCAACCTAAGAAGAGTAGAGAAAGAAAATGAGGAGCAGTAGCTGGAGAAGAGGAATCGTATATCTATAAGACACCAAGCAAGCTGTTGTGTCTACATAGCACAGCACAAAGCCATGAAAAGATACTTTTTTTGGGTGCTGAAAGCAGGGGAGACATGTCAGCATGGCATTACACTCGTGTCAATTTGCTAACACAACTATCATGCCTCTGGCTCCAAGCTAGGTCACACGCTCAAGCTAGGCATCGCACTCCGTGGACCAGAGTAGACGTAAACTCAAGGGCACAGAAATACAACCAGCAGAACTGTTGGCCAAATTTTCATGACCGTAGGCTGATGCTCATGAAAGCACCCCAAAGCAAACTTCAGGTTCAGTTTCAGCAAGGTTGGAGGCAAATATTTTGCCTTGCCCCAAGAGGTGCCTCATTCATAAAGCCTCTGCTGCTCCGTGTGGGAAAAAAAGAAAAAACAAATGAAGAGGGGATCAGTAGAGTGAACTGTTAAAAACAAACCCAAACAAATTGCAACTTCACATTTCGGGTTTGTTTTGAGCCCTACACGTTTTTTCATTGGTTTCATACGTCAGTTAGATGAGGGTTAAGGGTTAAGGGTTCTTACTGGAACTGCAGAATATCTTGTGTTACAGCTCTGGAAAAGTTCCTTGGCTGTTTGCCCCTCTTTCCAGTACAATGTTATTGTGTGACAGATGGATTCAATAACAGTGGCTAGCGATCAAGAGATGTGAACCACAAGGTGTGGGGGAGTTAACCGTCACCATGACTTGTGAGGGACTGTGCTGTCCTACATGTCAATACCTGTTTTCATGGGGAAGGAAGTAGTCACCTGGCTAAAAAATGTGCACGACTGTTTTTTCTGGCCTCGCTGCTCTTGGGAGTAACTCATCTTTTGAGTCCCCTTAAGTGCTGGAGCATAGCAATAGGCTTGCAGCTACTCTCGGGTAGCATCTTCTTGACACCACTAACTTCAGCATGTGGGGAAGAAGGACGAAAAGGCGGGATGCCCCATTCACTCTGCAAGACGATTTTGCCTAATGCTCTCTCTAACCATCATTGTCAATGTCTGTCATCCTGGGTCTGACCTCCTACGTATGCTTCTGGCTGCATTTAGGCTCTTGTCTTCTCTGTCTGGGAGCATGTATCTGTGTGATGGTCTGTCAGCCCATGTGTTCTCTCCTGTTCTTCTGAGTGCCAGTGCAATATACTCAGGGTCTTCTGCTCCAGCCTGAACTGCAAAAGAAGTCAGATCTTCAGGACTGTACCTGAGTGAACCACAACTGTCGACCAGCATTCTCATAGCACCGTGGGACAGACTTGCTCTGTGTGGCTGCATTGATAAAACAGCAGTGAGGCAAGAGAAAAGCAAAGGGCTCCAGCTGGCCTTCGTTCCATGCTCCCGAGTCACTGCAGACCCAAACTGAGAGGCTGTTTTTAAGCCATTTGCCCCGAAAAATCGAGTTGCTGTTTTAATAAACCAGGATCAATTTACTGAACTCTCATGTATTTTCTGTGCAGGACATGATCAAGAAATGTGTTTTCACCTATTACCCACATTTTCTTACTGGAGAGGGCATTTTAATTCTTCAGTTTCACTCAGTGTCACCTGAACTAGCTGTTACCACCTCGGCATCGTGCAGCCCCCAGGAGCAGAACTAAAACAACATTTATTTTCTTTAGAGAGAAAGTAGCCGCTGAGGCTACTTTAAAGAAAATAGTCTCTGAAGCTGTGGAAGCAAAAGGTCAACATCTAATTTATAGGGGCTTGTGATGTATAGAGAAGCCTGCCTCTGTTCCATGGTCTTTTATATTAGGCCAAATTTGATGCAGTTACATGGACTCCGCAAAAACACTCTTGTGATTTGTTGTTGAGATGCTGACTATAGAACAGTTCCTTGTGGCTTTGACGTGAACAAGCAAATATTTCAGCGAGCACAGCAAACCCTCTGTGTAAGGCTGATCTGCTCTGTGTTGTGCTGCTGCCTATTATGGGATGTGATTACTATAAAATGGCAGGACCACTGAGAACCAATTCACTGTAATCTAGGAGTAATAAAAGTGGTCTTACAGCCTTATAGCAAAGGTACAAAGACATTCCAGGATTTGCTAATCGATTCCTCCTATTCCACTGTAGAGGCAGACTACTTAAGCTGGAGTATAGCATACCTTCAGCAATCAGCTCACTTTTTTGAGTTGTCTGTGTAATTATCTATATCTATAGACACAGGCAACATATGCCAGGGGTAGAAGTACCTTGGATGGCTCCTTGCCACGTGAAGCCATAGGGGTAGTTAGGACGTATCTCTCATGCTTGCTCTTGTAAGAGCTGGTGAGGGTGTTTCAGATTTTGAAGCCAGCTGAGGCTGAGCAGCCTGGACTTGGGGAGCTGTGCTGGACCTGGCAATGCCCACAGCCACCCGGGTGGCTCTGCCCCAGGCTTCCCCTCACAGTAGGTTCCAGGAGGACTTACCATCTCAGAGACAGCACTGGACCCTGGCTGGCTCCTGGCATTCCCATGGCATTGCATACTGCATTCTGGCATGTTCAGGGAAGGAGCCAGGACTGGCAGCAACATGTCTCATATTTTCTAAGGTTTTCTGTTATAAGGAGCATCCCAGTCCCTCATCATGCGACATCAATGGGAAATGGAGCTGTAGGTTTCTCAGATATCTCCCTGACTAGCCCTTTGCGCAGGCCACTTGCATAATCTGTAACCAACCTTCAGCTTTTCAAATGCCAAAGCAGCCTGATCCTGCAAATTGCTAAGCAGCCTTGCAAGCTGTACCTTGGACTGCAATGAGAATGGAGTATGTCACCATGCAAAAGAAACCCTGCTGGAGGGTGTCTCTGGCAGCTCAGCCGTTAAAGACAATCTAAAAAGCACTGTTCTAAGGAATCTAGAAATGTGGGGGGGAGGTTGCCTGGTGGCACTTTATATGCAAAGCAGAGCTGCTGTTCCTATACCACACTCAGTGTATGAGACTTTGATGGACACACACAGATCAAAAGCACAACGTGCCTGTAGATGTGACATTTCTAGCCTAGGAGTTAGTCTTGTGGGTTCCTGCCATAAACTGATAGTATTTATTTTTTACCTTGTCTTTTGGCATTTGATCTTCACAACAGAAATTAATATTTCTCTTTCTCTTACAGGAACATGAGAAAACAATGATATTAGTGTCAACTCATAATATATACCCGCATTCTGTAGAGGAGATGAAAGAAGATTTGTATTACTTGGAAGGAGGCTAAACTGGACATCAGCTCAGGATACCTGCCCAACACATGTTGAAAATCAAGTACTGAAGGAATATGTGTCCATAGAAGTTATATAGAAGGTGTATGTGTCTCCACTAGCAAGCAAATAGCTTCTGAAAAAAACACAAGATGCCAAGTCATATAAGGAGGACTCAGGCTACTTCCCCAGTTTAACCTGGTCACTTGTGCTTGGAGAAGACATGGAAGGTAAATGAGCTATGCTGCTACACTAAATTGGACTTTCCAAAACTAGAGATGTATTTTTAAATTAGAAAATTTGGGGTCTACATGCACTAGATGAACGCATTAAAGTCACCATTTCCTCAACTTCCCTGCCCATGGCACTCTCCTGAAAGCAGTGCCACCTTTATTCATTAGTTGGCTCACCAAGGATGGTGCGCTCGTAGCTTGCTGGTTGCTTCTTTCCCCAGCCTCTTTTCCTGGCAGGCTTTTTGCTACAGAAGCCTGAATTTACCCTGGAAGAAACTGGCAAAAAGCTAGCGTGAATTTAAATTTGTATTCCTTGAATTGCAGTGAAACAACCCACAACAAATTAAAAGCACTTTCAAATAAGCTGTAACAATATCAGCTGCTAGCATTCCAGAGCCCTTCACTTCTGGAGTCAAAGGTGTCTGCTTAAATTGCTAATTAGCTTTCTCTTGTTATAATTTTTCTGACTTAAATGCTCTGCTTGAAAGCATTTTTCATACCTGCTGTAGTTGCCATAGCATCCATCACTGCACAGTTTGGCTGCTCTTCTGCCCCTGTTTCATTATCAACTACAACTATAATTTCTTGAGAATTTTTTTTTTTTTTTTTTTTTTACAAAATGTAGAATACAAAGTAAGAAGGCCCTAATAAAGGCTGAAATAAATTCTTTATCTGGTAACATACTGAAAATGTCTTGATTCCTGGCACAGCAAATATACTGTGGAGTTCACTCTTCATTAAAAAGCACAGGCAACCACAGTACCAGGATGTGGGTAGTCTTAAAGACTAATGTGTACATTTATGCAGATGCAGTCTTCTGGGAACCAGCTTGTTTTAATCATAAAAGAACCCTTCAAGTAAATTTAATGAGGAGTTAGTTGAGGAATTTATTCTGAAACTTTAAACTATGTGTAAATTCCTGAGGATCAAATTAAGTTGAAGGTAAATAATGTTCAGAATGGTGTTTCAGTCAAGGCTGCCTGAAAGCTGGAGACACAAAGATCCTGCTTAGAGAACATTTCTTTTCCAGCTAGAGACTACTTTAAGGAGCCCAGACAGATGCCATATGTCGATGATAAAACAACATCTTTCACAATGTGACATTTGGAGCCTGCTCAAAAGATCAGTCATTTTTGTCTTTTCTAAGGTTGCCACCTTTAAAATAAATGCCAAGCAGTTATGAACTGGTAAAAGAGTAATTGCCAATAGTTATAGGTGTCATCAGTGATGAAACATCCGTAAGCAGATGTTTTGCTTTACATGCAAGGAAGTTCTCAGTAAAAGAAACACTGTGACAAGGACAGCTGTGTCAAGGGTGCTTTAAAAAAAAAAACAATTGTCATCATTTGCCCTTAATCTTAAATATAGGAAAACCTTGCTTTGAGCTCTTCCTCTCCTGGTGAGAGGATACTTGGTCTACGTTCTTCATACACTTGAAAAAATGGTGTACTTGAAGACATTTTATTTAATAACTTACCTTTTGAGTCATATTATTTATTTGATATTCTGAAGTCTAGTCAGAGGTACAGTGATGGACAAATCTACACACACACACACATGCACATGAACACAACACCCTCTGTTTCCCTCTCTCATTTTCATAGAATAGAAACATAAAATTGTTTGGGTTGGAAGGGACATTTAAAGGACATCGAGTTCACGCCCCCTGCAATGAGCAGGGACATCTTCAACCAGGTAGGGTTGCCCAGAGCCCCATCCAGCCTGACCTTTGCAGGGATGGGGCATCTACCACCTCTCTGGGCAACCCTTTCCAGTATTTCACCACCCTCTTTGTAAAAAAATTTCTTCCTTATATCTAGTCTGATTCTACCCTGTTTTAGTTTAAGACCATTATCCCTTGCCTTATCACAACAGGCCCTGCTAAAAAGTCTGTCCCCATCTTTCTTGTAAGTCCCCGTAAGTATTGAAAGGCCACGGTAAGGTCTCCCTGCAGCCGCCTTTTCTCCAGGCTTGGACAACCCCAACTCTCAGCCTGTCCTCATAGGAAATTTTTTCTGCATGTGGTTGATCATCCACTGGATGGTGTTAGCAATATGCATTGACTAGCATCCCAGCTAGATGTTGTAAGTTAATGCACAATTCTTAAAGAACTATTTTCTAATAGTGTCAGATATGCAGATGAAGCAAAGAAAGCACCTAAAGGCTAAGCAAGTTGGCTTCATAAGGTGCAGCTGGATCATATAAGTGCTCACTGGTGTATCCCACAGATCTGCCATTTTGTATTAAATTTCTCTAGAATTAATGTGGAATAAATAGGATCTTATTCTACCTTCCTGGGCAGCATTGTAGGGTGGCAAATCTCAGTGAGACAGAGAGAATGAAGAAACAGATGCATTCAAAAGGTATCGCTTATGCATACCCTTAATGTGTTTTCCTCTAGAGCATACGGAGTTTATACATATTTGGTTTGAAAATATGTGGAGCCTGATCTTGTCTCTTTGTCAGTATTTTATAGTATTCAGAAACTTCTTAAGCATAAGGAAAGGTGCCTCCAAGATGATGAAAGTATATCCCCCTGTCCTGCAGGGGCACTGGAATAACTCATACGAGAAGTCCCACAGAATTTGTAAGCCAACCTGCATGGGGAGAAGGCCCTAACTTCAGAGTAGGTGTAATGAGATGGTGGCAGATGGGGAAAGAAGAAACATGGAAGGAGAGAGAGTCAGCTTAAGCAGATGGTCATGTTGTGGTTCTGCTGCAAACAATCTGAATATTCATTTCCTTTATTTAGGCCAGACAGAATCTGGCAAAATCTTATACCAGTGAGCAACTTAATACACGAGTGGTCCCATTCAATTCAAGACACAAACTCATTACCAAATGATAAATACAGACATGTCTACAAGTTTAGAGCCTTAAAGTGAGCGTGAGCTTGTTTCAGGTTTGTATGTCACTTATCCAGGAGTGCAGCACAGACTGGGATCCACCTGGCTGGAGAGCAGCTCTGTGGAAAGGGACCTGGGAGTCCTGGTGGACAGGAGTGAGCACCGTGCTGCTGTGGCCAAGAAGGCCAATAGGATGCTGAGTTGCATCAAAAAAGGCATCACCAGCAGAGATAAATAAGTCATTATCCCACCCTACTCAGTGCTTGTCAGGCCACACCTGGAATAGTGTGTACAGTTCTGGTCCCTGCTGTACAAAAAAGATGTGGACAGGCTGGGTCCAGAGAAGGGCCACCAAGATGATCAAAGACCTGAGAAGGCTGCCATGTGAGGATAGGATGAGAGAACTGGGTTTGTTCAGCCTAGAGAAAAGGAGGCTTAGAAGGGATCTCATCACCACGTACCAGTACCTAAGGGGTAGCTACAAAGAACATGGAGACTCCCTTTTTACAAGGAGTCACATGGAGAGGACAAGGGGGAATGGACACAAGTTGCTCTTGGGAAGATTCCAATTGGACATAAGTGGGAAATTTTTCACAATGAGAACAGTCAGCCACTGGAATAATCTCCCCACGGAAGTGGTTGACTCTACCACATTGGACACTCTTAAGACTCAGCTGGACAGGGTGCTGGGACATCTTGTCTAGACTGTGTTCTTGCCTAGAAAGGTTGGACCAGATGATCCTTGAGGTCCCTTCCAACCTAGGATTCTACGATTCCATGATTCTATGATTCTATGATTCACATGCTGGTGATTGTTAATAAATATCCATGAAGCAAAAATGTGAGGGAAATCACACCATTTGATTTGAGAGGGCAAAGTAATCCAGGATGCATTGTTTTAATAGGAGGAAGAGCCTTGCAGACCTGCACAGCTGAAAGGGACAGTGAGGCTGCACTGGCTTGCAAAAAGCAGAAAAAGTGAGATTCAGGGGGTAACAAATGTTTGAACTATATGAAAGGTTCTTGTTATGGAAGTTTCTGACATGGATCTCAGCACTGGAATGAGAAGAACGAGACAAGCATCACAGTGCTGAGAACTCCTACAGAAAAAAGCAGTCAAAAGGAAGATAATTTAAAGTGCAACAGAAATACTTATAGGACAAAAGGGTTTAAAGAATATACTGTATTTCCAGAGAAGGCAGGCATCAGGTAATCAGATCTGGTTATAAAATGCAGAGAACTTACTGCACAGAGAGCTTTGAGTTTTTGTGAAAAAATCAAATAGCCTGGATGAAAAGACTTACAGCTGAATGTTACTGCTTTTCCAACAGAAAGAATGTTCTTTTTAAAAAAGAATAAGGTTCCATCTCCAAGCATTTTAACTTAGTTGAAACACTACTTTCTTGTAAGAAGAACAGGCCTCAGGAATAGCTGAAACCCATGGGAAGTGCAGGTGACAACCATGTCAGAAAAATCAGATCCTAAATGGCTGCAGCATGCTACATGATTACTAGAAGCTTTAATTCACAAAAGAGGACTGCAGAGCTTGGTGCGGTGATGATGAGGTTCCCGTTCCTAGCTGGCCACCTACTGCAAGCGCAGGGAAGGCTGAAACCCTGATGGTTAACTAACAAGAATAACCTCCCAAACAATGACAGTCCTCAACACACAAGGAGCACTAAGATGGGAGATGGTAACTTTCCCTAGTATTCATTCCCACCCGAAGAGCGATGATGCCAGCTATGGGAGCCTGGCTTATAGAGTTGGCTTTGCAACAAGGGTGACTGCCTTTGGGGCAGCTGTGGTGGTGCTGTCCCCAGCTACCCGGCCCACCTCACTCCCTGGATGAATCTTCAGCTCATGTAGTAGTTGCCAGATTGCTACCACTGCTACCCTGAGACATTAAATAAAATAAAAATTGAATGTCAGTTTATATTAACACATCATACTGTAAACAACTGGAGTTCATCTGCTGCTTCACCGAGAGCTGACCTTTCCCTGCATCAGAGATGAGAGTCCCAAAGATACGGGCTGGTAGGAGAGCTCATGGCTGAATCACCACAGCGTCTCCAGGCAAAGCGTCCCCACTCAGTAATCTGAACTCATAGTCTCAATTCTCATAATGGATAGCTTTTAAATCTTACAGGGTCTCTTTTCATCATTTCTCTTTCACAAGGTATCGTCAGAATTAGTTATTTAATAGAAGTGCAATGTTCAGAATGTGTTATTATTTCAGTCTTTGCGGTAATTCAGAACTTGTCCATACTGGGATTTTTCAGTGGAATTGCATTTGTGATGGTGGTTTTGTGGCATGGAAGCCTGTTTACTACAGCTTGGATTGGGACCAACAGAAACAGTGAATACTTAAGCAAAAACGCAGTTGGGGAAACTCTCACTCTCTGAAACAAAACATTAGAATAATGATCATTTTTCTTTTTGGATGTAGGTCTTTCCAGAACAGCTTGCTTGCTTTCCTGTTTCCTGGCAGGCAGAAGTCCGTCTCCCCACACCACCATTAGCCATGCTTGGAGTGGTAAGGAGCAGCTGCAGTCCTTCTGTGAGGTCCTTAGAACGAGACTGTCCTCTCCTCCTTTTGCCACAGCCTCTGGAGAGAGCCCTGACAGGCCAACACAGGACCGCCATGGAGGGACCTTCCAGCCCCACAGGCTGTGAAGAACACACTGGTTTGTGGACTGCATCCCTGGCATGGGGGTAGAATGCCTCCATGGACCCACATCTTGAGGGTGATTTTCATCTGTGTGTAGGGAGCCTCCACAAAGCTTGTACACTACCTAACTGCCCTAGTGAGGTCTTCTTAATGTTCAGATCTTTGCATAATAAATAACTACAGAATGTGAATGAAGGCAATTAACCCTATAGCTACAATGCAGGGGACTTTCTAATGTTGACTTAAGCTATGTTGGAGGTAGAATGAGTATTCTGCAGTAACCCTACAAGCTAGGAGATAAAAAACAATTGACTTGCAGCATTTTCTAAATATTCAGATTCCTTCTAAATGAGCTCCATTAACACTGAGATACAGAGATCAGTTAATTGTGGTTGTTGAGACATTGCAAATGATCCTTCCTATGGTTGCTTTAATTAAAACACCTGCTTTCTAGTTTGTCATGTCATTATTGCACCTGTTTATTCTATGCAAATACAAAGTAATGGTTATGAAAGAAAACTTTTTCTTTCTTTGAACCATTCCTAGTCAGCAAGATTAAATTGCAAAACCATATCTGGAGTTTCTGAGTCTGCATATCTGTTCATTAACATGTGTGTGCCTAGAATATCCAAATTCTGTTGCAAGATGTGCCTCTTTGCAGCTAGATAAGAAAAGATTTCCTACTGCTAAGCAGTTCTTTGGTGCCATCAGATTCTATCAAATCTATCTCTGATTTTAAAAGCAAACAAATGGGAGGGGCTTGTTGCTTCTTTCAATTCAAACTTTTCAAACATCAGCTTTACTATTTAGTCTATAATAATGCTGTTCTACTACATAACTTAATATTGAATTGCCAGACAGAGAGAATTTCTTTCACAGTGTGCTTTGGATTATGTTTCTGTGATGTAAAGAAATTATTTTTCTTGGCTTGGCACCAGTTTCTTTCAGTGTTTCTCAATGTTACTTTCCAGAATCACCTCTAAGAGACTTCTCATGACTGCCTTGCAAACTCTGCAATCTGTGATACCAGAGGGATTTCCAATTTTGTTGATTTGGGGTAACTTTCAGGTTTTGTGCTAGTCTGTGATTAGAGATACCCCATAGTCATGCAGTACCCATCAGCATCTCTACCTTGTATAATGATCACCTTTTCTTCCTTCCCACAGCTCAGTGCTTGGAAGTGCAGTCTGGCAGAAAACAGTCTCAGTTCCCCCTCTCTCCTCGGAATTTCTCTGGATATGGGTTAGTGAGGCTGTGTATGCACACTTCTTTGGATCCACTGCCTCCGGGGAGACAGTGCATTTTTTTTGTTCATCTTGCTTTCAGCATCAGACAAGCTCAATTGTAGAGCAAAGGTAAGCTGTGTTGGCTAGACCTAAGATCAGACTTTAGACTGGAAACAAAGGTCACAGATGCAAAAGACAACATCATTTAATTGTTCCAAATACTATTTCCTCACAGAATCATGGAATCTGGAAGCTCACAGCCCTTTGGCAGTAGAAGTACACTCACATTAAATATATATCGTTGATTGTATACACAGTCTACAAAAATACTGTCATGTTACAAGCTTTGACAGCATACAAAGACATTATTAACGTAGACATCAGGCTTGGAAAGTTGTTACTCTTTATGGATATATCTGTGAGTGCAAGTCTCTGTATACACTTTTGATTGAATTTCTGTGACTTGAGTTTCTTTAACTTTGGGCTGTGGAGATTTTGAGCAATAAATACTTTATTCTCACCTCCACATTGACCACATGAGATAACAATAGTTCAGAAATGCTTGCTTGCAGTATCAGTTCAGATGTGTATCAGTTGCTAACAGAGAGTGGACTGATATTTAGTCAGTCTGTGAGTACACCAGACTTGGGTGGGAGAACCACTAGACTACAGATTTATAATGAATCGTGAGAGTATGGATTTATTTTCCTAAGATTGGTTGCACATCCTTAGTCCTTGACTTGCATTGTGTGTTGCAGTTCTCCAAAATAGATGTCACGGCTCCTTATCCCAATGAGGAGTGAAGAACAGGTGGATGTCTCAAATAGCCACAACTCCAATAGCCTTGATAGACCAGATGGAGGATCTCAGAAAAACCTTGGCCAGAACTATCCACTACATCTCATTCAGAAAAGAACGGGAGGATGAGTATACTTAAATACTCATGAAAATCTCGACACATAATTGCCATAGGCTGACTGTATAGACACAGCCTGTCAGTCCGAGGGGATCATTTTATCTCTGCATAAGTGTCTACCTCACCATCCCACAAGTATTGCAAACACCTTTCTTTCCACATATAATTTTTGACAATTTTTAGATTTTGTATTTATTTATTTATTTTGTTGCACTCTTCTGAAGCTATTTGAATTGAATTTGCTATACTTACAGTTGTTATATATGGACTGTCTCAAGCTCATTCAAGTTCCTTTCTATAGCAGTGACTAGAAGTCAAGAAGAGCTTTTCTACAATCCTAGAAAAAAAAATCCATTAATTTCAACAGTGTAATATTCTACTTTTGGTTTGCTAGTTTTTCTACTATATCTTTAACAACTTTAATTGCTGCTTGAATTTCAGGCTCTATGGACTATGATTTAGAAACACTGTCCTTGATGTCAGCTTCTGGGAAGCTGACAAGTGTGTCTTTTCCCATTTTACTGTGTATTAACTGCTCACTCTGAGTCAGTGTCAGTCTTGGAATTGAATGTCTCCTCATGTCTCAGGGGAAAAGAGATTTTAGTATTGGAAGAACCTCTTGAGTAGTACTTGTTTCTTTAATATATAGAGATTTTTATGGTCTTCTTGTTTATTTTCCTTTTTCTTTCCAGTAAGGGTTGATGAAGACAGTCTTCCAAGAAAGGAATGTGTCCTCTGTTGTACTCAGTTTCTATCCACATCCTCAAAATAGTAACATTTTGTTCCCAATTGAACTGTATTGGATACAAGCAGTTTAGACAAAGGAAGGCATTTTTTGGTTTATGTGTTCAAGTAGTCAAGTGGAAGAAGACAAACAGCAATTTTCAAAGCCATTCTAAACAGCTTTCTTCTTTCTTGGCCCTTCTTTCTTATCATAGAATCATAGAATGTTTTGGGTCGGAAGGAACCTTTAAAGGTCATCTAGTCCAACCCCCCTATAGTGAGCAGGGACATCTTCAGCTGGATCAGGTTTCCCAGAGCCCCATCCAACCTGGCCTTGAATGTTTCCAGGGATGAGACACCTACAGTCTCTCTGGGCAACCCATTCCAATGTTTCACCACCCTCATCATAAAAAATTTCTTCCTTATATCTAGTCTGAATCTACCCTCTTTTAATTTAAGACCATTACCCCTTGTCCTATCACAACAGGCCCTGCTAAAAAGTCTGTCCCTATATTTCTTATAAACCCCCCTTAAGTACTGAAAGGCCGCAATCAGGTCTCCCCGCAGACTTCTCTTCTCCAGGCTGAACAACCCCAACTCTCTCAGCCTGTCCTCATAGGAGAGGTGCTCCAGCCCTCGCATCATTTTTGTGGCCTTCTCTGGACCTGCTCCAACAGGTCCATGTCCTTCTTGTGCTGAGGGCTTCAGAGCTGGATGCAGTGCTCCAGGTGGGGTCTGACCAGAGCAGAGAAGAGGGGCAAAATCACCTCCCTTGAGCTGATGGCCACGCTGCTTTTGATGCAGCCCAGGATATGGTTGGCTTTCTGAGCTGTGAGTGCACATTGCAAGATCTTCCTCATGTATTTTTCCTCCAGAGTTGCACTTTTTTACTAACCGCACTGGTCCTTCTCTCTACTTTGTGGTCATTGGCATGAATGGAAAGGTCATGGTATGGATAAATAATTTACTAAAATACAGGAGACGGAAGGGAGCAATAAATGGCCAGCTCTTGTGACAGAGGGAAGTTACTGGTGGAGGGTTCTGTACTGGAATCTGTGCTGTTCAACGTGTTCATACATGATTTGGGTATTTACAGCAAAGTGACAAAGGTTGCCGATGATGCACAGTTATTGAAGGTATTAAGGACGAGCACAGCCTGGTGAGCTGCAGGAAGTCTATAACCCAAGGGAACCAATCAATAAAATGCCATATGAAACTCAATATGCATACGTGTTATGTGATTTGCATGGGGAAGAAAACAATTCTAACCATACAAGGGCTCTAAACTAACCATTGTTTTTCAGGAACAGATAGATTTTGGTCTTATGATTGACAGTTCCATGAAAACATTGGTTCAGTGGGACAGCAAGCAGAGTACTCCTAACAATGGCAACCATTCCCAGAAGGTGCCCAAGAAGCTCTGTGCAGTGATGCAGCAGGATGAGGACCTATTTCCAAATAATTCAACAGGGATCTCCCACAAACCCTCTGAGAAAGAGCAGTTTGGCTGGGGCCAGAGGGAGAATAATAAAGAGACGATGCAACACAGTGAGGTCTTGGTGGGATGGCTATGAACAAAAAGGAGGGAGAAAAAACTGTAGCCAGAACGGAGAGATTATGGAGGAACAACCAGGAGCTGTAGTTTGGACACTTAATACACCTCTGCATAACTGTTTCTCGCCTGCTGCAGAAGGAGCATGAGTCAGACAAAAAAAATGCCTTTTGCTACACCTCCATAGAAGATTTTCCAAATTAGGTGACCAGTGGGCCATAAAAATAGCTCAGAGAACAGGATGGCCCATCAGGGTTCTTTGTCATCTTTTGGTGGCAAGTGCCAACTTAAGCAAGTAGTTGACCAGATGTGGAGAATATCTGTAAAGCCAGTACCAGACTGTTTGGAGGGTGTGCTAGATTACTGGACTTTCAACCTTAATTCCTTCCCAGTGGAAGCAGTGTGGCAGTGAAGGGAAGGGAATTTTGCAATACTTCCCCTTCTCCCAGGACAAATTGTTTGAAGCCATAGTGTTGTCAATTCAGGTACAGGATCACAAGCTAATTTGTCCTCTTACATCACCTTATGGAAAGAATCAAGCTAAAATCCTTGTACTTACAAAGAAAAAGTGATTGCTGCTCATTGCAGGAGGTATTTGGGTGTTTCATCTCAACTTTTCAGCTCTGAGCTTTCCTTTGTTAATATTCTTCTGTTACATATAGCAAGGTACGTTAATGCGGGATGAAACTGCCCGACAATCAGCAGCCATTCCCTCTGCTGATTTCTGATTAATGAAATGACAATCTAGATAGTTACACACTTTTTATTCATTGTCACTTAATTAAATACTCTGTTATCTGTGCTAAGAGAAAACATTCAAAACCTTTTTGCGTCACCTCCTGATATGTATATTCTGCTAAGAATATTGCCCCAATGATACTGCTGGCTTCCACATGTTCCACTCTTGCTTTCTCAGTTCTCTGTTAGTGGCAGTGCTTTTCTTGCTTTTCCTCTTATTTCTATTAAACATGAAACACCATCCATTGTAATCATAGAATGATAGAATGGTTTGGGTTGGAAGGGACCTTAAAGGGCATTTAGTCGACCCCCCTGCCATGGGCAGGGACATCTTTCACTAGATCAAGTTGCTCAAAGCCCTGTCCAACCTGACCTTAAACACTTCCAGTGATGGGACATCTACAACTTTTCTGGGCAACCTGTTCCAGTGTCTCATCATCCTCATAGTGAAAACTTTCTTCCTCATGTCCAACCTAAATCTACCCTCTTTCAGTTTAAAACCATTGCCCCTTTAACATTAGAATTGTTACTCGATATTTCCATTAAAAAGATTGGGATTTTGAAGCATGGACACACAAGGAAAATAAAATAGTTATATAGCATTTTATACCTAAACACACAGTGTGTAGCTGTGTAATTACTATTACCCATCACAAACATAAGAAGAAACACCTTAGGATATATAATTAATTCATAATATAATAGCCGTTTAATTTCTGCAGTACACTACTGAATGAATCAGTGCAATACTGAGCTAACATCAGT
The DNA here is from genome assembly GCF_000687185.1 of Egretta garzetta. Lineage (NCBI taxonomy): Eukaryota > Metazoa > Chordata > Aves > Pelecaniformes > Ardeidae > Egretta > Egretta garzetta. Next base: position 3,645,250 of record NW_009259600.1, on the reverse strand, counting down.
GTGGCATTTACAGTAGATTTTCTGTTTACAGGCTGATAATATTCCCTGAGGAAGAATTGTGATTTGGGTTATCAACGAGTGTTAGCAGCTCTAATGCACATTTCTTCTTTCATTCTGGCAACAGGCAAGCTGCTTAAAGACCCAGGTTTATCTATATAAATTACCAAGTTCCAACCAAACCTCGTACTGATAATTTTTGTCTTCTCCCATAAGTCTGTAAAACACTGTTGTTCATAAATGTCAGTTGGAGGCATCTTATGTGAGATCTTAATTCACCAAGAGGCAGCGCCACTGTTCAAAATACAAGAAGATACCAGCCTACTGGGCCACAGCATGCCTGTAACAAGAAATCTCTCCACGACATTTTACCACTGGGAATGCAAGGAAATTTCATGCCCAGAGGACATGTCTGGGAAATATCCCTCACAACCCCTCTTTAATAAACTCACCAAATGTCTCCCAGAGACTTTTCAATAACCATCAGTCCGTAAAATTACTTTTAATCTATGCATCAATATGAGTGATGCCAGGCACTGGGAAGAAAAAAAGCTAATGCAATCTCAAGTCTCTGAGCGTTATTATAACACTTGTTCCCTATGTACCTCATAAACACAAATAACTGGAGCATCACTGTTTTCTGACATAGCCTCGGGTACCCACTACTGGCTGGTTGCTGCTGCGCTACACATCTGACCCCTCTGAGCTGATGGAGAGGGAGGAGAGGGTGCCTGGCACCCTCTGCCCCAGCAATACGGTCACCAGCCCTCAAGGGCAAAGGAAAACCTGCCAGCTATTAACAGGACAGAGAGCATTAACAGGACAGACACGTAATCGAGTGTGCTTGCTTCCATACAAAAAGGGAGAACTTGGTATCTCTAGCTACCCTAGCAACCGCGTTCATTAAACTATTATTTTCCTCATTTTAAGGATAAAAGCCAAGGAGTCCCATTGGTTTCAATGGCAACTCAGTAACTCAGTGCTGTTGAAAGTCTTTAGGTGCCATAAAGGCTTTAAATGTCTGTCTCTAAAGTTCAGATCTGTAAGTGTATTTAAACACCAAGTTCTTGGGTCATAGGTACCAATGTGCATTTAAAAATCTGTTTGTAAAAGACTTGCTTGTAGGAAGTCTGGGGAAGAGGAGAGAGGAGACCCATCGGCTGTGACATGCCCAGAGACTTTCCCACTCAAAGCTGCTCCATGTGTCTTACTGCAGCAGCCAGCAGCTCGCAGTGTTTGCTGGTGATCGGAGTAGTCACTGTTGGTTCAGAACAATCTTCTCCCACTGCTTCTGTAAATAAATATTTCCCATCAGATGCTTTTTGATTATGCAGTTATTTTTCTCTTGATCTTTCCCCTCTTTTTTTTCTTTTCTCCTTTTCCTGTTGTCCTGCAAGTGCCCTGTAGATGCCCTGCAGTTCCTCCTGCTCTGCTCCCATTGCACCACGGTGGAGACTTATCCCAGGATTCCCACTCCAGGTTCTTTTTTTGTACAACAGTCACTAAGAGAGTAGAAAAGCTGCTCGTGTTCCCAAGAGGATGCATTGCAAAGTCCATAGGGTGCACTCTGGCCGGCTTTCCTGACAGAACAGACATAGATCAGACACAAAACAGCCACGAGCTTTTCCCCTACAAGGCAATCCACTGTTAGTCGCACGATGATGGACTCGGCACCAAGAATGAGATGAAGGCGTTGTTACAGGAAGAATGTGCACTATCCCATAGGTCTCCATACCACAGCAATAAACCACCAAATGTCCACAGTGGATATAACATCAGTCTTGGCTCCCTATGGGCTTTTCAATGAGGTAATTGGAGTTTAGTCTTTGCTTGGTGTTAAAGTGAAAAACAGAAACAGCCACGAAGGGTCATTGTGGTCAGGGCTTGTTTTAACATCTGCATCACTGTCATACTTGAACTGCCTTAAAAGTGATTTTCTTACTGTCCTGTGACCACTTTACATCAGATACTTGGGCCTAAAATCGTAGAGTAAGGACTGAAAATTGGGTTCCTGAACTCTTGTTTCTGCATATGCCAACTGTGGCTCTTGGCCAATTTAAAGACTTAGCATGTATCGAGAGCTTTGGGATTTGGAGCTGAAAAATCCTCCAGAATAATGAGTAGACTGAGTAAAAATAGGTCAATAAATAAATAGAAAAGGAAACACTGTAGAATAAAAAGAAATACGCTCAACAGACTTTTTTAAAGTGCCAGTGAATGAGGGAGTTGGTCATTGAACAGAAGGGCATGAGCTAGAGGGAGCCATGGGACAAAGCGAGCTGGGGCTGAGCAGGCAGCACCAAGCAAACAGGCAAAACTGAGCCTCTTTGCAAGATTTTGGATCACAGACTAGGTTAATGACATTAGTCCCCTGTTCAGTTGTTCCTAGAAATGAAGGCATCTTCTGAAGTTACAATTCTCATGTGAGATTAAAAGGATACACTTACATAAGATTTTTAAATTTACCTAATAGCAGGGGTAGAAAATGAAGGTTTTCACTTAAAATGATGAATCCAAGAAATGGAAATAGCTATTTTTTTTCTCTACATTGCCAGGTAATCAAATCAGCCTAAATTTAAAATAGTCAAAGGTTGTTAGGTTTTTTTTTAATGTGAACAAAGAAGTAGAAGATATTCTTTCAGACAGAATAAAATATTTTATTCACTATGATTCAGAATGTTTTTTTTCAGTGCTGTGAGTACTTTATAAGCAAATATAAAATGGCTTGACATTCCGAAACAAAAGTTAATTTCCAATTGAGAGGCTGAGATAACTGTCCTGTCAGAACTTTTTCCATTCTTGGCCTTCCCACACCCTGAAAAATTTGATAAAACCAGGATGAATTTGCAAAGCATTTTAAGGTTACAAGTACCTCATGTTTTTCCATAAGGAAATACGGGCAAAGCTTCATCTAGCTTTAGTACTGAGGAGCCCAAATTAATCTACGGATTTATAGCAAGGTAGCATTTAACAGAAATACAAATCTTTTCTTTCAGGTCTTAACCTTTTGTTTCATAAACAGAAAGGTCCTCAGTGTTGTTACCATCCCTGTGACTGACAAAGCGTCAGAGATAAAATATGACCTCTGCAATGTGTTCCTCTTGAATAAGGACAAGAAAATCTCATGTAATATTACTGTCTGGAAAACAAGACCTGATGATTCAGCTAGTAGAGGAACTGTGCCTTAGAACAGCATGAATTTTATCTCTGCCTTTCATGTCAATCTTCCTTTGCTGTAACATTGCCAATCAGTCAGATCACTCTCATACTTCATTATGTTTCCATGGTGATCCTTTCCTCCAAAGTTAAAAATAATCCTGTTCCAATGTTGGAACTTGTAAAGAAGAAGGCCAAATATAATTGCCTACCTGCAGTTATCTGCCTCCTACATGTGGAGGTAGGTACCCCAAAAGGATATCCATTCACTTCATTCTGATTTTTGGAGTTGAAACAGTACAGTAGCAACTGGGCTAAGCCCCTTTCCCAGTTATTGTTAGTAAATATATTCATGCTACATCACTGAGTTTTTCAACTGTACCGCAATTTGCTACATCTCCAAAATTATCCTAATAAACAATCCCAAGGTGTTGTGCTGACACTTATACATATATACTCAATAGCAATCTCTACGCTTAATATTTTCTTGCTTTTTCTCTTACAGCTTTTCTGAGAAGAAGAGAGATGTTAGCTGGTGGATTGACTTCACTGATGCAGGATGATATTTGTGACAATTAGATGTTTACCTGGGCAAGCACATAGAGGAACAGCATGTTTTGTACCGGCCACCTTTTAGGAAATCAAGGCAATGGGCCTGACGTTCTGTAAAAATGCTCACTTATATGCACTCCTTGCCGTTCTTCTAAACTCGCTGCTGCAGCGTCTAGGTCCAAGGTGCATAGTTCCCACTTATTTTGATCATTTCACATAACAGAGCCTTGTAACCGTGTTCATTTATCAAGTGCCAAATCATGAGAAGTTTTAGAAAAATGCAGTTTAGTGTTTGTTAGGATTCTAAAGCGTATTTCTTAAAATGTGGAATAATTTTATGCTGGGTTTCCAAAAATGAGGACCACGCAATCCATAAACCCACAAATGGAATACTGCAACAGGGACAGGTACAGAACCTGTTTCTCCAAGGCAGCGTTCAGCTTTACACACCCTACACCAGCTGCTTCTCCTGGAGCTCCCCCAGGTTATCCATTGCCTGGTGACTTCTGCAAAGAGGAGCGAGGATCCTACAGATAAGAGCCTGCTTCTCTGCACAGCCCTGCTCAGCCCGCTGCACCCTGTCTTCCTGTTCCCTCAATCATGAAAGACTTGCATTAAAAAAATATGCAGTCATCCACTCGCCACTATTTCCTTTCTTCCTGCTTTTCATTCACCTCCCATTCCTCCCCCCGGGAAGCTGGTCTGGATGGCAATCTCTCTTCTTCGATACCACCTTGATTACTTCTGAGCTCTGAGGACACAGGAGAGAGTCTCCTTGCTCTGAGCCATCTCAAGTACTACTGACAAATAGCATGGGGGATACGGCTGTCAAAATTTAGCATGGCTACCATGCCCACGCTAATGGACTTTGTTCCAGAAGTTCATCATTTGGCTTTGTTTAACCATCTTTTTCTAACAGAACAGAAAAATGGATTCTTGAAGTAGGGCTGCTTTCAGTAAACTTCAAATACCTGTGCTGGAGTGAAACTTTACACCAAGTGGATTGCCGATTTTTATATTTATTTATAACTAGGGGAAGAAAACAGGAAAAAATATAATGCAAAAAGGCAGCCTGGATGGTTTAAATTTTTTCATGTTAAAGCAACTGAAGTCAGGATCTAAAGCAACTGAGTCAGGATGCATCAAGTGAGCTAAATTATATATGGCACTTTTCAGCTTTTCCTGGCATGAAATAGCATGCCTGATTATGAGTGAAAGGATACAGCCCTTTGGAAGCCAGTGAGGCTGTTCTGGCTCCCATCTTACTCAGAGGCAAAAGAAAAAGCTGCCTTTCTGGCTGTAGCAGGATTAGTTTCTTACATGATACCTACGTTTAATTCTCTGGATTCACCGAAAGAAGGCACAGCAATCGTTCACTTATCGAGAAGAGCATGTGGCAGGCTCTAACATTTACTCAGAAAGGATTAAAAATATTTCTGAAAGCACAACTGTAATTCCAATAACTCACAATTAAAAATTGCAGCAACAGCTTTTAATTTCTTCCCCCCCCAACTTTCAGTAGAAATTGGCACATTGCTGTCAAACAAAATGTGAGAAGAGGTAAGGTTGCACTTTCCTGCCAGGGAACAGGAGACTCTGAAAGAGAATCCATGTCCTTGTTGCTGCGTTACTCCTTTCTGATCCAAGGCAGTATCACTGCGCTCACAGCATTTACAGTCAAGAAGACATCTTATCAGGTCCACTTGACAGAGATTCACACACACACACAAACGTGTCTGTAGAAGAAACAGTTCAGCTACTGTACGAAGTAACCGGCATGTCGGTAGTGCTCACCTCTTCAGGCTGACACAGGCTAATGGTATTTTATTTTCAAGTGGAATCATTAGAGTGAAAGAGAAACACTTTTTCCTGATGGCATACGAGTGGAAGAGACAGAGCAAAATGATTCTAAACAAAATGAATGAACTGAGAAGCCTCAGCTGAACAAAAAAAGGGGCAGAAACACAGCAGGTAAGCTCCCACCCAGCCTTTACACCTTCCGAGGGAAGAGCTGGGCGGCAGCGGTTGAGCTTGCTGTCTGTTCGCTCCGAGTCAAGGACTGCTTTGTTCCAGGCTGGGGAAACATGTAACGAGTGCGAGCCACTTTCCCAAAGGATTTACAATCCAAAAGGAGAAGACAAACAGAGAGAAAATGCCAGTCTTGAGTTGTCATTGCCAGTCCCTGAAGGAGCAAGGCTTTGTAACTTTGTCCATTGTGTAGTTGAGGGGCTCTGGGTCCTGCCATGGCTGCGGTCAGGAGCAGGGTCTGAGCTGGCACCGAGCATGCCAGCTCACGGCAATGTGGACCGAACAGGCTGTATACCCCTGTCAGCAGAAGGCAGAACATTTACGGTCTTCTTTTCTGTACAGTGAGAAAAGGATTTATAGCCACAAGTGAATTTCAATAGTAGGTCGAGATGCTCACCTTCATGCTTTCCATTCAGAAGAGTGGAGAAGGGTATATTAATAACTCCACAAAATCATTTTGGCTAGCTTTTCACTTCTCAACTTCCCAGCTGGCTATCACAGCAGAGCTCTTTGTAGGGCTCTTTATTTTTCTGAAACTGGCTTCATAGATGCTTCTCCTTCCTTTTACTTTTTGTGACCTTCAGCCTCAGTGCAATAATATATCTTTATTGGAAGACATAACATCAGTCACAGTTTCACCATTCTCATTCCTCATTCTTTTCCAGCATCCAAAAGGTGAATGCATCCAAAACGGAATTGAAATTTCTTTCCCAGTTGGATCTTACAACAGTAATAAATGAGTTACCATCTGCATTTCTAATTAAAAATCCAATTGGTATAATGTAATGAGGTTTCTGGATGCAATTAGCAACTGCTGGGGGTCTCTTTATAGAACCAGCACTACAATTATGAGGGAAATAGATTCTGTCATATGCAATGAAGAGCTTTTTTTAAGTTTTTCTGTCCTTAGCTGGATGGATTCACAACAGGGAGTTAGGCACTTTTAGATACTGTAATCTACTGAAACACACAATTCAGGTTAGTACTTGGGTTTCCTGTACAGTTCAGGGCAGGATTAAATGCCTAATAGGATCCACTGAGCCTTCAAGATCATGCCTAACTTCTGGAGTTTTACGTTTACTGCAGAATCCAAGCCCATATGTTTATGTTTGGATCACAAACACTGCATTAAAAATAAATAGCAGAGACATTTACTTTTTCTTAGAAGAAAAGCTGATAAAAATGGTGAAACTTTCTGGGGATTTTTCAGGGGAAAAAAAAGTTTTACCTTTTTTTTATGGTCAGTAAAAATTTCAAAGCCACAAGTTAGTCCTGAAGATATTCATGGATCACTTCTTCTAGATCAAAATTTTATAACCTTGTTACAGCAATGACTTAGAGTTCAATGATCCTTTACAAATTAGCCTTTATAAAGAGAAGAGTGAGAATGACAGAGAATACATATTTAAAAGCCTCGTTCTCCGCCTCCCTTATCTCCGTGTGTATACACACATAGCTATATTCAAAGGCTTGTGTAGAAGTCTTCTATCAGAGTATTGCTGTGTGCCTGAAGCGTTACCATTTTTCAGAGATTAATGGTGGTGTTTATAAAATAAAGGCAACACCAATCTTAGCCTAGGAAAACCATCTGCAGCACTGCCTTATTCATCAGCCTCAGTATAGTTAAAGAAAACAAAGATCATCAGTAAGACCCAAATTCCTAGGTTGCCTGGATTTCAGGTTTCTTGGGGACAGGCCTGAGAGATGTTTTCAGGTTCTTTCATCCTCTGACCGTGTGGACGCACCTCCTGCCCTCTTCCCGGGACCACCATGTCATTAGGATCTTGCAAAGCAGGACAGTGCCTGTGTGGGATGGGCCTCCAACCAGACCTGGGGGCCCCTGAGATCAGTGCTTCCTAATCCTGAGATCAGTGCTTCCTAATCCCTGGTTGAAAGATAAGATAAAGGACACAAATGGCTTGAAGAGTGTGTAAGAGGCTACTGCTTCCTCACAACGAAATCAAAATTACTCCCGTCCTAATGATACAGTAACAGAAGCAACAGAGCCAACTCTACAAAGTGCATTTTTAAATTCAAATTTATGTGTATTCTTTGTCAGAAAACATAGGGCGTTAGATAAAACTGCTTCTGGCTCACTGAACATGAAAATGGGCAGACTTCAGTTAAAAAAAAAATAATTCTATTTGGTTTGTAGTCAGCTTTTTCTTAGTTTGAGCCAAGAAACTGTGTGAGCTGACCCAAAGAGACTTATTCCAAAATCAGATTAGACCACAGATTTACTGCCTTTACTAGAGACCTTTGCAGTAGCAGGGGGACCAGGCTGCAAACTGAGGCAGTCTGAACACTCATATACTGTGCCTCCAGCTCACGATTGGTGCTTATAAAATGCTATTGCCATGCTAATGTTTGTCCCATGATGAAGCTCTTGGCTCAATTTTAATTTCTTAAATAATTTTATACGATTTGTAATATCGTATAAAATCTCTGCCATTGAAACTGTCTGAATCCAGCAGCAAGTGAATTTAAGAAGCAATGAATAAGTGAGAGAAAGCAGCAGCATGACGGGCAGTACCCACACTACTCAGAGCAACACTGCTTAATCTGCTTCGCCAGAATTTCATGAGCATAAGAAGAGTTTTGTGACTTCCTTGTAGGTCAATTACAATCAATTAAGCTTACACTTGTAGTTCAAGGAATTTCTCTAGAGTTCAGCAGTGAGATGAAAAGAAGGTGTTCCTGGGAGCACCATTTCACATCTCCGTTGTGCCAAAAGGATAGCAGGGCATACAGTGGTTTAACAAGATAAGAACTAGGCTTACTTTTGAGAACAGGGCTTGTGAGCTGCCCAGCCCGCATAATCACACAGCAAGCCCGCGCCTGGACCGAGGTGCTCTTGGGGCCGGACGGGGGGGGGGGAGCCACTCCTTGCTTCAGCCATCCAGCTCTTGAAGAGGAGGCACTGGGAGGAGGCAGGCAGTATGAATCTCCAGGTAGTGGTTTTTTTCTTTATTTTTGCTACTCTGTTTGTAAACATATTTACCTTGACTTTGATAGACTACATGAAGCTTTCTACCCATCGTCTATCTTTCTCTGATAATCAGCACAACCTCTGCAGCCGCTGACACATCTAAATCACTCCGGGTGCCACAAATCATCCTGCTGGAATACCTCCCAGTCAGCACAACTTGCAGAATTATCTTAAGCTCTGGGCAAACTACAGCAAGGAGGAGTTTGGAAAGTGGGGATAAGTTTGCCATGGCTGGAATACCTGCTGGTCAGCAGGAGGGGCCGTCACGGCTGCCACCTGTGAAACCAGATGTCAGCTGGGATCTGGCCCTAATTGTACAGCGCTGAATAATAGTCCTACAAAACCAAATCTCACATTGACAGGTAATGGCCAAGGTGGCAAGAACAGTTACAGCAAACTGGTCTCCTTCAAGTCTCAGCAGAAAAAAATAGGCAAGATAATAATCAGGAGATTATCTACAGATTCTTCACTGTCACGACAGGCTGCTTTGCTTTACAGGGCCAAAAGGGTCCTTGTGCGATAGTATGGCAATTTTTTAATTTTGGTTTTGTTCTTAGAAAAAAGCCTAGATATATATGTCAAAGACTGGCAGGAAAAAAAAAGAGGGGAAAGAAAATCTGATTTTTCTGACCTTTAGGGCATACACAGCAGTATGGTTAAACCAGTGAGTTCACCCTTAAATGACACTGTCTCCCACAGCATTCTCCTAGAGAAGCTGGCGGCTCATGGCTTAGACAGGTATACTCTTCACTGGGTAAAAAACTGGCTGGATGGCCAAGCCCAGAGAGTCATGGTCAATGGAGTTAAATCCTAATGGTGGCCAGTTACAAGTGGTGTCCCTCAGGGCTCAGTTCTGGGGCCAGTTGTGTTTAATATCTTTATCAATGATCTGGATGAGGGGATTGAGCATACCCTCAGTAAGTTAGCAGATGACACCAAACTGGGTGGGAGTGTCGATCTGCTCGAGGGAGGGGGGCTCTGCAGAGGGATCTAGACAGGCTGGATCGATGGGCCGAGGCCAACTGTATGAGGTTCAATAAGGCCAAGTGCCGGCCCCTGCACTTTGGTCACAACAACCCCATGCAACGCTGCAGGCTTGGGGGCTTGTATCAGGAATAGTGTGGCCAGCAGGAACAGGGAAGTGATCGTGCCCCTGTACTCTGTACTGGTGAGGCCACAACTCGAATACTCTGTTCAGTTTTGGGCCCCTCACTACAGGAAAGATATTGTGTTGCTTGAGCATGTCCAGAGAGCAACAAAGCTGGTGAGGGGTCTGGAGCATGAGTCTTATGAGATGCGGCTGAAGAAACTGGGGTTGTTTAGTCTGGAGAAGAGAAGGCTGAGGGGAGACCTGATCGCCCTCTACAACTGCCTGACAGGAGGCTGTAGTGAGGTGGGTGTTGGTCTCTTCTCCCAGGTAACGGATGATAGGAAGAGGTAAAATGGCCTCAAGTTGTGTCAGGGGAGGTTTAGCTTGGACATTAGGAAAAACTTCTTCCCCGAAAGTGTTGTCAAGCATTGGAACGGGCTGCCTAGGGAAGTGGTCAAGTCCCCATCCCTGGAGATATTTAAAAGATGGGTAGGTGAGGCGCTTAGGGACATGGTTTAGTGGTGGGATGGCAGTGTTAGGTTAATGGTTGGATTCGATGTTCTTAAAGGTCTTTTCCAACCTAAATGATTCTATTATTCTAATATTTAAAAGATTGCACTGTCTAAGTTACCATTATTGAAATTCAGATGACTCAGTGCTTTTCTGCCTAATCTTGCACTCTTGATTCTACTTTGATTCAATTCACTGTGGGGGGGAGGGGGAGAAGTTTGGGCTCTCGGTCACTAACATGAAGTAAGATACAATATATCGGTTCAATTTTTTTTTTCTTTTGCCCATTCTTCTTGAGTTAAGAACTCTGATAATGTAGGGCTGACATTTGGGGCAAATCTAGAAAATGAATTCCTTTTTATCTTCAGGCTAAGCTGCACCAGTCAATAGAATACTATAATAAAACCTATTTGTATGCCTGTCATACAAAGACAAACCTTTTCCAAAGGAAATGCATTTGAGTATTTGCAAGAAATGATAAACAGTCGGACAAAAAGGTACTGAATTTCACTTTGAGATGCATGGGAGAAGTAGGTTTTAGGTTCCCTTGTCAGGGAGGAGGAATTCGTATGAAAGCCATGTCAGCTGGGAGTCTCAGAAATGAGATCTTATCCAGATCTTTGTGGGAAGGGGGTGATTTGGAAATATCTTCAGGGGAGTGGTTTAGAGTTATGAACAAAATGTCAGGTTGCACTTTTATCAGAAATAAATCAAAAGAGGCTTATTCACATCTGATAGGAAGAATTACCTGGATTTCATTTGTGCAAAATCCTTGTGCAAAGCTGTGTTAAAATCTAGTCCTCTCTTTGATGTGTATAAGTGAATTACGGTGAATAGGTGCTTATACAAGACAGGGTGCTGAAACCAAGCCTAATTCCAAAGTGCTGCTACTCTCCTGACTCCCCCATGTAGCCAAAGGATATATTTTACTGACAAAACTTCTACACAGCTAGAGCCAGCGGGTTCCTGGCCACCTCGGGCAGCCTGGGTGACACACAGACCTGCAGCCCTGCCGTCATGCCCTCTCCATTGAGCGTGGCAAGCTGCCAGCTGCCAGCTTGCTCCTGGGATGAAACCTCCACCACGATAAAGGTGGCTAGTGGCACTGGTCTGCCATGGAGGCTGAAGCATCTCATCACATTAGAAGGTATTTTTGGAGTGGTTACAAGGGAGAAGTTTGTCCCAGAGCAACCTTTTCCACAGGGAGTCACGGAATTTATTGGTGTAAGCAATCAAGTAACATCTGAGCTGCTTGAAAAGGCGCATCCGATGCTAAGGAGAGGCAGGTGGAGGCACGTGAAGGCAGATGTATGGAGATGTATGCAGTTAGCTGAGGAGTTTGGGCTTGTGTTACGCCGAGGAGATGGGTGAGTTCAGCAGCTGCATGTTTGTTCAGGGCTTTTGCAATATTCAGAGGTCTTTTGGAGATTTTGACCAATCACTGTAATTCCAGATGTAGTTAATATATTTTCCAAAACATTTTAATTATTGGCTAATTGTAGTTGAAGGATACTGTCATGTTTAAGTCTAGAACGGAGTAGTTAAGACACCTACTGCCTGAAAAATGTCGTGGTGGGTTAATGCATAATGATGGTAATTATACTAAATGAAGAATGTTCAAGTGCTTACCAAGCTTAATTAAACTTTGCAGCACTCCTAAGACAGAAATATTGTTATGGTAATTTTAACAGGTAGGTAAATTGCTCATCCTGGCACATGAAGGTTGGGTAATTTACTCAAGGTCACACATCAAGCCTGCAGTATAACCAAAGTAGAGCCTATCACCTTGACTCCTAAGCTGACTTCCAGCTGCAGTCTTCAAATAACTCTCTCTTTCTCCCCGAACGTTTTAGCTTTTTTTCTGAAATAGAAACTGGCTTTCGCTCATAGACCTGATTGTTGATAAATTCCTCCGTCCTCAAAGGACATATATCTCCAATCTTTCCCCAGTAATTCATGCCAATGTGGCAATTTGCTAGAAAGTGAAGGATGTGAGGGCAAAGAAGAGGACACCATGAAGAAAGAAGTAGAGGCAAAAGCTAATAAAAGCGAGTGGAATGAAAGGAACTAGAGGCAGAAGAAAATGTGGCATACAAGTGGAAGACAAAGGAGTCAAGGGGGAATGAAGGGTCAAAAGAAAAGTGAAAGAAATAGGAGAAAATAATGAAATGGGGAAGGACACCATCAGGAATTAGCAGACAGGAAATTGTGAGAGAAATCAAAATGCTCTAAGAATTGTGATGTATTTAGTGGAAATGTATTAAATGTAAAAATCTACTGTTTCCACTACAGTATTCTGTTTATGGGCCAGGAAATTCCTTACATCCTCAATCTATTAAGTGGTACTGTACATAGGAACAGAAAAAACCTGCTGCCTCTGAGTAAAGATGAAAAACACAGCAAAACTCCTGCAGAGTAACCCTAAAATGGTAACATGAGCAGACTGCGGAAGGAGTCCCTACTGAGATCTTTTGATTAACCTTGCTATGGTGTAAGTGGGGAGCCTAGATTAAACCTGCTATTTCTTCATTTGTTTCCTCTCCTTTTATGTAACAGTAATGCAAATAACTAGTAGAAATATATATATGAAGGTGGGATTTTTGTTTGTTTGTTTGTTTGTTTTAAACTCTTAGTCTTGCTTCCTTAACTTGGCAAGTAACATTTTTTTCCATTGAAAGCAAGAGTAGTTCAAAATACTGTCAAAGAGGAGTAGATTGGAAATTCAAAGACATAACCACACATCTCAGCTGACAGATGTGGCCTTCCTAGCCCAATTAGGAAATCAAAGCATTGAATATGTAGAAGTGGGAGCAGACCAACAGCTCTTGATCCCAAACTATTTCTCCTAGCATATATGATGTGCAGCTGACTAGATCCAGGATGGGATGCTCTCCTCTTCCCAGTGCTCCAGTGTTGTCGGTCATTCTTACACATTGTTCAGCTAGTGTGCAAAAAGCGTTGAGGTGGCCTGAATGTAAACCTTTGCTTAGGTCAGTGTTTTCAATTTATGAGAACAGTCTTATGCCAATTTCTGTGGTTCCTTCCATGCAGACTAGTCCTTCCCAGAGATGCTGAGAAGCATCTTCCCCTCTCTGTAGCCAAATCGTTTAAGAAGCTTTGGTTCTACCAGGATTGCTACCAGAAGTGGCTGACTACCAGCGAAACAGAAGATCATTTCTATTCTCTCATCAATAGCATCTTCTGCTGCTTCACTGGTCGCCTCGCTTAGACTTCCCAGCATGGTTTGCCCATTGAAGTCATGTGCATGGACACGGTGATGAAACAGTACAGTTAGGATTGGTTTGCTGAGCACTGTTTCCAGACAGACAAACTCTCCATAACTTGTCACACATAAAATTTACTGAAGTTTCCATATCATGACATACCATACCCGTTGATTAGTTTTCACAAAATCTTTAGTCATATGGAACGGTTCTTTCACAAAGATTGGATGTCTGCTTTTTGTCTGTGTGACAACACTTATTTTCAAGTTTAATATTCATGTTAGGTGTCCCTAAAACGCCATGGCTAGTGCACACATGTGAATGGGAGGAAATGGCAGAAATGCCATGGAGAATTCACTTCTTATCTGAGTGAATATTTACACAAGAGGTTTTGTTTTCAGCTCATCGAAGCACAACCAGCCGTCATGATTCAGTTCATCGACCAACAGTTAATGGCTTGAGGTTAAGAGCCGATTTCTTTTCTTAACCTCCTGACTGCATGACCTGGCTACTAAACAATGTATAGGTGCAGTCACATGGCACAAGGTCTGATTTAAAAGTTGTCCAAAGAAATCTAATAACGTGCTATTCCTTGAGCCACTTTGTATTTCTATTTGCTACAGTTTTCTCTTGGGAATGTGAAATCTCTGGAGTGGTAGCTCTGTTTTGTGAACTGCCTGTTCTGGCACAGTCAGGTAATCAGAAATGTCATTGCCAGTGGCTATTCACCACATCTTCTAACTTTTGATTAAATATATATGCTGTGGTTTAACCCAGCAGGCAGCTAAACACCACACAGCTGTTCACTTACTCCCCCCGCTCCCCAGTGGGATGGGGGAGACAATCTGGGAAAAAAAAAAAGTAAGAATTGTGGGTGAGATAAAGACAGTTTGATAGGCCAGAAAAGTAATTGTTATTATTATTATTATTATTATTATTAT
>NW_009259600.1:3569641-3630740 GCF_000687185.1 Egretta garzetta | reverse complement strand
TAATAATAATAATAATAATAATAATATAAAAAATAATTTCTCACCACCCACCGACTGATGCCCAGCCTGGACAAAGTCCTGTGTAACATGCTCTAGAAGAACCTGCTTTAGCAGGGGGGTTGGACTAGATGATCTCCCGAGGTCCCTTCCAACCCTTGCCATTCTGTGATTTCCTGCCACAGTTCCTTTTCAGGCATTACAGCTCTTTGCTACTCACAAGGGAGTTGGGGTTAAGTGTTACACCTGGACCTGTAGACAAATACCCTGGCCTATAAATTTAAGCATATTTAACACTTGTGGAAATTCTATACTCTTCATGGCCAAATGCTCTCAGGTCTCATGGAGGAAGCTGGAATCTGTAGTGTTATGTGAACAAAACGTACTCACTGCAGTCAGGCTTGTATGCTACTTTCCACATGATGCTGTAAAGCCAGTTGAAGGTCTCATGCCAAAATCTGTGAATCTGCTACATATTCCCTTGTCCACATCGTGATACACCATCATGACAAAGAGACACAGCAAAATTAGTAGCAGAGCAGAGGCATAACATGAACCATTTTTCTCTGTGGTCATAGTTTTGTACAATTGTTTGTTAAAGGAATATTTTGATTCACACTCAGATACCCACATTTAATGGGGAACTTTGCCAGAATGAAAAAAAGCTTGATTCCAAATGAGGGAAAAATATCCTAAGAAATTTCTAAATTGTCTGTGGAACAAGTGTTTCAGATCAGATGCTCATTGCACTGGACACATTTGGTCCATGTTTCATTAAGGGAATGGAGATGTCTTCCTCCTAGTCTGTGTCTTCATTTCCAGGGCTCCCCTGCTGTTTCCCAGGAGTTTGGGTCAGTTAAGGGAGCCCCATCTAATCCAGGTCAGTCATTGGCAGTTTGAGTTTGTTCTTCCAGAGCTTTTTGGACTGCTGATTCCTTGCCGCAAGGATGACTAGATACTACACAGAGAGTGCAATAGTTTCTGTGGCTCTCTGCTCCCTTGGGGTAGATCTTTGTGCCCCTGCCAGAGCTATGGTTTGCAGAGATTTTGCCATCTCAGTTTTGTACCTTGGAGGCTAGAAAATACATCTTCATTTTTTGAGGAAGTCAGTGATGCTGAGATGTCCTGCAGCTATGGCTCCTGGATGATGTAAGGTTTCCAGACAGTTGACCCTGTCTGGGAAGGATCATGGTAGGGTGAAAGTAGGGTGACCCAGAGGCCAGTGGCTGTAGGATGCCCCGAGGTCCCTGGTGAAGGGCACATAGAAGAAGTGCAGGGACATGCACTGAGGCTGCAGATAATGAAAGTCTATACACCAGAGCAGCCTATACCTGCCATTCTTCTGGAAAACTTGACTGAAAACGAGATGTTTTCAGAGATAAAGTAGCATTTTCCTGACCTCACAATATAGCATAATTTTCTCTGATGTGATGTTAGTAAGTCTTATTAGTAAGTCTTATTATTATATTATCTTCCATCCCAGGTCCAGGCACAGATTAAATCATTCTTAACAGTTTTATGAAGCACAGAACAAACAAACACGACAGAATTTGATTAAAAGTATTTCCTCTGAAAGCCATTTTAGATTAAAAAAATAAAGGCCTGTAAAAATAAAAGCTCGGATCTGGTTTCAGCATATGTCTATAAATCCAGAATAAGTACACCAAAGGCAATGGAGTTATTTAGATTTTTTTACCACTAATGATTAATGTTATACAGTATTGCTGTTCTCTCACCAGGTCCCTCCCAAATCAAGAGAGACGTTTTAAGGCAGCTATAATATTCTGAGGGCAAAAGTTTTTGTATAAATCCACATTCACTCAAATGTTTACAAGATTTTTTTTTCTTTTTATGAGCATTCTGGTAAACACAAGTGTTTGTGGAATGCAACTGAGTGGTTTAATGAATAGCAATAAAGCTAGTCTTCGGTTTTTTATTCAAAGGAATAGTCTTCTTATATTCTCATTAAAATATTCTTGAGCATTGGTTACTGCATTTAACAGCTTTTGGGGATGACTGGATTAGAAATAGTTAGAACTTGTACATTTTTTCAAGAATATAAAAATTTTGTTTTTCAAACAGTTATGTGAAAGATCAAAAATGTCAACATTTCAGACGTTTATTGGCAAAATATCACCAAAATCTCTGGGTACCTTTGGTGAAAATCTGAAGCTGCAGATGGGTTTATATCCAACTGCAACAGTTACACCTCTCCTCATATAAGCTAAAGAGAAAATTGTGCCCTGCCCCACATGGCTGGTTTAAAGTCCCAAACCCATATTGCGGCGTGGTCAAATGACCCTTGTTGGGTAAGGGAGCAGGCCATCCCTGGATAACGCACACCAGTGTGTGCCAGGACCTGGCAACGCTTGCCGGGTTAGCTGTGGTCCGTCATGTTAAACCCACTTTGTGTGTACATGAATCAGGTCAGTAAAGGCAACCACGGGGGCACTTGCATCTACGGTGTCTCTTAATTAGCAGACTCTTCGTGTACTGTAACGCCCGTCTGATGTTTGTGGAGGAGGAAGAGCTGGATGGCAAAAGGGCATCTACACCACATGTGATACAGTTTAAAGGGAGCATTTGTGGTCTTCATGTTCAGCCATAGGTCTGCCTGAAGGAGCCCCATCCAGCATCTTCTGTGAGAGCAGTGTCCACAGGCACCTGGTGGAGCTGAAGCTGTTGCTTTGTCTGCTTAGAAAGGCAAGGAAGAGATATCAAACTCTTCAGGAGACAGCTGAGGATAGACCCTTATGGATCTACCCTATAAACACCTTGGACAGAAATACAAGAGATGCTCTGCCATGGGCCTGCATGAATCAGGTCTCATCGCAAGCAGTGGCTGCTTTGTGTGATACTTCCCAAACAGCACAGCAAAAGTCCTCTGTGGACCAGGATAGCCTGTGAATGGCAAAGGTCTGGTTTTGTCATCTCCATGGGATCACCCTCTCCCTGCCCCCTTTCCACACACAGAAATGTGTGGTCCGTGTCCCAGCCTTTGGTCTGTTCCAACCTGGTGTCATTTATGTTTTGGACTGAGGCTCCTGGGGGCTGTGCTGAGCACCAAAGTGGTCCCAAAGATGGTGTGAAGATCAACATATACATTTGGTGGTAAACAGCCATTTCTGAATCCCTGAGGGAGTTGCATCTCCTGCTTACTGGAGCTTGCACAGCCTTTAAGCTGGGGTCACTGAGCTCCCTGAGACAGAATTATTTTATAGAAGAAACAATTTTAAATGAAAACTATGAAATAGTCACACACAAATGCAATGTTGACTTCTGAGCATTCACACTAGAAACCAGGCTCTGTGGGACTTTCATCCACCCAGAAAATAGAAATAGCTTTTGTGTAAAATTAAAATGAACTAAACCAACTTGACTCAGTCACAATAAGCTGCTTGTCCATAGCCTGGTGTATTTACGAAAAGCACATTCAAGAGAAATAGGAGCTACTCAGAAGCAATTTACAAACAGGAAAACAGAGGAAATTGGCTGGGTAATTTATTCTCCAGGAAGTATTTACATGGTTGTATAAGCAAGGCACCCAGCAGAAAGGCACTGCTGTGTCGTACCTGTTCAGGGCTTAAATATGAGCGCCTGTCAGCGTATGCGTTGTGGTAGTGCCAGGTGCCTGCTAACGCAACTTAAAAATGGCAGCTTTAAGTGCCAAGTGAAGATTTAATTTTAGGATTTGTTTTTTCCTCATGGAAAAAGACTGAAAACCCATTAAAGCCCAGGCAATTACTATTTTGCTTCCTGGTGACTGAAACTTCATACACACACACAAATGCGTGCACACAAATGAGCTACTTATGGTACCATGGGGGATGCTGGGACACTGAGACGACATACTAAGTTTTCATTGCTGTGGAAGTGTCCAAAACTTATCCCTCATTATATTCCTGTTTCTCCCTGTCATTCACTGCCCCTTCACTGAGAACCTGCTATGCCCACTGCTATTTTGTTCTTTGCTCTCTTCTTTTGCCAAGCTCTTCTTAACACTGTCCCTGGCCATTTAAATGGGAATTAGTCAGAAAGAAAACATCTGTCTTTCACATCCAGCAGCAACTTGTGCTGAACTGTGTCTGCAACACTTCACTTGAAGATGTGAAGTAGGAGATAAAGCAGAAATAAAAAGCTGTGGGGCAAGGCTGGATCATCCTCTGGATCTCACACCTTTCAGGTGTACCCTTTTTCTGCATCTTTATCACTCATAACAGGGATAGAGATTGACAGCAGCTGTGATCTGGGTGGTCATGTCCCTGTTTAGAGCCAGGTCTCCAGGTTTCTTTCTCTCCAGGACAAACATGGGCACAAAGGAGTTGAACTGCATTAATATCTAGTGAGCAGAAACCCCAGCGGGATTTGATCCTTTGACTTTCTGCTTTTAATGACAATATATGACTCAGTAACCAGTGTCACTGTCCCAGCAGCCTGATGAGCAGAGACTCGCTCCAGCTGATGGGGAGGGGGCAAGGGGGGGAACAGAAATCAGCTCGCCCAGTGAGACGCTTTCTGCCCCAGCTACTCAACCACACTCTTGTTACACGTTGGCCACAAAACGTGACTTAGAAGTCATTGTTCAGCACCGCCGAAGAATGGCTGTGTACCCCACCATTAATTATTAGCTTCATTTTGCATGAATTAGTTGACTTCCTGCAATTATTTCTGCTCTTCCCCACCACGCGACCATGGCCTTCTGCTTTCCGAAGGCAGCGAGTCGGCAGCTTGCTGACCCTGAATGCCTGTGAGCTACAAGGTGCTCATTCCATTTTCTGCACCAGTTGCTAGGCTGGGGCATCCAATTTCCAGCAGACGCAGGATGGTTTATGGTTTGCTGTCTGCACCAGATGCTTAGCAGGAGGGCCAAAGCGAAGGGGGAGTGTGGGAGAGGGGAATGCATTTGCCTTGCTAAGGTGACAGTCACCCGTAAAGGAGTCTGCGTGGTTGTGGTCAGAAAAGTGACCCCGTTAAAAAAAACAACTTGGTGTTTTGTATTTCTTCCCTTTCCATACTCTCCACCTCCCAAGTGCTCCATCTGACCAGGCAAAGCACTTTGCTAAATGCCAATTCATCCCTGCATCTGGAAAGCTAAATAGAGCGCTCCTTGCTTTGCACTTCATTGGTAAAAGCAAAGATCCTGCAGCTGGAGCTCGCCTGGTGCTTTCGTGGATACACGAGGCAGCGCCGACCACGGCGCGCCGTGCTGCAGCCATCCTGCTGCTGCTGGCTTGGCTCCTCTCAGTGCTTTTTATTTCTATTTAAGCAGAACGCTGTGGCTCAGAAGGCAGGCTGGAAACATGCGAAAGCAGCAAGGTACCGTGTCCATAGCTGCGGCTGTACTTAACTTTTCAGCTCAGCATGAACTTATTCTACAGCGTAATCTGGGACCGTCATGACTGGCTATTGTAGAGCAAGCATTTTGCGCTCGGATGCAGCTGAAACTGCGGTCTGACATTGCAAAATAAGGAACACGAGCGCTCTGGAATAAAGGTTTAGATTTAGCAAGACCCACCGGTCCCAGCCCTGGTGTGGTCAGCAGTGCCAATTCATACCTCAGAGCTGCTAGGTGGAGGACAAAAACACCCAAAGAGCACAGACGAGCTGGGCTCTTGACTCTGGAGCTGGTCCCAGGGAGAGGGGAAAGAAGGGTCATTTGTGTGTCTGTTTCTTCAAGGGAGGAGATTTCAGTGACAGTTTCCTACAGCATATTAAATTCTGTTTGAAATTACACACTGAACATGGGGTTCCAGATGCTTTTGATTATGCACCTCATCAGGCTCAGCAGGTCTTTGGTAATGTAACCTTCTGTCTCCAGCTCCCACCGTTTATGGAGTGAGGTGAAGGCATCCAATACTCCACATGGTGAAGAATACAGTCACCATAGATGCACTGGGCAAGGGACTTTGGAAAAACAGCTACCCCTTATGGTCTTTGCACTCCTAAGCTGAGCTCCTGAAGAGCCATGACAGCTGTCTGGCAGATCAGGAGCCTCCAAAGGCAGCATATATTTGCAGAGAAGTTGCTTGTTCTGGCACGGCTTGCTTGAACCTCCACACTGCTATTGATGTTATGACTTCTGCATCCTTTTCTGCACTGCCTGTACTGAAGTGAGCCTTCTGTCCTGGGAAGAGCTGGAAGAGTCCACAAGGACTGTGAACCCCAGAGTACAGAAACAAAAGCCACCCTGAAACGCATCCTGCCTCCTCCAGGCTCTTCAGGCCACCTCCAGAAAGCCTTCAGTAAGCGCTTGCCTACCTCTGACATCCCAGGCAGCTGGAGGGGGCTGATGCAGACGCACCAGTTTCCCATTATTTACTGGCTTTCCCTGACTGCTGTCCATGAATGCTCAGATACCTTCATGAACTGAAGAATACAATTAAATGCGATGTTAAAGCTGGATTTTTCATGGCTGTGTCTGACAGGCTAAAAGGAGGAAGGCTGAAAAAAGATATGTGCAAAGGGAAGAGGAATGCATGCTTACTTCTTTAGGCCATATCTACAAGCAGCACCTCGCAGAACCCCAAAGCTCCACTGACCAAACCTTGAACAGACAGAAAGCACACCATGAGACCATGAAGAAAATGCAATGTCAGCTCTCCAAAGCAGTATAGCTGTATATTAAGCACTGAACCTGAAATAACAGACTCTGTCCCTCAGCTTTGGCACAGTGCTGGGGTCCCAGCAATTTGGAGTATCACAGTCCATTGCCTGGCAAAGTGATGACTTAACTGATTTTGGAGCTTTAGTCATTAAAATGAGTGGCTGCAGAAGAAAGGGACTATTAATGAAAATTCCATGAGGTTGTGCTGTTGTTGACCCTGGAGATGCATCATTTGTGTTTGCCCCCACTGGTACCTCCTTGCCCTGGCCCCTTTGGCACAAGCGCAGGTCCAAGAGGCTGAGGGGAGCCTTTTCCCTGCCCCAGCCTTGAGCTAGCATTGCCTGGCCCTGACCCCAGAATTTGCCAATGTCCAGCCAGCCAGCGGCACTCCAAAACACCCCAAAGAGAGAAGTGTGCTGCTTCTCTGCTTCCTGCCTGCTCTCCATCAGAAAATGCTCTCAAGATTTATGGGGTGACAATCAAAAAAAATGTTGCTGTAAATAACTCTGAAGCTCGACATAACTTTGAGTGTGCAGTATTTCCTACATATAAATAGGAAATTTTATATGCACGTATAACTATACTATTACATTTGCATTTTGGTATGTGCATGGAGGAAATGGATTTCAAAGGCTTATCTAAGAATATACACCAAATATGAAATCTCTCAAAAAAAATCTTGATGCAAAAATACTTACATACTTGTATTAGCAGGGAAGAGGCTCAGTACAATACGATTTATCTGACTTTATTTGAAAATTCAAAGTATTGAGCACGCTGAGAGAATAGCAGTGCATTTATAGAATTAAAACATGAGAAAGGCACACACTGAATGCTTGAAGACGTTGAATGAATTTGAGAAAATGAAATCCTATTAACAGAAATATTGTGTTCACTAGAGATAATAATTATGAAATTACTGAGCTCTTGTGATTACAATTATTTTAAAAATATGTAATACACATAGGAAATAGAATTCCAGCTTTAGTTCAGCTATACTGGATTATGATTCAGAAAAGATATCAGATCATTACCTATGTTACTATAGCTAGTCTAAAAAATAGATGGTAATTATAGAACTATAGGAATATATAACTTCTGTCCTCAAGCCTGCACAGCTTCACAGCACTGTTTTTCATTTGAGACCATTCATCTGGTTGTAATGCAGTTCAAAATCTGAGTCTTTTCATTATGAACCACTGCCTATTTCTGACAATCCCATAAACATCAAATCCTACTTAAAGCAGCCCTAGTTTGAAAAGAGACTTTGTAAAACTGATGCCTTCTTATTCTTATGGGCTCCCCTGTGTATCTTCACAGTCATAGTTGTGAAAAATTGCACACAGAAAAAGCTGCACTCAAGGTAATGCATTTCAAATATCTACTCCCATCTTTCCTTCTTATTCTTTCTTTGCTGCACTATCAGAACATGGGAATGTGATATGTATAAAGGAGCTTGGGGTTAAAAAACAGAGTTACTGTCTGCTTAAGAACACAACCCATTTGTAATGCAGTTAGTCTCATTTAAGACGTTAAGCTCCCTAAATTGAAAGAAATACGCAAACACCATGTAGGCACATGCATACATAAAATAATATCCATGCCTATCTTAATTCCCTGGTCTCTATGACTTCATATACGCCAATGGAGGCTGAGGCTGCATTACACCATTATCGAGGAAACGGTGCAGATCTCCGCACCCAGCTGCATCTCTGTGGGCAGAACTGCCAAGACCCCGTTGTGCTGGGACAACGGCTGGCAGCAACGTTATGCCTAATCTCCCCCCTCCCCGAGATTGCCACGATCGCTCACGGGCAGTGGGGCTGTGTACCAGCTCCATCCCCCACAGCACCATCACCAAAATGCCTGCAGAGAAAGGGTCCCTCCCCACCTGGTTGGTGAGTGCAGGGGACAGAGGCACGTGATGGATTAGCCCCAGCTGTAGAAATCAGACTACCTTCTGTGGTCTTCAGCAAAAGTAACATGAGCGTGCTAACGTACTCTGGAGCCTGGAGGAAAGGAGGGAAGCAGGACACATAACACCTACTTTCCTCTTTGCAGAAGGGTAAAGAACAGGGCAGAGTGACGGCTCTCAGATAAGCTGGTCTCCTTGCTGAATTCATTACCAGGAGAGGTGTCAGATACCGCAGTGCAAGAGACCCTCAGAGAGGAATAGGTGGCAGAGAGCAACATGAAGGACCAGCCGATCTCTTCAGGACTTACTGGGCAAAATTTAGTCTGAAGAAGAGCACACTGAGGAGAGCTTGCTAATAGTCTCTAGATAGATACATAAAAAGTTGATTTGAAGAGTGAGAGAATTAATTGAGATTGGAAAGGGAGCGAAGTGACCGAATTACCACAGAGGTGGCTTGGGAAAGTCTGCTTTGCAGTAAGCCAGTTGTGAAATCTCCATCCCTGACCTTCCTTACACAGGGTCTAGAGAAGCACTTACTCTAAATAATATAGAGAAAGGTGGTTCTGCTTCAGGAAGAAATCAACTGCATTACCTCCCAGGGTCCTTCCCAGGCCTATGCTCTTCTGCCCATTTAATATTTTAATTACTTGGGAGTTTTGCTCTAACTCTTATTTGCTGAGTAAGGCTGAACATTGTGCAGCTGAACGCTCCGAGAAGGGGGCTGTTGTAAGTAGCTGGGGCTTGGCGGGGTCCTTGGAGCTTTATGTCTAGTGTGGAAGTGAGTCTTAATAGCTGTTCATTAAAAAAAAATGGGGACAAAATGCTCTTAGTTGCACTTTTCACAACTAACAAGCTTGCTTTTGTTTTATCCTCCAGAGCCTGATGTTTCAGCTAAAAAATATATTTCTGAAGCATGGTGCTATCACCGTTTCTTATCTTCTTTTTACCTGGGCGTCGTTGAGAAAGCAGAGTGTTCTCCATTCATCCACTTCCGCAGCTGTTAACAAGCATCAGAAATAATTAAGCTATTTTACCCAGCAGCACATCATTAAATATTCTTTGAAAAACATGTTTAATTGAAAGGAACATCTTCATTTTTCCCCCTGTCTATTATGCCAAAGCCTCATTTTCTCTGCTTCATGCCATAACATCCTTGCACCTCTGTAGGTATGTTTTGCCAGCTGTCTCAGCTTTGGAAGGCCTGGGTCTTCCAAGAAGCATCATAAGGATAAAAAAATGAGCCTAGCAGAAAATATGTATAAAATATGCTTTTAATTCTGGTATGCCTGGAAAACTAAGAACATAACACAAGTGGATTAGGTGACTCAAGCTGCTTGCAGGGATGTTCTACCCCGAGGGTTATAGATGAATTCCTGAAAAAAATCTGCAATATATCAGGCTCTTGCTTGACAGCAGCATGGCTGAGGATCGGGGAGAGTCTCTCATCTTCACTCTCTGACAGCTCATTCCTCTCCCGTATTCTCTGTACATGCTCTGCTATACTGCTTTTGCTAATAGCAGTCAGAAATGAAGGGAGCCTTACAAAATATACATTGCAGTTGCCACTCAAAATAGACATCAGGAAAATGAAGTAAACAGCATGATAATAACTGTTTTCATCTAGTCGAGAGAGAAGCTCAATATACCTGAATGGCAATCACTAACGAGGAATGGTCACGGGGCTGAGTTTAGGCTTACAAGTCACTTGCTTTTCCTTGTTATTTATTAGGATGGAGAGAGCAACAGGCATGAATGACACAGAACGATGAGCACAAAGCCAGCTTTATGATCGAAGAGCCTCAAGCAAAAATAAAATCTTATCTCTGACTGCAGGAGGGAGAAATCCCGCTGCAGCAATAAATCCGGAGGAACAGGACCAGGCTCTTAGCTACATCTTTTGATTCAGCCATAGGATGGGAGCAAGCAGCCTGTGCAGGAGCAGAAGACCGAAAGATCAATCAGATGGGGCTTTTTGGTTTTGTCTAATACAGGCACAGCCTCTTCTTCTACAGATATCCTCCTGCCCAGGTGATTCCAGTTCTGTCCTGAAGGATCTTTGAAGCCTTGTCTGCTTGCAGTGCATGACCTGAAACCGTTCCTCCCTTGCTTGCAGTAATATCGTTATGATTTGCTCCTCTATGGACCCTGCAATTACAGCTGACTGTCCTAAGTTTCCCCAGAAGAGTGATGTTTTGTGTTGTTGTTTCTAAAATAATAGTTTCCAGAGGCCATTCCCCACCACACAATAAGGATTTGAAAGCAGCATTGTGTTTGGAGGCAACCTAATTCCCCTGCGGCTCTTTCCAAGCCCCAGCACTGCTGTGTTACTGAAGATGCTTTCTCCCTCCTCCCAACCTTGTAATGCCAAATATATCCTGACTACAGATGTTGCAGATGATATAATGACATTGGATTGTAATTCAGATGATGATTTTACTGCCAAGTAAAACCTTAGCACTAACTACAAACCTAGTAATATTCTCCAGTGAGAAAACAATATTTACAGTAGGATTTCAGCTGCAGCAGCTCCATGGTGCATTCAAGCATCTGTTTACAAATAGTTCAAAGAGGCTGAATTGGCTACTGCAAGAGGCGGCCAACTTACCACCTTATTATGACTTACCTCCACCCATACTACCACCAGAAATTACTTCCACTTAAATATTAGGATAAATTTTACAGACATCAACAGAGAAATAGCTGCTTATATAACTTGGAACTGTGGCACAAACTTTAATGGTAGGAAGAAACACCAAGGGGAAATCCATTGTTGGGCGACCATCTTTGACGCGGTCAGGGTTGTGCTCTGCATTGTGTTGAGCAACCAAGACCTAAGATGAGATGGAGGCTTTAGCACCGTCCTAACTTTTAACTTCCTGACACACGCTGATTTGTATCACGGCCTTCATGTTTTTTAAACAGAGTGATTCCTGTGTGTTTAATACAGAAGCTGCTATTTGCTGTGGAGTTTCCAAAATTTATATGCCTGCAGGATATTTAAAAATATTTCCAGATCAGCCTATCAAGGCAGGTTTTTCTCCTGTCAAGAACGTTTATGTAATAAAAACAAAGATCTCAACAAATGCCTCCCTTGTAACTCTGCCTGTATACAGAGCGTGAGGTTTGTATAAAGCTGGTGTCAGTTATATGCGTTTTTCCCTGCGCTGCTAAACATCTACTCCACTCTCTAAATTACTAGCTCCGTATGCAAACATAGCAGGTTTGCAGAAAAATACACTGCATCTGACAACACTCAGATTTAATCTACCAAAAAATAAGGTTGCAAAACTACAGGGTAATATAGCCCTTTAATAATATCCACTTCAGGGCTACTAAACATATTGTAACCACCTTCTCCAGCATGATAGGTGGACCCTACTAGGAGGAAGGAATGCCTTTTGGCAGGAGGGGGTTTATGGTGATCTTATTTGTTTTTTCATGGGGCACATGCGAGGCAGAAGCCACAGGGAAGAAAATATTTAGAGGTCCCCACAGTACAGTGCAATACTGTGCACAGCCGTGGTGTAATGGACAGGAGGTTTGGCAACAGAAGGGGATGGAGTAGCTGCTGTGCCCCGTCCCCAGCATTGCCCCCAGGCAGAACCTATGCTACAGCACCCAACTCTACCACTGCCTGACACAAGCCAGGAGACCAAGTACACACATTTTAATGCAGGTGCACTCCTTGCTTTGAGATGACGCCGTAGCAATCCCTCCATCAGGGGCTGCGAGTAGATGGCTCGCAGGAGCACCATGCAGAAGTGCATCGCAGGCTGTGTAAGGGTGATGGTGGCGTGACCAGCCCCAGCACTTGGCTTGACCCTGCATGGAGCCAGCACTGCTTGGCAATGACCCTTCCATGCCTGGATGGTGAAGGCGATGTTGGGTCTCTTTCCCAGTCACAGAAGGAGGCAGCAGGTGCCCTTGTTCCTGCCTGCTGCTCCCAAGCTCCAGGCCCTCTCATCCCACACCTCAGGGGTCCTTCAGCCACTTTTGAGATGTTTCTAGATCTTTGACATTTTGCTGCCATGCTGTGCTCCCCTTAGAGCTTCCTGCTGACAGTTTTGCCCTTTTTGTCTTCTACAGCTGCTTTCCCTAGCAGATATTCTCCAACTGCAGTCTGATATGATCCCCTCCTTTCCATGGGGGTTTATAAAGCCCATGGCCACCTCTGTGCTGCCCCTGCTCTGGAGGTCTCTTCTCCTGCAGCCACTTGGGTACTTGCCCTGCCTTGCTCCAGAGATGCAGCCAAGAGCCCATTACCCCACCTCAGTGGCATGAAGGGTCTTGACATGAAAGAGAAGCGGACTCATCTTTTCCTAACTACAATCAGCTTGTCTGCATGCATAGAGGAACAACAAAAAAAAAGTAACAATATCATTCAATAACCCAAAAACTATTTGGGATGGACAAAAACACAAGGCGAGGCAAGGAAAAGAAAAGATTATGAGTATGGGCAGCTTTAGAAAAATATGCTCACATGAAATTTTCTTCCTTACTGGGGCAAGTTAGAAAAAAATGCCTGCTCTCAGAAGAAACTGTAGTAGTTCCCTTCAGGAAGCTCTATTTTGGGATAACATAAACTATGTGCTGGTTGGATTAATATTTAACATGGCTGAAAAATAATCTCGCCCTGTTACAAGTTCCTCCCAAAAATGGGCACAAGCCAAATTCCATTCTAAAGTAATACCTATAGAAACATAAGCACCTCACAGGAGGAAGATACTACCACAAGTCAAAGTAAATGTTTAAATATTATGCTTATAATTAAGAAAATAAAATTAAGAAGTTAACATCAGAAGAAAAAGTACAGATACCTGCATCTTGATTTTCTGTTGAATCACCTTTATGTATGTGGTTGATAAATTATCTGTTGATTCAGAATTGTAAAAAATGGGGATTCTTTTCCAGATCTGGAATTTGCTTGGGAAAAGGCGTGCAATAATTCATGCCAAATTACACAGACACACATGTGTATTTTAAAATTACTCTATTATGATAGAATCAAGCTCTTTTTTCAGCAGTGTTTTCAATCTTTCTAGGAAGAATGGAGTATTTTTCAACTTTCTTTATTAAACATACCTGGTTTTTCTAGATATCACAAGTCCGCTCTTATTACCTGTGACAGTGAAATACCAGCCCTTTGGAGCCTGGTTCAAAGAGGTCCTACATCTTCCTCCTCTATTAGTTCTGAATGTTTTCTGTGGCTAAGATTCATGGCTGTACAGATGGTCTATTCATCATGTTAGGCTCAATTACCTCTCAAAATATATGGGGGAAAGCATGTTTCCACTGAAGTCAGTGTTAAAATTCCTATTACTGCAATGGGGCTACAATTTCACCACAGGGTTTAAATGGCATACTGACCTTTGGGAGGTCCTCTGGATGGGAATGAAATTCATATAGCGTGTGTATTGCCATGTTTCTAGAACATACGATTTCTGTAGCATATATTATTGCAAAAAATAGTCACGCCTTTTGCCAAAGCAATTTTTTAAAGCTGAATTTGTTAATTTTTTTTTTATAATTAATGGCATTATGGGAACTCTTAATTTAATTATTCAACAGTGTATTCTCTCTTTTGATGGATGTCATTGGTCATTAATCTTCTTGCTTCTTTTTCAATTAACCTAGATAGATTTTTGCCCTTACTGTTTAATCCTTAACATGAACCCAGCAGAGAGGGTGCAGCCCTAATCTGACACATGGCATCAGACAAGGATATGCATGTTGGACTCTGTCAGCAGTGCTAATGCTCATATACACAATTTGCAATGACTTATTGACCTAGAATTTTCTTTGTCAGCTTCTTAATTTTCCTTCTCTAAAAATGGGTTTAAAATCAGATCTAAAATTCTAATATTCTATCTTTATGTTTCCTCCTGAATTCAAACAGTGTAACAAAATGCCAGTTATTTATTAGATATACTTTCAGGACTTCAAAACAGTGTAGTAGACGCCAGTCCTGTCTTAATATGTATTCAGGATTTCAGAGCAAATCCTTCTCAAAGCAGAGAAGATCGCTAAAAGATCACTCTGTATGTTTTGTTAGAGGAATTTACTCTTTTAAACACTCTGGCTTTTCTCCTGTGTAAAGACTCGGGGACTAAGAGCCTGTGTGGTAAGTGTACAAAGAATGTCCTGATTTTTAAATTGCAGTTATAAACCAAAATTATTAATAACAGGTCAAGGCCTTAAAAGGATAAAGCAATTCACTGCTTATAGAATAATAATACGTGTGGCAAAAAGGTGTAGAAAGCTTTGGGTAGCAAAATTTTTTGCAGATAGCAAAGCCGTAAGTGAGTATACAAATCATGGCAATGAGAACTGTATCAGAAAAATTAATTTCAAAGGCAAAGTGCAGGAAAGAAGTATAAAAGACTATGTAAAAAGAACTAAAATATTTGTCTGGGTTTTTTTTTCCAGGAATAGTGAAAGTTCCCTGAACACCATCTTAACCTGACAGATGTTTCCTCGTGCTCACTGCAAAGAAAACACCTGTGAGAGCCAGAGAAGAAATCACATTAATGTACTTTTCACTGAGTCCTTCCTCTGTGTCTGCATTTTTGTCTAGCATCCCAAACACGTGTCCCTGGGGGACACCTTGTGCCCCACACTGGGGGCTCGGCTGATGGGTGCAGGTGAGGCTGGGTGGGTGCTGCAGCACTGGCCCGTGGCGATCGTGCAGACCCATGGCAAGGAAAGGGGGACATGTGGTACCTGCTGTGATCAGGCCAGCTCAGAACACGGAGTCAAAGACATCTTCTCTTTCCCAGCAGTGGTGTTTTGCTGTCCCATCACCTTGTCCTGAGATCTAGATTTCTTTCTTGTGTACTTGATTGTGTCTAAAAATTGAAAGATATTCCCTAAGTCTCCATTTCCTTCAGAGAAATCCTTTTCCTGGTTCACATTCCCTTTGAGGAGCCCCTCCCCAGGCAGCCCAATGTGGTGCTCTCAGCATCCCTGGGCGATAAATCATGCAGCGCAGCTCAAGCAAAGATTGACACAAACTACTGGAAGCAAATTTGGCCTCCCCTTTTCAATCAGGAAAGGTACCTGTTTGTAGTGTCAGCTGGGCCAGACCTCAAATGTCACATAACAGAGAAAATAACACTGTAAGTCTTGGAGGACAAACACTGGGAATCTGGCTGCCCTTTGCTTGTCCTTGTGCTGTCCTTCATCCTAGAAGAGGTGACATGAGACCTGCATGTTGAAAGCAAAGCTGTGGCAGAGCAATTTCCAGGTGGTGTATAAAGCTTGGGAGCTTTGAACTGTGCCCTTCCGAATTCCCGCTTAGGAGAGAAGAAGCATGACCTGGATGTCCCAAAGCCTCAGAGAGCCTCTGCCTGGCATGACCACTGGGAGCATACAAAACTGAATGGCATTTAGACAAGCACAGAGGTTTCTCTAAAATGTGCCAAACCTCAGCATTAACTCAAGGAATATGCAGATATTAAGATGATTTAAGGGAAAGATGTTTTCTCCATCCTATCAGATATTCTGGACTCACAGCTGAGGCTCTTGCCTGCAGAATTCCAAATCAGGGCAGCCAGCCCCCGTGCAGTGATTTATACCACTAAGGCAGCATACATGCAATTAATAAAAACACCTTATTTACCTTTCATTGGAGCTACTGGGCTGCTGTAAAGCACCTCTTTTACCACAGACAACAATCATCTGAAATTTCTGATCTCTCTTCTCCACTTTACGGGAAATGGTAGGTTATGGGCAGCTTTCTATTTTACAGGGAACTAAATCCTGGAGAAAAGCCTGTATGGTTGCTGTAAGTATGGAGAGAAAAGAAACACTTTGCTTTCTTCCAAAGTTTAACCCAGTTTTCCCCTTTGGAGTCCTCACTTCTTCCACCTGGGAGCAATGTGAGGGCTATGTCCTGTAGGAGGTCATAAGGAACTTACTTCTCAAAGTAAGGCACAGCTTCTGGTACCACCCAGAAAGAGAATGTAATCACTGACTTTAGCAAGTCTAATTAAACGTAGTTCATAACAACAACAGCATGAGAAGAAGCTCTCATTTAAGCAGCTTGTTGCTAGAGTATGAAACTACTTGTTTAATAAAGTCTTTCTAGTATCTGCTCCTTTCTTTTCTATCTTAAAAGCATTTACCATTTATTTTCCAAGGTCACTGCCCTTAAACAGTCCATTTTTTTCCTGTTTTTCTTCTGTTTACAAGCAGTTCCAATAAGAATGAATGTGTTTGTTTAGTCATAGTATGCATCAGAAAAAAGCAGTGTTCCTTTGGTTCACTCTGTGAAAAAACTTGCCTCGCCTCCTGCCCGGAGCTGGCCAGGCTGTAACAGAAATTCACCAGAACCTTTATTTATTTATTTTATGCACTTGTTCTTGGTGATGCTAAGCAAATGTTATATCCCCATTGATAAGCAAAGCCTGAAACGGTGGAACATCTTGTTTGGATAAACATTCAAGTGTTTACACATTTGTCCAATATTAAACTGCCTGAAAACAAAGAAAATTAAGAGAAGGATCAGCTAAGAGGTGATACCTTCTGTCCTTCCCCTGCTTGTTGTGGGCTTCACCAGTAAGACTGCCACAGAGCACACACTCCTCTCCCTCTTGCCTTTTTGCCTCTGCTGAGGGGAGGGCTTTGCAGGGTGGGGGGATCTGTTTGGGATTCAGGGCTGGACGTAGACATGTTTGTCAGCAGCTCTGAAACCACACAGCCTTGAATACCACCTGCCACCTTGCCTTGCCTTGCCTTGCCTTGCCTTGCTTTGCCTTGCCAAGGTTTGCAACGAAGGGCAGGGAGCTTGGCAGAGGACAGGTCGAGGGACCCTTCATGCTGCTAATGGGTAGACTGCAGAGGAGAAACTCCTGGAAGCTCCTATTCATCCTCATTTCACATTTTTTCTCTTAAATCATTCTCTCTGTCTTAAGGTCTCCAGGTAAAAGGCTATTTACTCCTCTGGTTCTGCGCCATGGGATACTCACACGTATGCTAAAGCTCAGCTTCACTAAAAAAGGCTTATGCTTCTGACTCCATGCAGGTAGTCAGCTGTGGGCACGGGTTCTGGTCAGAAAATACCTGAGAGAGAAGATGTGCTATGCGTTAGTTCATCTCTGGCTGTGCAGACCCTAGGGCAGGCAGAGGGCAGGAGGTAGAAACCACTGGCTTGCTGTAGAGGACCAGACACCACCACTCACTTCTTTGGATAGCAGCTCACATTAAAATAATTGAGAAACTACAGCCACACTTTCATCAGACTCTGTGTGGGGATGCGTCTACATCTGAAATCATGCATATGACCCATTCTGAGCTGCATATTCAAAGAAAAAAAAAATTGGATCAGTTGCTACTTCTCTTCCACAACAGCTGCTTTTATAGATGCTATTTCTTTTTATAGCTGAATTGTTCTTTTTCAAACTTGGCTTCTTCGCACACATGAAATGTTTTTGATCAGGTTATATTTACGGTGAAGGCAAACGCTAATTGAATATCTGTCACAAGATCTTGCAAGATTTCCCATGAGGTCTCATGATGGTGCATCAGCATGTAATTAAATAAGAGGGCCAAGTCAGTCTCTGATATAAGTCCTGGGAAGGCAGTGATATTACATCGAGGAATATTCCTTTTATATGAGATTTTACCCTACTGCAGTCAAGTCTAGCTTGCCTGAAATCTCATTATTTTACATTTCTTTGCCTTTCTTTTTTTTTTTCTGTTTTCCCATCAGTTCTCATTCATTTGTACTTCATTTCCACCTTTCTTTTTTTTCCCTCATTTTCAATCATCCATGTGAAAGAATGTCACTTGTCACAGATTCCTTTGATATGCAGGTTGGTTTCACCTTGTTTTATTCATGTACTGATTATCTGCTTATTTATAATTTCATCTCCAAACAGATTGATGCCTACTGCTCTCTGATTTGAACAGCAAGAGGCTTGCAATAGCATAACATGTAGTGTCATGATAATGCCTAGAGCTTTAGGTAGGATTCATTCCTTTTCATATGTTTCCTTGAACTGTTCCACACACGCCGTATATTCATTCACAAAGAGAGATTTCTGTTTTCAGCCATTCTCTGTTATAGCTGCCCACTCTATTAAGCTACACCCCAGCCTTGCTGAGCCCATCACACGTGTTCAGGTGCTGCACGACACCTCGGGCATTGATGGAGAAGACCTCCATCAATGTCCCTGGTTGTTGTGAACTGCTCCTCGGCAGCTGGACAGACACCTATAGCAATGCAATGCTGCCAGTCTCTGCAGTTGAGGTCAACCTTTTGTCCGTAGGGATGGTCCTATGCAGCACCATGCAGAGATACCTGCACCACAAGCCAGCTACAGGCAGTACAGGTACATTATAGATGAGCCTCTGCCTAGGCTGATCAGCTCTTCAGAGAGGGGGGACGCTGGCGCCAAGGCAAAGGTGCTGCTGAAAAGGCAGCATTGCTTCAGGAGCCTCCACAAGTTGAGTCAAGGCTTGTTCAGGTTTCTCTGTATGCATGATGCTGTATGGAGCTATTACTTCTTCTGCTGGAGACAGTGGTATGTCATGAGTAGGTTTCTGCCCATGCTGGAGCTCTAAGGACAGCCCCAGGAAGAGGGCATTCAGCTGGGATGCAGGTCCAGCATGGCCACAGATTTCTAAAGTCACCATAGCCACAGTACAAGAGCTGGAGGAAGATCGGGGAAGAGGGATTTTCTATGGTTTTTCTCCATTAAAAATGTTCAGCCAGGTATGTTAAGGATTGGGAGACTGAGTATTGGTCTTGAAAATCAAGATTCCAGATCTGCTGAAAAAAGACAGCATTTGTGTGGTCAAACCACAGTTTTCTATTTAAAAATATGCTAGTGGATGTTGGGTCCTCTCACCAAGATATTTAGCCTGTCCTGTGCTTCAGTTCCCTCTCGGGAAAAATGGAGACTTCTCTACCCCACAGGAAGGAGCTGTAGGCACAGCCTTCAAGCATGTTTCACACCCCCAAGCCCCTAGAAGCCCTCCTGGATCCTTTGCCACCCTGCACACATCTCCACCCTGGCAGTCCCAAAGGGGACCTTCCTGCCCCATCCTCCCTTGCTCTGCCCCCAAACCCATCATGTTCCTCCCCCCAGCTCCCTACCTTACTGACCCCTCTTCTTTCCAAATTCACTTCCCTGACTCCATAAACCCAAATTTTGCTCATCCCACCCTTCATAATCTTGGTTCCTTCATAACAATCCCACCTCTGTCCAGTGCGGGTGCTTTACTTTTATAGTAGATTTGCTCTAATACAAACTTCACTACAACATGTCCAGTTGCTGACTGCCAAAATCAGTTCCTATAGCACAGACCCTTCCAACCAGTAGTCTGGCTGTCCTCCAGGCTGTCTGCAGGACAGATATTCAAGGGAGAAGCCAAGGGAAGGAAGGCCTGGCACAGGATCCAGAATTTTCTCCTTTAAATAAAGCTGCAGAGAGCAGCAGTAATAAGTCTGGTGTTCAGGATCCCCACAGACATTGTTAATGGGAAGAGAACTGGGAGCTTCTATTGAAAAGTTTGAGAGGACTGTTAGAGAAATTAAGAGCAAGTCAGTGATTTGCATGGTGTATTTATTTTCTAAAATGGAAATTAAGATTCTAATTGAGCATTTTATGTAATTAAAATCTTTTACGTGGAAAAAGTAGTCTCTGCTACAGAGGTAATAGGAAGCATAAAAATACTTTGGACGTGCTAAAGATAGTGCAGATAATTAAATGTTCTCCATGCTTCGGTTCTCTCTCCAACCAGATCAGGTAATTAATGTTTGCTTGTGCCAGATGCTGGATTTCTCCCAGATCCTGCTGTGCACAATACGATTCTCCCACAAGTTCCCATTTGTGATGAGGTGAGCCGAGATAACCTCACTGCCATTCCAAGTCCCTACACTTTTTATTCGGAGAGGTTGAGAGTCCCGCTGCGCTGGGTGCTGTGCAAATGGAGAGCAGGTACCCGCTGGAGAGCATTCCTCAGCAGAGCACTTTGTAGCCTGTTGGATATTTGAGGAGTGGCCCATGCTGGAACATGTCCAGAGGAGACCAACGCAGCTGGTGAGGGGTCTGGAGCACAAGTCTGATGAGGAGCGGCTGAGGGAACTGGGGTTGTTTAGCCTGGAGAAAAGGAGGCTGAGGGGAGACCTTATCGCCCTCTACAACTACCTGTAGTGATGTGGGTGGTGGTCTCTTCTCTCTGGTAACAGGCAATAGGACGAGGGTAAATGGCCTCAAGTTGCACCAGCGCAGCTTTAGGTTGGACATTAGGAAAAATTTCTTCCCCGAAAGTGTTGTCAAGCTTTGGAACGAGCTGCCCAGGTACGTGGTTGAGTCCCCATCCCTGGAGGTGTTTAAAAGCTAGGTAGATGAGGTGCTTAGGGACATGGTTTAGTGGTGGAATGGCAATGTTAGGTTAACGGTTGGACTTGATGATCTTAAAGGTCTTTTCCAACCTAAACGATTCTATGATTCTATGATTCTGTGATTCTATGAGTGGGGATGAGAAAAGGGATGTACAGAGCCCAGACGCTTATCCTAGTGCCAGTAATCGTGCCTTGTGTGAAACAAACAAGTCTTCCAGACAAGATGTGGAGAAGAAAATGGTGCCTTTGCAGCGGGATGCTTTTCCTGATGCTGGCCAGTGAGAAACACTGTGAGATGAGAGAGAACAGGGGAACCTCAGGAGGAGTTTGCTTTAGATTTGAACATGAACATGCTGACTTTGTCTTAACTGCAGCTTTGCGTTTCCAGCATGGTCCCAAAATAACTGTTTACTGGAAGCTCCCCATTTCCCATCTCTATGTGGGTTCTCTGGAGGCAGAAGGGACTTCCACCTGTGTGAGAAACAAAAACCTTAACTCTTCATGAGGGAATTTTATTCTGGGATGTAAAAAATTCTCTCTTTTCTTCCCCCTATGTTTATTGAGCTGATAGCAAATCAGTTACTGTCAGCCAAGCAAAAAAGTGAAAAAAATCTCTTTGAGAAGCAATGCTCAGTGTCTTCACCTTTAGGATATACAGTTTCAGTTATTTTAGTTCCTTGTGTGCTTAAACATCCCTGTGTAATTTCCATTTCTTTACACTATGCCTTCCTTTATTTCACATGTAGAAACGCGCATGACTGTTGCAGAGGCAATGGGACAAACAAGGGAGTCCTTACTCAGTCAGATCTCCATTGATTTCAATAAGCAACTTGATTAAGTGGAGCCTGTAGGATCTGAGTCAGCCAATTTCACCCAGATTAAAGGGAAAACACGCCTGAAATTGATTGATATGGAAGCAGCAAGCCCATGTCCATTGGGCACTCTCAGCTGGTAGGCATCATGCATGCTGTATCAACACTAATATAAATTCGATAAGAGCACATGGTCCAGAAGCAGATTTGTCTTTGATAGATCTTTAAAAGCTGCACAAGGAAGTTCTGCCTCTGAGAGCATCGCAATCTTTCTTGTCAGTGGGATGCAGGTTCAGCCAGGTAATCAATACCACGCTCTCACCCAGCTCGCTGCTGGGTTAGGATACCCCTAAATAAGCAGCCCTTTCATGACAATTATGCCCTTTTATCAGCACACAAACTTCACGCTGCTGCTGTCAATAGCACTATCACAACTTTGAATGATGTAGGGCAAGGCAGGACCTATGAAGGTGAGACACCTCCTGAATTAGAGTTCAATCCCATTTTGTTGAAGGCATCGTGCCACCTAATCCTGTTCATAAATGTATCAAAATCTGTCTTATAATATACAGCATGGAACAGCTCTGTGCAGCTGCATTCCTCTTTGAAAGCTGATTCAAAGGAGAAAACCTAATATGATGCTAACGCATAATCTTCCTTTGAAGCCTACGGAGCCAACCACCCTGTTACAGTCAGCTCTTCCATCCTCTTGCTTACTTTAATATCTGCTGTCAACAGGGCGCTGAGGCTTTGATGATTGCTGATTTGCATTCCTCTTGCACAGGGCCTCCGTGCAGTACACCTCAGGCAGCCTGTGTGACCACCTCCTGGCTGGAGACGAGCCCACGCCATGGGCTGCTACGCCATATAGCTCAGCAGCATCTTCCCCATAAATGTTCTCCCTCACCCTTGCACACATTGACCAAGGAGTGAGCAGTGCAACTGCTCCCTTTAAAACAAGCCCATGGACAAGCAGCTGAGTAAAACGGTCACCCCTTGTTCATGTTGTAAAGGCTTTACGGAAAGGGAGAGAAAGATTTCGATGAAAAAAATCCTCTCAGCTGGAAAAGGCAGTTCTTATCTGCACTCCAGCAATTTCCAGCAAAATTTACGGTTTCTTTTATGTAGCAAATCCTCTGTAAAAATGATTATATATACAAACATTGAAAATTTCCAGGTCCCAGATCACATAATAATATTTGCCACTTATAAAGCCCTTTTCATCTTCAAAGCACTCTGCAAGGACCAGCTAATGAATCCTCAAGTTATTCCTTTGAGGTTAAGTGATGTGCTCAAGGTCAAAGCTTGAATCAGTCTCAGAGCCAGGATTAGATATGAGCAAATTTTTGCTTCTGCGTTCCCTGCTTAACCCATGACCTTCATACGAGCGATCACTTGCCGCACTTTAACAGAAATTCAGATATAAAAGCATAACAAATTCTTTAAGGGGAAAAAAAAAAAGAGTTGGATGCTTCAGAAGTCTTTTCTCACCTTTCCTCCAAATTATAACTACCCTCTGTGCTTTAAAAATAGCAGCCCGCTGTGTTTTGCAGTTTGGCAAGAATGCTTGCCCACCTGCTTTACAAGATGAGTCGCTTTGTTTCTCAACAGTCTCTGCCTTTTTCTTCCGTCAAGCCATCCCCAGGCCTACTTCCAGACCACGATCCGGTCATCTTCCTAGCCAGATGCCAGCCTTAGTCCAACATTACCCCCTGCACTGTTTTCCCCAGCATTAAGTGTGTTCACTTGCCCCCTGAACTAGATGTAAAGAAGAAAGTTTTATCAGAGAGATCCAAGCGCGATATAATTATATCACTGAGCACGTTTTGTTTGGGTCATGCAGAGAGTTAATTCAGAAAATCAGTGCAGTGTGCTTATTGATACTAATTTAACAGGATACTTTCTTATCAGTACAAATCTTGTCAAGGTGGATTTTTTTTTTTATTTAGCATTAAAGCAGGGGGGAGCATAACTCCGTGTAAACCTTAGAGACGTTTAACTCCCTCAACACCTGGGACTTATTGCAATATAGCACCAGTTGTACACTGATCCTTAAACATGTGGGTTTGCAGAGATTACACAGCATGATTCGAGCTACAGAAAGTCATTAGGAAGCCCCAACCAGGCATGATGGGGGTGCTGCTTCCCTGGGGCTACCCAGCAGGAGGGTGCCCCTGGCTGCCCCAGTCCTGCCCGGGCAGCCCTGCAGAGCCGCACACAGCCCCTCGTGCCTCTGCCTGCCTCCAGGTCTGCTTCAGATGTGCACTGCCTGCAAATCCAGCACCCGCAGGAAAATCCATCCCAACAGCTCAGTGGTGCATGACTCAGCCTAAACGAAAAACAAGATGGTTTTTTGTTGTAGTCGGTTTGGAGTCACTCTGATAACATATGATTGTAATTTAGGTGGGTGGGGAGCGGGGGAGAGGGAAGGGGACATCTTGCAGACAGCTTCAAATGTCCTAAAAGTTTCTGAAATTAAGCCTGCAGTCTCTCTTTGGCTCTTGTAAATGTTAGTCAGAGCCCAGCATGTATTTATGATCTGAGGTTTACATTGCCCAGTTGACTCATGTCTTCCAGATAGTGAACCACAGCTACCTCGCAGTCTTCCCATGGTGCCCTCCACTGGCAGCTTCAAGCTGCTCAACAGATAATGAAATGAGTATTTTCAAACACTTCTAAGTCCAGTAAAAATCTTTTATCAGCCATGGTAGAAGTGTCCCAGAACAGTAATAAGAATTTTGTAACCACCGCTGCTATTCAGCAACAATAAAAAGACTGTGTGATACAAGAGACAGCAACAATCCTGCAAAAGAGCAGCCAGGTCTTGGGATTTTCCCCGTCTGCCTGCCTAGTAGGATGTGCTCATGCAGCTTCTCACTTTTTCTCTAATTTAGTGAGTCTGAAATGCCCTGTTGCATGATCAACCTCCTTCAAGAAAGGGGATTCACCCTTTCCTGGCACATGGGATGTTCAGGTTTCAGTCCCACCCAGCAGAAGAGCATCAGGTCCCCCCACATCCCGTGACGTTATTATCGAAGCACTGTATCAAAGATGGCACAGGCTAGCACTACCCCTCTCATCATTTTAAAGTCAAGAGGCAGCTGCTACTGTATTTTGTGGGGGACCTGGTCCCCTGCCTTGCATTGGGCATACTTCAGAAGTTATTTTTGCCTCAGGCCCCTGGGGTACACTGGCTCAGATCTGGGCTGGTGTGGGAGGCAGCACCATGCTGCTGGGACTGACACAGCCCTAGAGGCCACAGAGACCATGTCCCAGGCCTCAGTATGGTTGGCACTATGTAACCCAGGTGCTTCCAGCATCTGCAGTAGTCAGCTGGGATTTTTTGGATGTATTTCTGGATTTAAGCAGTTAAAGTCCTCCTAAGTCCTTCTTTAGACGCTAAGTCCTTTACTGGATCTAACCCAAAGCATGTAAGTAGGAAAAATGTGAAGTTTCTGCTCCCTCCATAAAGATGTCTAGCTGTCTTTTAAATTCATTCCTGTTATTTGCTTCAATACCTTCACCTAGCAATAATTTATTCCACATGCTTATTACTTTTTGATTGAAATAGCTGTGCCTGAATTCCCCTTTCACTCTTAATTTCCTAGTTTTTAGACTGAGTCTCTTGTTTTTCCAGACTTCTCATCAGACTGAAGAGTTTATCTCATTCCAGTTGATCAAACCTTTTTACAACTTTAATATTTCTTCAGGTCATCTTTTTTTCTGATTTTTCTGACAAGAATAAATGCTTTCCTTTTGAACAAATGTAGATTAAGTCTGCTTAAGCTTCTATCTCCAGAAAGGCAGAAAGCTATGTGAGAAAGTGACCATGTCAAAATATTTCAATCCTGTGAGTACTCTGTTTAGTAACAGCAACAGTGTTTTAGGGATGAGAAATCAAATGTCCTATATGTCAATTCCCATCTTCCATTACTTTGACAGCTCTGGACTTTTCGAGCTGGCAGAGCAAGGTGTAGCTTCTTTCGTGGCTGAAAGTACACAAATAACTTTGTGAATGACGGGGAATGATTTGGGAATAGGTTCTTACTCACTGCATATTTTTTTCCTATTTATCTCACAATGCTGCAAAAAGATGCAGCGTACAGTAAAAAACACCAAGGTGTACGTGGATGTGTGTGCAGGAGTGTGTGTTTCACTGATTTCATAAGAGCCAGCTGTAGTAACCACAGCATGTAATGACTTCACTATGAAGATGTATAATCAGCTCAGAACAACAACTCATTGGATTTCTTTTTGTTATATTCATTCTTTCCCTTTTCAGCAAGATATGTATTGCAATCTCAGTGAAGGCTTTGGGCCAACGTCCTGTGACACTTACAGGGCAGTTCCCAAGTCTTGATGTTATTGTTTTAGCATCCTTGTGCAGTGTGGCACATTGCTCTGCACCGGTACATTTTCTGAAGGTTTTTCCTTGCAGCCAGAGTGGTCCAAGGCATTGCTTGGGACTGGTAGCTTGGTATGGGGAAGATGTGCCTTGAAAAGGAGATTATCCAGTGAACTGCAAAGCTGGGAGATGTGGTTCCTGCCTGGTGCTCATTGAATGACTGAGTTCTACCTAGCCCTTGGGGTGGGGAACAAGAAAACCTGTGGGAGAAAACTTGGCTGCATTTCAAACTGGTTTTGACTGTGATGTTTTTGCCCTTCAGTGGCTCAAATCTCTGCTTGTAAGCCTGGACTGAACTTGCTCTGCAGAGACTGAATTCTGTCCCCATCAAACAGATAATTTGTGGTCGATAAGTACTGTGGGCCTCCTCTCCTCCTCCTGACCACTGTGTCCAGCACACCCCACAGGACTCTGGGGAGA
Source organism: Egretta garzetta (assembly GCF_000687185.1). Taxonomy (NCBI): domain Eukaryota; kingdom Metazoa; phylum Chordata; class Aves; order Pelecaniformes; family Ardeidae; genus Egretta; species Egretta garzetta. Next base: position 3,604,238 of record NW_009259600.1, on the reverse strand, counting down.
CACCTGGTCCTGCAATGGTGTCAAACATTGCTACCGGTACCCAGGGGACAGACAAGGGGAGAGGCAAGATAGGGGAATGGTGGGTCTGTAAAGATTGCCCTGCTGCAGCCCAAAGGATAGTAAAGTGATAATTTGGTTCTGTTGGAGTGTCACAACAAGATACTGCTCCACCCTACCCTGCTTTCTCCAGACGTTCACAGGTGACCTAACAAATGATATAACTTTACATTTTCACATGTCTTTTTTTCCTTACAAAAAGGGACAGAACTGGTGGAAAGGGAAGCAAGCTGCTGAAGGAAAGGAGGTAGCCAAAATGGGTAACAGGGAAAGGAGGGCAGAAACATGCATAACTATCCTGAGAGGTGGCAGATGCCCCATCCCTGGAAACATTTAAGGTCAGGTTGGACGGGGCTCTGAGCAACCTGATCTAGTGGAAGACATCCCTGTTCATTGCAGGGGGGGTGGACTAGAGGACCTTTAAATATCCCTTCCAACCCAAACTATTCTATGATTCTATGATTCTATGATCCTATCCTCTCCTGTAGTGCCAGTCTTTGCAAAAGAAGAAGAAGGTGGCCAGAGGGAAACACCCCAGAAATCCTGACCCTGTGGCTCCAAAACTTTGCCTGTGTTTTAGAGGGGGTGACTGGAACTGTGCTTGAGTGTTTTCCAGTTATATTCCTGCTACTAGAGATTCCCATACAACATATTATACTTTTTTTTTTATGGTGTCCAGAGCCAGCGACATTAATTAATATTAGCAACAGATTAAAAATGAGCTTGATTTTCAATAAATATCTTATTCATTCTCATTAGTGCCACAACACATGGTAAGTCAGAGCAGCGTTTCTTTAAACACCTAACATCCCTTTCAGTGGCATGGGAAGACCGGTGAAAGGTTCAGAGGACTGAGCTATTTTAATTAAATTTTCAGGGCTTGAGGATACAGATAAATTAAAAGGGGAGAGAGGATTTAAGTAGGGAGTGATTTGGGATCCAAAACACTGCGTGTTTTGTCAGGGAATGACTCTCCAGAATATAATTCTGTTTATCTCAACTATTTATCAGTGTATCAGGAGAGGAAAATAAGGTATTGTCACTGCCAGATATGGAAATGAGAGCATGCTGACTGAGTTTGCATCTCAACACATTGCTAGTTTGTCCTTCAAAAGTGGAGCTACAACACAGAGAATTCAGTACATCCTGAAAGGACACTAACTTTGGAAACTATTTTTGTAAGACACTTCTCCAGGACCACAGAAATCCTTGAAAAATGTCAGATATATTGGAATATATATATATACGTGTGTGTGTGTGTATATATATATATATATATGATTGGCTTAGCAAGAAAGAAAATCTTTTACTTCTTTCGTCTTGGCTTTTTCTAGTTCCTTCTTTATTTTTATAAAGAAGAAAGGACTCTTCTCCTGTTGAAAGGAATCCTGTAGCCTCCAGAAATATTTTCTTAACTGGTTTGCCGTCAGTAGATTGCAAAAAAGAGTGAAACACCAATATAAAACTGCACAGGGATGTCCATTCCAGTTCAGATATGAATATCTGACTACAAAAAAAAATAGAAGATCAAAAAGAGGTCTTTTTTTTGAAAGAAGAAAGTAAGGCAAGCATGGACCAATAAGCATTAAAAAGAAGGCAGTTAAGGCACAGTAAATAAAATAAAATGCCCAGAGACAAGTATTCTCTTTGAAAAGGAACATCAGAAGGAATGGAATTAGCGTTCAAACCATGTCTGACAATACCCTGGTGACAGCAGCGAGGTGGTGATGGAGAGTTGCCTGGCGCACCAGCGTCAGTCACCGCTTAAAACAGAACTTGGTTCCTGTGCAGAATGGGCAAGATGTAGGAGCAGATTTTTCTGTTCCTTAGTGGCAGTGGTTTTGTCTAGTATTTCCATTCATTTTGATTAGCACTCTGGGAAATGTACACGAAAAGCAGTGCTAATCACAAGAAGCAGTACACTGAGTACTTTGTGGGAAAACATCAGGGGCTCAGTGCAAGATTTCGGCACTGGAAGAAAGGTTTCTAACACCTACCAAGGAATTAATACTAGCAGATGCAGAAATAAGCCCTGAACGGAAAAGGCTTTCTGTATACAAGATGCTTGGTACAGGGATGCTATATATCTATATTGGAGATGCTATATATAAAAATTAGTAATGAATATACCAAAAATGGAATATCAGTTGAACTCACGGTGATTATGATTTTGGGTTGAGTTAGTTTGGTGAAACATTTTTAAGCCAAAAAGTCTTGAGGAGGGAATAAAGCTGTCAATGCAGAACTATTTTGACATGAAGTGTTTAATTTTGGAACTGCTATAACATTTCACGCAGCTGTTTTCTGAAATGAAACTTTTCAGCTTGTATTATGAAATATGAAAAGAAACTAACCTAAGTTAAAAGATTAAAAGTTACAAAATTTGGTAAGATAAGCAAATATTTCAATTGGTTTCACCAGTTGTCCCCTCAAACGTTGTTTTGATTCAACTCAAGTACAATATTTGTCTGGTTTTCTTTTTCTTATTTTGAGCACGAAACTAAATATATATATATATATTCATATAGCTTTAGTGGAATGATCCCACTAGGTTTTTAAATATGTAACTTGAAGAAAAAGAGTCAGTGAATACAATCTCTAAGAACTTCATGTCTGTGAAACTGCTAGTTCACTGGGAAGCCGGATCATTATCATAAAGCCATTCAGTGGTAGGGTCAGGCTGTCAACAGGGGGAAAAATGTACATCAAAAGCTACAAAAGACAGGCTGAAAATTAAATATAATAGACTAATAGAAGATGCAGGTGCAGATACATCGCTGTGAATTTACATGCCATGCTAGTAAGAGGCATTGTGTTGGTCCAAGAAATTTTCAGATGTCTAATACAAGAAAAAAGAACATGAGAGCAACAACAGAAAAGATTAATCCTAAAGCCAGAAATTAATTACTCAGCTGAGGAAACTCATGTACTATCCTGACCTACACAACCTTGCAAGCCTTCATGAGAAGATAACAGATCCTCTCTGGGAAATGTATGTTCCTGAAACCAAAACAAGGCCCTGGCAGAAATGCAGGCAAGAGCTGCAGACCACCAGGCAGCCAGTGATGAGCTCTGCTACCACACAGACATGGGATGAGAAAGCAATTAACACTGGCACTCAGCATATGCTAATGAATAGGGGACTGTAGATGGGAATAATACAGCCACATAATGTACTCGAAACCTGGCAAGGATGACCATTTTATTTGGCCAAGAGAACGTCTGGACAACCTCTGGGGACAGATGTAGTCCCAGTTGTTCGAGTGTGCCAGAGATGGATTGACGTGACCTGTCAAAACGGTCATGCGAAAATTGCCCCAAAGCTGCGGGCCTCAAATGCTCAGTGCTTCTGACACGGGCTCTAATTTTGCAAGTTAGCATTTTTGCAGGATGCTCTCAGGCTGTGAACTACCAGCCATGTCCTACCCTGGCCAGGGGTTGCTCTCATCAGCCTCCAGAGGGGAGCATTGCTGCTGGTCCCAGCCCTCTGCTGACCCCCCCTCAGCCACTTTCTTGTTCAGAGATGACGTGATCCTTCCAAAGCCAAGTCCAGGCACTGAGAGGACTTTGTGCTGACAGTCTTGAGATGATAGGAGGGAAACAAGTCTCAGGAAAACCTAAGGTTTTTTATCCAGAATTAGCTTGTCCATGTTTCATGCAGCCCAAGTCCTGACATAGCTATCCTGTTGAAAAAAAATTTAAAAAACCCCAAAACACTATGCTTTAAAAAAATAGGATACTTTAAAAGATTGTTCATCCAGCATCCTTATACTTTGTATATAAACAAAGTAGAATTCTAGAGAAATTTAGAAATAAGGACCTCTCCCTTTTTAATGAAAACAACCAGTGTATCATCTTTAACAGATTAAACTGCAAGCGCAACAAAATACTTGACATAACATTTTCCATTATGTACTAACTCTAAAGCCACATTGTCCTTAAAAAGCAACAAATGGGCAGCAACAACAACATAAAAACCCAAGAAACAAACAAACAAACAAACTTACAAAGCCAGATGGGCCAAAAGCGTATTTTCAAATAAGCACAAACAAATTCAGACTGAAGGGTACTGGCACATTGCTCGGTGACTTCAGCTTTTTGTTCTTCTTCAATAGTTTAACTAGCTGCAAACTGCTCCAAAACCCAAGCTTTCACTAGAAAGCCATAGTTCAGCTTGTGAGATGAATGCAGACCCATGCGATCTGGCCCACCTCTGCAAATGGTCACCATCTGGAAAAAGCATCACCAGTGTCAGACCAGCCCTGAAATTTCTAGGTGGCTCTGAGCTGAACTCCAGCCCTACCAAAGTCACAGATTTTTGTATTTGGGTGTTTATTCATTTGTTTACACTTAGCTGTACTAAGTAAAACTATTTTTACTGTCACTGTGTCAGGATTCACAGAGAAAAAATAATCAAGTCTGTTAATGTCTAAGAGTAGTTTACACAAAAGATATTTAGGATTTGACTGAAGGAGAAGTTCTACTTGCTAAAATTAATTGCTTGGCAAATCAAACCCGTTTTTGGCTTTGGTGATGACAGCACTGAACCTTGCTGAGACCTTTGCCAAGCCACCCACATATGTAATACTCAAGGGTAGGACCCTCTGACACAGAGCAGGTACCCCAGTGCTTGCAAGGAGCACACCGTGTGCAACATCTCACCTGAAGCCTTTTGCAGCCATGGGCATTTCTAGCACTCATCAACCCCATATATACTCCATACATCTCTGAAGCATGCCTGGCGCTCACTGTGACAATGGGCTCCCTTCCACCATGCCCGTGCTCCTAGTGGGTGCTTCAGCTTTGCCATCAGTGTCTACAGGAGCAAGGTAGCATGACCATGTGTCCTGGTTTCAGCTGGGATAAAGTTAATTTTTCTTCCTAGTACCTGGCATAGCGCTGTGTTTTGGATTTAGTACCAGAAGAATGTTGATAACTCACTGGTGTGTTAGTTGTTGCTGAGTAGTACTTACACTGGTCAAGGACTTTTTCAGCTTCCTCTGCTCAGCCAGGTGCACAAGAAGCTGGGAGGGGGCACAGCTAGGACAGCTGACCCCCACTGGCCAAAGGGCTATTCCAGACCGTATGTCATGCTTGAGGGGAGTTGGCTAGGGAAGCATGATCTCTGCGTGGGACAGGCTGGGCATGGATCAGCGGGTGGTAAGCAATTGCATTGAACATCACTTGTTTTGTATATTCTGTATATTCTATTTATTATTATTAATTATTATTATTATTTATTATTATTCTTTTATCCTCTACTGTTTTATTAAAGTGTCTTTATCTCAACCCATGGGTTTTACCTTTTTTTCTGATTCTCTCCCCCATCCCATTGAGGGAGAGTGAGTGATCAAGCGTTTGTGTGGTGTTCAGTTGCTTGCTGGGTTAAACCACAACAGTATGCTGACAGCTGACTCTATAAGGGGGAACTCTAAAAGGCAGACTAAAAGCCAGCAGCTCCACCATGGCCCATCACGGTCTGCAGTGCCATGCCTGACCCGCAGCACCCAGCACAACTGCAGCAGGACCATGCCTTCCATGCCACGTGTGCCCAGCTTTGCACTGCTCCTACCAGCCGTAGGAGGGAAGGGCCTGGTGTCACTGGCAATCTGGGTTAGCACCACCACAGACCCACGAATGGAGGCCTGTGTGCCCACTCCACCCACTGATGAAAGAACAGAGAGAAACCCACTGATAGTCCAGAAGAGGTATGAGAGCTTTCTCCGCAATTCCCTTTTCCCCATAAGCCATCCTTATTCGTGTGCATGTGCTAGAGGTGGGCTCTCTTGTTTTGTTGTTTGCCAAGTCTCTTGTCCACATCACCCTGCATCCTCTGCTTGCCAGCCTTGTCTACCTCCTCCTCACTTGGCTGTGGGTCATCATCTCCCTCCCCATTATTCCTAGTTTAAAGCACTTTTCACTGGGTTGGCCAGCTTGTTGACTGATCCTCAAAGTCCCTGATTCTCAAGAAGGCTGTAGAAAACAAATCCATGCAGTCAACACCAGCTGTGCAATCAGTTGGTTGACCTACGGGATCCATCTGCTCCTCCTCAACATCTCCCAGTCTGGTCTACTACCAGGGACTGAGCTAGGCTGTAGCTGCAGCCCTGCAGGTGGAGAAGGGTCTTTCAGTGACTCCTGGGTAATGAAAAGCCTACACCATTTGTGACAGGGGAGCTCAGGTTTGGATTCCCTCATGGAGGGCCCGGTCCCTCTGAAGGGGATCCATAAAAGACATGGTGCTGAGTTAATAGAATCCACAAGGCTGTGCTAAGATCAAATGGACTTAGCACTGCAAGGAGACATCTTCTCCACTCTGGACTTTCCCCCTGCGTTGTCTCCTGAGGGTGGGTACCCCAGACCTTTCTTTGAGAAAGTGAGCAGGGTCGCTTGCAAAACAGCTCTGAGGAAGAGGGAGCTGAGTGGTTGGGAAACCAGGACTTGCCTCTGGTCTTCTGTGGGATATTTTGTTTTGTTTGGATTAACACAGCTTCAGAAATTCCTGCAGTTTTGTTTTATGGTATGCATTTCCTGCATTGCCCAGGCCATACAGTCTCTTTCAGTTAATAGCGCAAATGAACCCAATAACCTGACATATAACACACTGTGTCTGTAGAGCAGCTAATGTCCAGTCCTTCCTGGGGCTTCAAAAAATGACTATAGTAAAAATTATAGCTGCTGCTGGCATGGCTAGTAATCCAAGATGGAGCACAGAACCCCAGGTGGCACGGCAAGCAAACGCTCTTGGTTTGCTGACATGGGCATGCTCAGCGCGGTTTGCTTGATCTGACTCTGGCTCTCCCAAAATATCATGCTCTTAGCCTCAGGCTTTAGGTTTCTTCTCCATACACTCAACCCAGCACTTACCTTCAGCCTAACCTGACTTAAGGTAAGAAGGGCATAGGGATAAATAAGGGATAAATGAGGGCACAGCAGAAACGCAAATGGGGACGTGTGCAAGGGGGCTGCCCCAGCAGCTGCACGACAGTCCGAGTGGGAAGGGAAACTCCTTGGAGATGGAAGAATTGGTTTGATCTGCCTCAGGCAGAAGGCAAAATCACACTTGGCTTTTCCCGGCCCTGCTGGCTTCACTCTTGTATTTCAGCCATCTCTCCCTCCTGTGCTCCGCGTAAGGGACAGAGGCACCAAACATGGGTGTCTTCACACCACACCCTTACATCTGCGGTGCAGGAAGCTTTCAGAGACAGTCCTTATGCTCTTCTGCCCAAAGTCTTTTAAGGATTTTGCCAAAATATCCTATTTCTTAACCATAAAATGGAAACAGAGGGTTGTTAGGGTAATAAAATAAATGCTAGAAAATACTCAGGTATCACCATGAGGAATGCAGAAAAAGAAATGGCATCTGTCCTGGCACAATAAAGTGATTCTTAAACAAACAAGACTACAGTAAAGAATCTGTAGCATCACCTACCTCCACCACAGATTAGCCCTATTTGTAGGCTACAGACCAAAGCTGCCCAAGCAGGTATATTTTGATCTAAAATTCCGTATTTGCTCTGTTACTACATCTTCCATTTACGCAATGACAAATCCAAATTAACATGTACCAGAGAAAGAAAGCCTGGCGAACAAGAGAGGAAAAAAGCAAGTGAAAAAACGTTTTCTCCTCTCTGATGTGGAATGAGCCTATTGCAGGAGCACAGGCTGCGGCATTGTCCTTTGGACGGAGGATGCCTGGTGCCTTAGCTTGACTGGCTCTGAGCGGCAATCAATGGTTATCTCATCCGGGGAAAACACAATCATTCAGAGCTATTAAAGAGTTACTGGAGTCTGGAAGGAGAGACACTCTGAGCAGGGGGACTGTGGCAGCATCTGGCACGCCATCGATAGCTCTGCACTAGGACTGGTGCCCACATGAAAAGTAGGAGCTTTTCTGCATGATGCATGCCTCCTTTGGAGCAATGCTTAAAATAATTGCTCAGAGTCATTTCACTGTCTGAGAGCTTTGTTGCTTTGGCTTGGATTTTTTAAGCGTGAGGATCCTTGTCCAAAAAACTGAAAGCCCAAAGATGCAATTTAATTCTATTTTGGGTTCCTTCTTGCCTCGCCTGTCCTGGTTTTACCTTGCTGAAGCTCTCCCCTGCCCTTGGTGGAAGCATCACACGGGTTTGGCTCAGTGAGTGGGTGGGAGCAGCCCCCTCCGTAGCGGCTGCTGATTCACCCTCCTGAATCATCGACCAGGGCTGCGGGAGTGATGCAATGAGCACGGCCACCTCCGTTTCGGTCTCCTTCCACCGCACGCTTCTGGGGTCGGCACACCCTGAGTGACACAGCCTGCTCGGGGGCCTGGGAAACAGTGGTGGTTCTCAGCAGCGTGGCTCCAGAAGGGCAGTCACATCGCTCTACCACCAGCATCCTCCCACCAGCTCGCCTGTGAATTCAAATAGCTGGGATGTTACCAAACACATCCGAGAAAGCCAGACAGCGAGGAGTCAAGCCTCCCACCCTCTGCTGCCTTTGTGTTGCTTGAGGTCAATTATTATAAACTATCAATTTTTCAGGAATAAATAATGCACAAGATCTCAAGCAGTAGTAATCCCTGAGTTTTCACCTCTTTTTTTCTTCTTTTTTCCCCTTTCCTTCCAGCGTTAACAGTTTCCAGCTGTGTATTCTTTGGATGTGTTTCCGCACCAGTTTTTTCCATAATACAGAGCCGGCCCATTCCCAAATCCCAGATGTGCTATTTATTTACTCAGAAGCATCTGGGCCCTGACATGGTCTTGTCACTGCAACGTGGCAAACTTGTGAAAAATCAGAGTGGCAGCCAGTTAACAAGCTAAAGCAGCAAAATTCATGTTTTGCTACGCCGTGCTTTCTAAGGTTACAAATGACTGGTGGCATTCAAATTGGAAACTGGGGATTTCACTCTTTTGTAAACAGAGCCATAAAGACACTGAAGCCTGACAGAAGCCGACCGGGGTGGCTGGGAGATGTTAAACACCCTCTCCCCAGGTGGATTCTCTGAAGAGTGTCGAGCTCAGGCGTGATGCTGCAGGTCTTACGCAAGCTCAGGCATCCTCCTAAAGACCCTCAAAATGACCGCAGACCCTAGAACAAACCGAGAAAGGTATTTTAAATTTGCCTCTGAATTTCCTTGCTCAGGAAGGGGCCATCAGGAGGATTTTCTTATGCCTGAGAAAAATATCCCTACCACTGTCATCTTGTAACAACAAACCTCGGGTTTTGTTTTACAATGTTGAGTACGAGGAGGAAAAGCAAGCATGCTCTGAAACGAGAACTGCAAGACTGCAGTTCAATGGAAATATGGCAAGCTCAACTGCAGCACCTCAGTTACAACTGGGGTCTTTGGCTTATGTTTAGCACTGCCTTCGAGCCAAGAATCTGAAACTGCTTTAGGGTTACTGAGCTTTCAGTCTTTATGTGGCCCGGGGGATACTGTTGTTGAAGCAGGTGTCAGCATTTGTTTTAAGAAATAGAGTCAGAGTTGCATGTGAAAGACTGAAGAGTCCAAAGGCTGTTAAGAGCAGCAAGGGAGAAACAAACTACTCTGTGAAAGCAATGTGTTACCTAGTTTGAGTTTAATCATGCAAATGTTTGATCACCCAGAAACAGAAGAAGAGTTTCTCTAGCACTGTAGCTTGGCTGCCCGCTGTTCTATTATTTATTTACCTATTGTTTACATTTTAGAGCTAGTAGGGAATATATGTTCCCCCTTTAAAACTGAAGTAGGAGACCAGATAAGAAAGACTGCACACACACACACAAAAAGTTAAGGAGTCTTGCATGGAAACAGAAGGGATGAATGCAGGAAAAAAGTTTGGCCACATTGTGGTTTTTGCTAAGCTAATGATGTTCCTTGCTTTCTGTTAGAAGAAAGCAGTATGTGATCCATGTTGCATAGCAAGAAGAAATACCTCCCAGATCTGTCCCTCTCTCCATGTCCATCACACTCTCTCAAGAGCACGTGAGGGAAGGAGGGTTATATATATGTCTTTCCTGCAACATAGAAATCAGTCTTCCCCAGGTCATTCCCTTTCTTGTGTCCTGTTTACCATTCCTTCAGGTAATAAGATATGCAGCAGAATCAAAAATTCCCAGGAACTGAAGTAGTTCTGTCAAGATCTGCTGGAAGATGATTAAAAACTTCATAGGAAATGTTTTTTAGAATTTTATTCAGTGAGATTTTTAATCTTCAGATCTTCTTTTCACAAAACTCTTGGGTAGCAATTTTGGTACTAAAACATATTAAAAAGTTACTGTCACTGAAAAGTTATATATGGAAAAGGAGGTACAAGGCAGAGAAAGAAGACAATGGGCTGAGCCACTACAGGTTGTACAAGACCAAATGCAACACTGAGACACAGGCAATTTTGTCTGATCACCCCATGTGTTTTTTTTAATTATTATTTAAAAAAAATCTTACAGCAGCATCAAGAGCCTTTGAAAAAGTGCCTAACTCATGAGACATGGAGAAGCAAATCCAGATGCTTCTGCTCAGCAGACCTGGAGGCTGGGCAGAGCAGTTTCCATTGCTCCAGAAGCTTGCTCCATATCAGAGCTCTGGTGTCCTCTCTAGTGAGATGGAGGCCAGGGTGCTCTGACTGTGGCAGGGAGCGATGTGTGGGAATGGTAGAGGTGATAGAGGTAACCATACCTTTTTATCTTTTCAAGGAAAGAAGGGCATTGTCCTAGCTGTGAGAAGCAGAGGGCACAGAGGAGTGTGCAGTTCCAACCTCAAGTACAGGTTAATCTTTTCCAAGTTTCACACTTTTCCCACCATTATAAATACAACGTAGAAAGCTTGCAACCGATGCAATCAAAGCACTCAAACATGAGTATCTGTCTTTGCATCATTTCCTATAAGAAGGTGACATTTTCAGGCACCCAAGGGCTCATACAGTGCTCCAGCACCATTTGGAAGGGGCACACGTACCACATCCTGGAGTTCTCCGTTGCACCCATAATTCAAAGGTGGCATCATTACTTCCAAGACAGTGTGGTGCGGTGCCACCCCAGGCAGTGGCAATGACTACCAGCGCTCCTAACACCTCCCTAAACTGTTTACACAGCAGCAAGATTAAAGCTCCCTATCACCTCAGTTCCCTATGACTATCATTTCCTGAGATCACAAAATTACTGCAAAAATTAAACATGGTCTTTCCCTGTCGTCAGAAAGATTTAGGATGCTTTAAAGCAGAGCAGCTTATCAAACTGTCTGTTCAATTCCCATGGGAAATGCAAGTATCACTTACGGGATTGCTATACATGGCCTTTTACTGTTAATGGACAACAGCTATTTGGGTGTCCTTTCACTACGATGTACTGCTGCCTACAATGGTATAGCACATCACATTATAAGAAGCAAAACACATTATTGGTCTTTTAAGTCTTGAAAACTGAGCAATGCTCAGTGAAACTAGCAGGTCGGACACCCTCTTGTTTTGGCCATTGGAAAGGCAATCCTCCAGCTACAGCCAGAGAATCACCGAGTAGATTTTATTTAAAAGAAAAAAATTCTCAAGAGACAAGAGTCAAACTGAAGGTTTTGTAACCTAAGCAATCAAGCACAACTACTGCTGTTCACAACCAGGATGTCAGTTATTCCTGATGGAAGACTGGGCAAATATTTTACGCTGTGAGTGGATCTATTGCGGACTGAGTCCACTGTCTTTCTGTTACATCTGATACACCAAAAATTTTGAAGCCTGCTTTGAAAACCCAGGGGACAAGGCCTTGGACAACAAAAAAGAACTTCTTCTGGGGCAGTGGGTCCTCTGCAGGTATCCTGCACCATCTCCGGGTTTATCACTTGGCATGCTCTTTAAAAAATCACCCTGGCCGTTGCTGCTCCCTTTTGGGAAGTGAAATGATAGCTCATTACCAAACAACCGAACACACGGCAAATGTTAATCTGATTTAGAACTGCACATAAACGCTCTGCAGATTAGTACTCCTGCCATCATTCAAGGTCATCGCTCTGTTGTAGCCAAAAGGGTAATGTCTCATTACATTAAACCATGAGTGCTTTGGCCCCAGGCCGGATTCAGCTCAGTGATGTAATGCTGCAGGCATAAGCTATCATAAGATTCCCAACAGCTGAAAAACTGCTTGCAGATGGGTTGGGTTTGAGACGCTGCTGTGGTGGGTTGAAGGTCTCCATAAGTCCTGCTCTTCCAGGAACACATCCCCAAATGCTCCTTGCTCACCTGGGAGCCCATTTAATTGCTCTCCTTGGAGGACAACCCCTTCCAACACCAGCAGAGAAACGGGGGAGGCTTTAAAAGCTCCACCAGAGATCCTGCCAAAACCAGGCTTCAAGGCAAAGCCACTGCCTTTTCACAGACCCCCTGGGACGTCAGCGCTGCCTGCTCTCTAGGGGAGAAATGCCCTCGGGGAGCCACCAGCAGAGATGTGCATTTCCAGCAAGGGAGGATGACCTAGGAGACCAGAGACTGCTCACAGGGTCCCTTTCAACTTGTTTGGTGTCTAAATACAAACCTATCTCAGGAAACCTGAAGTTTCCTCTTGAGCGAGCAGAAAAGCAGTGCCTCTGCTGTGATAGACTCTTAATTTCCCTTTTATTGCCTATGCCTTAAATGTCCCATGCTCAGAAGCACCTCTTCCCCTTCCTGAAGGCACTTTTTGTGCTGTTGGGTTTTTTTCTTTTGTAATTACACATGTTGGCCTTATACCTACATCCTCTCTCTTCCTTCCATAAAGGAACCATAATCTTAGAGGCCACATGAACCTTTCCATAAATCAGTGACCTTGTTATTTAAAAAAAATGATTAGGTAATTCTCATTCTAGATTTTTAGTATACAGTAATCTTAAATAAACTCATTAATTTTGATAAATTAGGGTATTTTTTCCTGAGCCAGAGTAGCTGCCACAATATACGTCATCTTCCTCTAAGGTCTTTTTCTTTATTATTTTTTCCAGAGTCGTACATGTTAGAACCCAGCCAGCTTGTTTTGCGCATAGCATCAGGAACCACATTTACCTCTGGAGTAATTCCACTTAAGCAGAGGGAATTACAGGAGGCTGAAACTGGTTCCAGCATGTTTGATGGTTAAAACATTCCTGGTGTTGATAGATTGGCATTTCTAGATCCCAGCATATCTGCATGGAAATGATAGTCCCAGGAGCGTGGCTGGTCTCCATGCCTTTGGGGTTTTTTTCCTGCTGCTCTGAGCTCATTAGTGGAAAAGGGAATTGAGGAAAAGTTTGTCAATCCCTTGACAAAAAAAAACCAAAAGCAGAGCAATACACCAGTCTAACTGAGACTAATAAAAGTCTTGGTCTCCACAACCACTGATTATAGCTTCAGCTGGTGTGGAAAGAGAACAGTGGGTACTAAGAATCTCTACTGTAAATGAAGCGAAGTCATAGGACTTGGCGATATTCATCAAAGGCAGGGGGTGACCTAAGGCACACAGAATTCGTACTGAAGGTCTGTTGGGTTTGCTGCCACCAGGACATTCAGGGAAAGAAGTCCTAGAGCTGAAGCATAGTCACAGAATTTTTGCATGAAAACCAATAAAAACCTGAATTCATACGTTGTTAAAACCCTTTCAATAGTTATCAGCTCCAGGCACTGATTACTTAAAATTGATCCCATTTGATGATCTCAAGTCTAAATAAGGATGTTACTAAGTCAGCCCTGCCTCTGTTGTGTGAGCAGGATATTTTTTTCCTGAATAAGAAATAAAGTACTGGATTCACAAGCAAGAGATAAGTGTTTTTAATATATTTGTAATTCAGGCAAAACCAATTCCTCTTTCACAGCTAAAGGAGCTTATATCACGTCTGTTGAAGATGAGAGTTTAATGTAAGTTGTAAGTTACATCTGACATTTTTCTCAGAAGAAAAACCAAAGCTATTTGGAAAACTGAGGTTCTCTCAGTGGAAATGTAAAGTGAAAAATGTCAAATGAAGTCGTTTTTCTTCAGGAAGTTAAGAATTAATTCAAATGGGGGAAAAATATTTCAACTATAGGGGCTCTTTTCTTTTTTTTTTCCTGAGCTGGCAATGCTCAATGCTGTGCATGTGATGGAGGAGATGTGCAGCAAAAGTTAGTCCTATGTCCAATTGCAAAGCCATTTTGCTCCTGCCACTAAGGAAGGGGTCAGACCAATGGGTACGGCATGAGGAGAGGCTCCCTCCCAGGGCTATCCCACTGCCTCCCTCATACATAGACCTTTAGGCCACCCCATTATCCCCCCACCAGAGCAAGTAAAAACCACGTGTTCCACCGCCATCTGAGCTTCTGACTCAAACACCACACAACCACCACCCATTTTGGTTGTGGGTCAGCAGGTCATGTTGCGCGGATGCTTGCGTATCATTGGCAACCATGCACATCATCAAGGCAGTTTGCTACAGCTGCTGTATGAGAAGTGACACAACCCTTTCTAGCTCTGACAGATAGTGCTCTGCCATATTAGTGAGACGTTTGCAGCACTGTTGTGACCCTTAGCCTGAAACAGAAGGAGGTCATTTGTGGGGATGAGCTCCAGAATAAAAAGCCAGAAGTGGGTTCAATGTCATAGCAATATCAAGGCACACTTATATTTTCAAAGGACATAAAAGGAATTTGAAGCCATATTCTATCCTAAGGAAAGGTCTCAGCATATTGCTGCTCTTTGTCATGTTACATTTTCCACATTAAACTATGAGCATGCACGGGAAAAAAAGGCCCTTCTGTAAGAAGAGATAATCACGTTTAGTCGCTTAGAAAGTCAAATACTGCTTTGGATTAAATCTCAAGAAGGTGCCAGGGAAGCTCTGCTGAAACCTTAGTTGCCTGACCTGGGAGGCAAATCTCATGAATTGCGGGACACAAGCATGTCACAGCCATCTTCTGAACTTCTGCTGCAGGCTACCTTTTTAAAAAGGGTTCAGTATCCCATTCTGTAAGTGAAGCTTAGATTACAGCAAGCGCCACCCAACCTAGGAAGCCTGAAATGATGGATAACCATCTGAGAGAGGAAGACAACTCCTTTTCAGGAACGGTCCAGATTGTTCCACTTCTGAGTTAATTCCCAGGCGAATCCAGGAGACGTCTGGGGTCGCCTGCCAAAAGCAGCCCTTATAGACATCATCTCCCAAAGCACACCCTTGGGAAGAGACAGATACAGTGCACTGTGTCCCGTGGCAACACAGAGAAAGCCAAGCATGCTGATAAGAAACTGGAACATATGCCTTGCTTTTGTTCATACTGCTTTCTCCCTATCAGAAGTTTTGAATTATTAACAACTACACTAATCAAGTCGATGTTGAACAGCCCCACAGTTAAGACATTACTTAATAAATGAACAAATGAATAGATTGAGGATGCTGTGACACTTAAATGGCCACACAGTGAAATAATATGGGGTTTAGCCTATTATTGGCAGCAGCTCAGACAACTCAGGACTGATGTTCAGTCCTGCCTGCAAGTGTGGGAAGCAGGAGCACATATATGAAGTGTAAATATAAGTGCATTGTGCTGAAGATTGGCTGTGATTTCCATTGGAGTAATTGGAATAATGCCAATTAAGCTCCAGCTGCTCTCAAATTACTAACATCGGGCATTCACGCGTCTTGAGAGAAAACACCAGAGAGGCCAGTTTCTGCTTCTTCAGAGCCTGGCTCAGTGGGAAGAATATGCCTTATTTTGTGACCTAGTGTCGATAGCTCACACAAAACTTCCTCTTCAGACACTACAAGGTTCTTGCTTAGATTTCATCAACTGTAGAGAATAGTGCAGAAAGAAAAGCATGGGTTATAAAAAAAAAAAAAATAAAAAAAAATCAATTCGTTGGTCAGGACAGACAAGCACGAGAGGAGAAAGACCTGTGTGTATGAATGTGGATGTACATGTTTTACTAGGTGTAGTCATATTTGCTAAAACAAAGGAAAAAAGCCACGCTCATCTTTTCAGAAGGAAGAGTAGCCTGCTGGGCACGTATCACCTAGCAACTGGGCACTGATTTCTCCTCACGCCTTGAAACCCATCGCTAGCCTCCCACTGGCTTTTCAGCTTTATCAACATTTTTGCCTGTCACTGGGCAGAATTCATTCATGGCTGGTGAACCATGGACTTATATCAGGAATTGATTGGCCCTCCAGTCTAGGTCCTGTAAATTACCTATTAACCCTCCTTTCCCCCTCCTCAAATTAAATAGCAAAGAAAGTGGCTTTCTGTTTAAATTTCCATATGGTTATGTATTGACTTAACACAGATAAGGCTCTCAGGCAAGTTTGGAGAAATCAGCTGAGCAAAGATGTGCAAATTGTTTTGCTGGGAGAAGATAAGTGGGGGAAGATTAAAGCTGCAAAGCAACTGTACTGCTGATTATTGCCCGTATCACTGCCTAACGGAGTAGCACAGGGCAACGAGGCAACCAGTATCTAACCACCTAGACAGTGTCATACTTCTAAGACCCAATGAGTAGAGCGAATGTTGCAATTGCAGATACTGAGTAATCCCACCAGCCCAAGTAACGCTGAAGCATCAGGCCAGGGAAAGCAGAGCTGATGCATCATCCCGTTGTCATTCTGCAAGCGCAGCGTGAGGCTGTCACATCGCGTGTAGGAGGCAAGTGTCTGTTTGTACCACTGCTAGGTAACAACCGCCTTTTGGCCCGCACTGCCAGGCTGCCAGCCCTTCAGCTGGTCCTCACAGCCAGCTCCAGCGAGGCAGGCAAGGCTGGGGTGGGCTGCTGGGCATGGCAGGGGGAGTCCACATTTAACAGTCCATCCACTATGCTAGTTAGGACTCACAAAGCACCTTAGGGCAGGAAGACCCAACAAGGGAGTGCCCTCTCCTGTATGGTAACTTCCAGGCCCGGGGGACAAACCCCAGGATCCATTCCTGGTGCAAGAGATGCGACTGCTCTGTGGGCTTCATCCCCCTTTGCAAGCTTCACTCTGCTTGTGGGCAGGGGGAAAGGGATGAGAGCACCAAGCAGGCTGCATGCCAACCCGGGGAAGTCCAGGCTTTCTCCTGGGGTCCACTACTGCCTCCCTGAGTACTCTCTGACACATGGGTAGGGGTGGACCACACCATTATGGATAGCAACTGGAAGCCACTGATGGATCTCACCAGGGGAATTCAGCTTGGCTGACAGACTCCAGAGTGAATAGTTGCCAAAGGACAAACCAAGAGACTGCAAATGATAGTCTATTTAACCACTGTGAATGTATTTGTCCAAGCTCTGTCTATATTGCTGTTCCTACTTCAGTCTGGCAGAGTCAAAAAGCCACCTGAGTTGACCAGCTCAGAGATGGAGTCAGATTTATAACCATAGGAGTCCTGGATCCCTGTCAGCTTTACGCATGACATCAGATTAAGTTGTTTCTCATAACTAGAACAGACAAAAATAATGTCTATTCAGCCCTTCTCCATTCTCAGAACCCTCGGATTCGGCTCTTAATCAAAAGAAACATCACTTTTCTAAAATCTTGTTACAGCTTTCTGTTACAGGTTACCGTGGTGCTCGCATCCCTTCGGGGGAGCATATTATTCCTCCTCCTGCTCAGCCACTGCATCCAGCCACTTTGTAAGCTACTTTTCAACCTGGGCAGAACTTGCCAAGTCCTTTTAACAGGCACCAGAACAACTTCCTCAGCTGAGGTGGGTAATAGAAGATTTTCATTTCCTGGCACACGCAGCTAGGCTTTAATCACTGAGCTGGGACACGAGCACGGAGGCTGACACACGCAATTTGCAGTTCCTGGAATTGCCACATAGGTTTTGTAGCAAAGGGGTGGAATTGGGCAGAAGGATGATTCCAGCACGGGCACCGCTCCTTTGCAGGGGATCTCTTGAGTACCTGCTGTCACTGAACATCACTCAGCTCTCTAGATGTGCCCTTTCAAATAGTTCCCTCTCTCAGGAAAACATCAATAAAGCAAACACTTGTAATTGTTTTTAATAAGGACAGAACATAAACAAAGGCGCTTTTTTTTGCTGTGAATGATACACTATGATTTTTCAATATTTAGAGAAATATGTCACCATCAATCTATATTGCTGCTGTGTCATCACCAGAAATAAGTAAGTAGCTAGCTCAAGAGAAAGGCTGAGTTTTTAATTATGCAGTCTACTATGTAGAAAGTATACCAGAAATAGCTTGCAAAACCACAGAATTTGTTAATACACATCAGGAAAATTAACAAAAGATTAGGCCTTTGGTAAGTATCATCATTTGGTAAGCCTAGATGTATTAGGCTGTACTTCTACCACATAATCCTACTAAATTAAATTGATTTACATCACTAGATAAATCTGAACTCTATATAGCAGCTATTTTAAACTTCTGAAATAAACTTTATCCCCTTTTAGAATTTGGTTAGTTCTCTGCATTTTATTAAAGATATTTGCTTTGCTGCAAATAGCATGTGGTGGTAAGGCTTGTTACTAGGATTCTGTCTGCAAATAAATCCCAGTATTCCTGAGGCTCTGGAGGAAGGAAGGTATCTGGAACATTTGAGAAACAGGGTATTTGGATCATTGAGAGACAAGGACTTCTACCTCTCTTTCCTGCAGTTAAGTGTATGATCGGGTAGTATGATGCTGAGGGATAGGACTGCTCTTTGTGTAATCAGGAGGTAGAGCACTGAGTTTAGTTGATAAAAAAAAGACCATGGTATGCTTGCTTGGCCATTCATCAGCCACGTACCATTAGACTATTTACAGTCACCAGTCTCCTCATTTTGAATTAGACATGGTTCCATCCTAGCAATTCTTTTGCTAGAAATTCCAGTTTGAATTTTGGAATTTTTCATGTTTATCGATCCAAATGTTAGTCTAGCAAGTTGTCCAGGATTAAGGCCAGCAGACTGAGAAGTCACAAGAGCATCCCTTCATGTGCCTCACAAACTCTTTCTGAACTCCTTTCTTTTCAACCAGCCCCAAAAGCCAAGCATCACTCAAGGGCCTCACAGTGAAGAGAAGTGTGAGTGACAAAGCACAGAGCTGTTTTTCTTGCTTGGTGGCATTTCAGTCTATAGAAGATGTATAGAACTAATACAGACAGATGTTAGCTGTCCTAGCAAGAAGTATGAGGAGGACTTCCAAGAAGCTTAAGCCTGAAGTAAAGATGTCAGAGATGCTCAGATCATGTTTGGGGTCAGGGCCTGCTTCATTCTAAAGAGGTCACGTAAATCACATTTGATACAGACAGAAACTCCAAAGCTTTTGCTACCTGCCCAGTAAACTCAGCTGCAATGATGTATGTTTAACATCACCAGAAAGCCTCTATATTATTCCATGGGAGAATCAAAGGTGATCTGAACTTTGCACCAAACCCCTTTTTATAAATCTTCTTGATAAGATAGTCATTTACACATTGAGATGACAGAAATCTTGACCAAGTACAGTTGATCAAATCTTGGTGCAGAAACAAGGCATGGGTTTTTAAATCACATCAGATTATCTTTTAGGACAGTTAGAGATACTGGCTTTGAAGCAGTGAGTATATTAAATGTGAGGTTTGCTGCTCCCAGTGGAATAAAGAGCAAGCAGCAATATTTTAAAAACAAGTGCTATGCTTTAAAAATTGTTTGGTATTTTCCTTATACTATTATACCCTAGTTTTATTGCAAACCTAGTACTGTCTGATGCCGGGACACTACAGGTTCTCCTTGGACAGCCACTTTCAGCCTTTACAAAATACTTAACAAAGGTATTCAAATAAGAGTCAACAAATCTTTTATAATATAGGACCTTTTCCTTAAAAAGCAAAGCAATGCTTCATCTATACACACTTTGACTTCAGATTAACAGCTCCTTTGGACCACATTATTCACTGAAATCCCAGACTAGAACTAGGTACAAATCCCAAGCAGTTTAATAGCACTGCTGATTTAGCTCTTCATTGAAACATATTTTATGTTTCCTTTAGTTCATTTGAATTAGAGAATGAATACCCTCTTCTAAACACAAGGAAAGACATTTTCAATTTTAGTACCTATTAAAAGTAATAGTAAAAGCAGCAACATCTATCACTGCACAGAAATAAGTCAGGGTGTTTACAGTGGAGTGGCTGCTGTGTGTTTCCCTGGTTTTCCACCCCTGAGGCTCAAGCCTAGAGTGAATCTTTTCCTTCCCGTCCATGAAATATGATGCTCTTCACCCAACTGTGCTCCTGGTACTACTTGAATTACTTCAGACCCTCCAATGCAATTAGCCCCCAGGAGCTGAAATAAAAAGACAAATAAAATGAGTTTTATCATCTCCCCTGCCTTCCTGGGATCAAACCTGAAATAAAAAGACAAATAAAATGAGTTTTATCTCCCCTGCCTTCCTGGGATCAAAACCAGGATTTAATGAGTTACAAATTTAAAATTGAATTTAAAATTAAATTTAATGAATTGCCTCTTCTTGTAAGATGTGGTCTGCATACAGAAGCAGCTATGTCTTCATTGACCCTTCTCCCTTCTGAAAAATGACAGAGCAGAAGTTGTTTCCCAGCCACCCAAGGCTTATGGAAAAGGAGGTGGTTATTCAAGCTTTTATTCCAGGCATGAGTTCTCATGCTGTAAAATTTAGTTTAATTCCAAAATTCATTATCCTCTTATTCTTCATTCAAGTGATAAGATGGAGACCTTGGTACTAAATAGTGCTGAGATGACTTCAAGTATTTCTGAAAAAAAACCCAAACCCGAACAGTAGAGCTGAAGCTTTCTAGAGATCAGATGATTTTTCCCCGTCTCCACCGACTTTAACAAAATGTAGAGCTTGGCCAAGACATTACACATGCATTGCAAGCTCTGCTGTTTCCATAACCACAACCCAAGGTCTTTGCAGAAAGGACCATGCTCTGGTTTGTTTGACTTTCTTACTCTGGCCCCCCTGAAGAATCAGATATCATAGCTTAAAACCTGTTAAAATATATCTTGGTTTCAGAGCTCAAAAGCTGGTAATCCATAACTCAGGATCTGTAAACACACTTACTAGCAGAAAGGAGGGATCTGTAAAGATGAAAGATGAATGATGAAAGGTATTTTATTTACATAGGTCCGATCAGTTCACAGTCTCTCAAACTGCAACATTCTCACCTGCGTGGGTAGGTCAGGGCTCTTTGCTTCTTTACCCCCTCAGAGTAAGACTCTAATACTTTCTTAAGACTGCTACAGAGCATTAAAAAGATGTCTTTTTGCAGAAGCCTGTTATACCAACACACAGCAAAGCAGTCACAACACACGCTGACACGCCGCTATCTATTGCCTTACGCTATATTTCTAACAAGGAAATTCCTTACAAGTTGTCATACTGCAGTAACAGGATTTGAAGTTCAGGCAGACAGAGATATGTTTTTCACTTCAGCATGAAGTCTGTGTAACATGTGTCTCATGGAAAGAGAAATTTGTTTAAGGGTGGGACCAAAACAAAAGGGAAAACCCACAAAGACTGAACAGCGGGGAGAGGTCTTCCCCTCTGAGGCTGGGAGGGGTTGTTGCACGTGCACAAAGCAGCCCTTGGAGTTATTTGGTAAACCCTTCCACTTCTATGGCAATGAAGAAATCCAAAGAAGAGCTGAAATCCAAAGTGTTCCAGGACCTTCTTAATGGTCATGCACTTGTGCTAACTAGGAAACCATTTTGCACGGTGCCATGCAAAATAGTGACCTGACCTCTACCATCATGGGTCTACACTGTGAAATATGTGTTGGCAGTGGAGATGTCCTGGGGATCCTGAAGTGTCTCCGGCAGAAGGGGTACACCACAGGAATCTACACCCCAGCTGCAGGGGGGTCACTTCCCAGGGTGGGGTACTTGCCCAGATCTGGGGTGGCAGGGTTGCGGGGCAGGGCAGGGTTGTGCAGAGCTGGGGCACCCACAGCTCCCACCGCAGGGGTGTGCTGGCAGGGGTCCTGCATGCCCAGATGAGGAAGGGTGTGTGTGACAACCCCCCAGCCTGGAAGGGGGTGTGTGTGCGCACACAAGTCTCTGTGCGTGTATCACATGTTGGGATCAGTTACAGAAGGGGGTTTAGAAATTTGTGGTTGCATGTTACCACTTGTGGCTGGTATTGCGGTTATCATCTGCTGCATGCCTGATACTGATCCTGAATGTATTGTTCAGTGATTGCCAGTTCATTACGTATCATTAATAAACCAATGCACCACTTCAACACTGATTTGGTTTACTCTGTGTGAACCCATCGGGATTTGCTACAGTGTACAATCAGTGAGAGGAACAATGAGCAGGATTTTCTCAAATCCTTCTCAATTTGGCGGGATAACCCAGCTGATAAACACTGAGAAATAAGAGTTTTTAATGCATCCGTGGGACCATGAGGAAGAACACCACCTTTTTCCTCCTGCCTTAGTCCTCCCTACATGTGCCCTTGTAGCACACCCCTGAAGGCAGCACGCAGGGTTTCACTGCATTAACATGATTGATCCCCTGTATGGCCAGAATGTGGGTACCTTCGGTCTGGGAGCAGCCGGCCAATTATCGCGACAGCAGCTAACCCAAATATTGTTCTGCCAAAGTCACTGACAATGGCATCTGGGCTACCTTCCTTAATCTTACCCGATTTCTCCAATTTTCTTTCATTTTTTGTGCCGTTTTCCACTTTCCAGCGAAGCAGAGCTGCGGGTAGGGCACGCTGCGCTCCGCGCGCACCAGCAGAAGTGCCGCTCACGGGGCTACAGCTATTTGTTTGCAGCAGCGGGTTTGAACACCGTCTCTATTGAGCTGTGCCAGCAGGAGGGAGGCAGAGGAAGTTCTGGCTGCACGATCAGCATCCAACACTGATCGCGAGTTACCTGCTCTGCCCAGAAAAAGGGCCATTTTCATTGTATGCATATTTATGCTCAACAGTAACCATCTTATAGAGAAATGGGAAGCAGTTTAACTTTGATAGTTGATTTTAAGTTTTCCCACTCTACCCCATGAAAATACAGTTGGCAGCGTACGGCCTCAGAAAGCGCATTAGTGCTGAATTCATTCAAACCTCCCCGCATGGGCAGGAAAAGGACTGGAGCTATTCTTACATTATTCAGGGCAAGCTTTGGCAACCCTCTCGGTGTCAGCATTCACAGCTCCTGCTCTGTAGTATCCCCATTGTCCCACACGTCTCCCATGTTCAGGCCCAGCGTTTCCAACAGTAATAAATACATTGCAGGCTTCCGGAGCCATTATGCAGAGGCGGGGAGGGGAGTGCTAAGGCAGCCCGCAGGCCAAAAGGATGAGAAAGGCATCTCCTCCATCACTTTTTTTTTTTGCTGGTGATCCTGTACCTCTTTTTCCAGGACACAGCTCGTCCTTTTGGCAAGCAGTTCAAACTCTTTCTCCACTTCTTTCGTTTTCTTTTGCACCATTAAGCTGTTGCCCTTGAACTTCTCTTGGCTGGGCAGGATCGTGCAAGGAAAAGACTTGGGGGTGGGGTAAGGAATCGCAAATGAAGGTGTGTGAATGCCCATTTCAAAACACTTCTGTAGTACCCTCATTTTGTCAACTCATTGCTATCCCAGATCATCCTCCATTCACCCCCCATCACATATAAGTCATAGTTGTTCCTCTTTCTGCTGACTTAGGTGTGATAACTGAAAACTCCTCAGCTACGGAAACATAATAATATGTCAATCCACCACCAGTAACCAGCTGAAGCTGGCAGTTATTAAAAAATATATTTATTTAGGACTGTCCTTCCTGGGCTGACATGTGGCATTTCTGGAAGCAGCTGGATTCCTTTGAGAATAAGGTGCAGACTGACTTTTGCAGAAAGGCCATGTTTGTAGGCGGTCTGGAGGCTTCGGTTTTGGATGAGATGTTGGCCCTCTCTAGGAGAAAAGGCGTTTCCTTTGCTGCCTCCTGCTTCTCCCCTGCTGGTTCTGATGCTGCGTCCGTCTTCAGGAGAGCTTTGTGAGGGCAATCTGCTCACTTTTCCTTTAATATCTCCTCATCTTGAGTGACAGAGAAATACCAACACTAAATTATATGGTTAACATTTCCAAAAGCCACAAAGTGGCTGTAAAGGACAGGTCCCCAGCATGGTGTTGAGTTCCGACATAATTTTTTAGATGATTTTGAAAATGTTTCCTTTTGTATCACACAGCTTTCCTCCAAAGCACGTGATTGAACTGAACTTCAATGGCTTTGTCTGGGTCCCTGTTCACAAGTTTTCCTTGTACCGTGCTTGAGATGAAATAAAACTGCTGAGGTTCCTTTAAAGTTGCAAAATGTGCTGTCTGAGATTGTTGCCCTGGGGTTTGGTGTAGAAGAAAGACAAATGGAAAATATAATTTTCCTTAAATCCCCGCTGTCCTTCGTTTGAGTGTTTGAATCTAATCCTCCTTAGTCATAAGAAGTTTGTTATTTGTTTAATGTTCCTTTTGCGCCTCTGAAAGTAACAGAATTAAGAGAAACAGGATGATTAATAGTTTCTCATGGAAATCATAAAGTAAACTGACAGCTCTCCCTTCCACCAGTGTGGCGCTCAGGCCAGCGGTGCAGGGAGGCCGTGGGGACAGGGATGCTGTAAGCCGTGATGCAGGGACGCCGTGCCCAGCACTGAGGCCCATAGCTGCAGCACTGGGGCCAGCTGCAGCTCTCTCAGACCTGCGCTCGGGCTCAGACCTAATTCGGATGCAAGCCTCATTGCCACAGACAGGAGACCGCCAGGGACCACCATTGCTTATTCTCGAGGAGGACTGAGGGCACAAGGCCAATGGTTCCCAAACAGAGGGCCCCAAGACCATCATCCATAGAGATAATTTTATTTCACTTACTGCTGCCTCTCCTCAGTTTGTTCAATGGGTGTCTGAGGTCTTCATTGCAATTAAGCTAGTGGCCTGTGAAGGCAACTGGAAACACATATCACCGTCTTCTTTATGGCCACCAATCTACCAGCAAGTGGAATCCAATTTCATATTTAGTGAGTGTCCCAAAGGGAAAAACAAGATCTAATAAACTTCTTTCATTCCTAACTGCTCTAACACTGTGCTCCTTTTCCATATCCACTTGGAGAGCAAATTCAATTAAAACGTCCTTGCCAATTTACAAAATGATTAACATGTTAATGATTTTGCAGTGTTACAGAAGGGGAACAAGGAGAGAGGAAATAGCTTAGCAAATCCATCTGTACTATGGTAATGAAGAGTAATGGAGGGCTGTGGGCACCAGGCTGCAATGAGAAATCCCAGCCCCAGGACATAGCTGCCTCCAGCTCTCCCCTTGCCTGGGGCAGAACAGTCTCTTCCATTGCCAAAACCAAACCCAAGCATGCTGGGATGACAGGGAGGTCACAAGGCAAATGTAGATGAGGACAGACAAACACAGGCTAATTCCTATCAGCAGATGGATAAGAAGAGCAAGTACAGTTACGCTACACCCGCAGCAGCTCAGTGAACATCTTTCCCTCACACCGAGAAGGACAAAGATTTATTGTACTGAATCCAGTGGTGTTGCACTTGTTTGAAACCAGTATTACTGAGAATGGGGCTGGGCTGCAATTTCTGCAGTCATTTCGGTGACGCCTTACAGGCACAGCAGGACTCCAGCCCATTGCTGCAGGTGGTAGTCCAGTGTGGGCAAAGAGTGGGAGATTTGTTTCAGATCGCACCAACTTCAGCAAACTATTAAAAAGAAGCAGGAAAAAAAAGCTCAAACCCAAGGTCTGATTACTGCAGAGTCCCACGAAGTGCTCCGGGAGAGTCTGGCCTCTCCTTAGCGGCGGCACGCTGTGAGGCTGCAGCATGGATGGGTGGGGGGTTTCACCTCCCCCTGCATGACGCCTTTGCTCCTGGCACCCAGGGCAGCAAAAGCCCAAAAGTCACCTCGAGCACACCTCATCTTGAGCACCCAGGAGCTGCGGTCATGGTGGTTCCTCCAAAACATCAGGGGTTTCTCACATGCTCAAAGCACCCTCACTGCTCAGCTCAGTGCGCAAAGCACTATCCCCTGGTTTGGAAGAGAAAGATTTCTTTTTTTTGTATTAACTCCTGGTTATGTTTCCACTTGAACACCAGTGGTGGTAGTTGTCTTTCAAGAGGTGACCTGTCATTTCAAAACCTTCCCCCTTACTATCGCCCAGAAAAACAGTACAGATCTGGGAACAGTGGGAGCATGCTGTTTCCTTTTTTTTTTTTTTTCTGAAAGGAAATACTAACTGTATTGCCAAACCTCAAATTTAACAAGACATTCATACCTCATGCAAAGAAAATTTAGAAGGCTAGAGCTGGGAACAACGGCAGCTTCCCCCCCCCCCACTTTGGCAGTGGGAGCAAGTTGAGTGAGGTCCTGCCAGATATGCTTAGGTTGGGGTGCAAGAAAAAGAAAAGAAGAAAGGAATGAAAAAAAAAAAAGGAAGAAAGAAAAGAAAAGCTCCTATAAAAAATGGTGATGTGAAGAGCAAAGGCATTAAGATGCCTATAAAGTGGACAAGTGGATAAGCACTAAGGATGTGTCTGCATGACGTTGGTGATGACCGTGGCAGCAGGACGCATGTTCTCAAGCTTCTTTTTTGGAAGAGCTGTCGGGGGGAGCTCTGAGGGCCTTGGCTGAGCTCAGCTGCTTGGGATTTCATTGTGTCTTGGCTTTCCCTAGATTTGTACAAGCCTTGGCACTTCACATCAGGGGCTACTTGTGAAAACAGCAGTCAGTTTGGGGAGTACCAAATGTACATTAAACTGATCATTTTCACTTGCTTAGGACTTTCTATGAAAATGTCCCACATATTTCGGATTGCACAGTTTGCATAAATCAATAGCAGCTGGTGGATTAACCCAAAGGCCAGATTCAGTGAACTAAGCAAGACTGTAGCACTAAATCATAACTACCCTGTTAGAAGACATTATATTCCAGCAGGTTTAAAAAAAAAAAAAAAGCAAGCACCCCTCCACCTCCCTGCACCATTTGTAAGCTTGGTAAAATTGCCTAATTAGTGTATATTTTACAAGGCTTTTTGGCAGCAACGTCGACTTGCTAGCCAGATTAATGTGACAGAGTGTGACAATGGCTTCCCTCTGAAGTTTGCCAGACCCCACAGCTAGATTGGGGCTGCACGGTTTATCTTGGGCAGACGCAGCTTCAGCACCAGTAAAGCAGTTCAAAGAAGAGGGAGGTGACTCTGAAGCCATGGCTGCCTGAGGATATTAACGGCAACTCTTGTCTGCTCCAGCTCACAAGCCTTCCCGCCATGTCTCCAAAAGCTCTGGCAAGCTTCAAATGGACCTCTTTCTCAGAGAAATTACTTGGAACTGGGGTTGTTTGGTCTGGAGAAAAGCAGCCTGAGAGGAGACTTTAACGCCCTCTACAACTGCCTGAAGGGAGGCTGTAGCGAGGTTGGGGTTGGTCTCTTCTCTCAGGTAATGGGGCAATAGGATGAGGGGAAATGGCCCCAAGTTGTGCCAGGGCAGGTTTAGGTTAGACATTAGGGAAAATTCTTTCAATGAAAGGGTTGTCAAGCACTGGAATGGGCTGCCCAGTGAAATGGTTGAGTACCCATCCCCGGGGGTATCTAAAATCTGGGCAGACGAGGTGCTTAGGGACATGGTTTAGTGGTGGGATGGCAGTGTTAGGTTAACAGTTGGACTTGATGATCTTAAAGGTCTTTTCCAACCTAAATGATTCTATGATTCTATGATGACTTTTCTTAACCTGCTTGCCTGCTGGGACATTGTTAGTGACCACAGCTGAGGCTGCCACTAATTACGCTGTAAGCACGCACAAAGAGACGCAGCCCTTACCCCAATGGGTACATTCATTCTGCTGGTCCACAGATTTGTTTCTTTTTGAGAGAAACTGCATTTTGAGCACAAGAGGCCCAAAGCTTGGAAGTGCTTGGAGAATTTGGGGCAGGATGCCTGGATTTGGATCACTCCTTTGCAGAGAGTGAAGTGCTCCACTGTTGGGAAGACGGACATCTCTGGCATGCCAGGCCCACCCTGGCTGCCCCAGATAAGCTCTCTGTCCTTCAGAAACCCCCTGTGACTCTGGGTTTCTCCTCAAAGGGGCACAGGCAGGGAGGGAGAGCTGAAGAGAATGGCTCAGTATTGTTAAAAGGATGGTAGCAGAGCTGGAGCTTCTTCCCACCAGCCGAACGTCCTTCTTCCCCTTTCCATACTGCAGTTGCTTTTTAGTCACTTAGTCCTCTAGCTATGAGTATTTATGAACAAGAAGTAGAAATGCATGCCTGCTTTTGGGATTAATTCTGAGTAATGCGCCCGCAGAGCATGGTGTAAAGTAGGAAAATTATTGCTAAAAGAGTTGGGATTTCCCCTGCCACACTTCCTTCAAGTTGGAAGAGCTACGCTGTGGGATTTGGAAGAAGCCTCAGTCACCCCAAAGAAGCAATGGCAGCCTGCCCACATTCTCCAGGTGTTGCTGAAATGGCCAGAACGCATCTGTCCTCTCCTGGTGTGCTCCGAGGGGCCAGCCCGCTCTGGGGACCAGGTTGCTCTGGTGTTGTTCGAATGAGCTGCAGTACATAGGTACAAGACTTGCTGGGAAAAAGGCCTGGGGACAGCTTAACCATGAAACAAGAAAACAAGACACGGATCTGCATTTTAAGGCAGTGACTGTTTTTTCTGCCTTAAATTACAAACTAAAATGTAGATGTTATGTTGGTGGGGAAGATGCTCATTCTTCAAATGCCAGTGACGTTATTGTACTTCTCGAATAAAGATTTTCTGAGCTTTCCAAGGGAGTAATGAGGACAGAAAGAAAGAAAGGAAGGAAGGAAGAAAGAAAGAAAAAAAGGTGCGCTTTAAAAGACTCTTTTTCCAGTAAAATGCATGTGACGAGTGCACGTAAAAACATAACTGAAGGGGAAATTTTTCCCTATGAAAAATTTTATATCAAAAGCAAATATAGGTCATTCCACTGAAAGAGGAGAACGAATGTGTTAGTCATAGAAGTCCTTTGTGAAATAATAGGCTTTATTGTTTTCTGGATTATTCCAGGTAAAATCTTGAATCTGGAGTGAGAATTGAGCTGGGCTCAGGCAGACACATTAACCAATGCCCCTCCAGCTTAAAGAATAGAATCTCACATCAGATTTGCCCTCCTGTCCCAGCATAACCTGCTCTTTTTTTTTTTGGCTGACAGACTTCAGGATTACTGGCATAACTCACTCAGCCACAGTTTCTTGCCTGCAGTCCGTTCAGTGACACACAAGGGTCTGGCATTTGTGTCAAGAGAGATAAAAGATAGTTTGAATGATGTGAAATTACAGGTGCTGCTCGGTCCTGAAATTCATAAGCTGAGCTGCATAATTTTACTGCCTTTTGATGAGAACAGAGAGAAAAAGAGGATGAGAGGTAATCGTGGTGTCATCTACTGCAGAAACCTTACACAGGACTTTACCCTAATTTAAATCAGACTGATGCAAGGGACAGTGCTGCCTTTGATGTACAGAAGTGGGTGAACGTGGAAAGCCTCTCAGAGCTTCCTATAATGGTCCGCTTCACGTGGATGCTCTCCTTGGGACAGCATGGAGGAACATTCCCTTTCCCATTACATACATTCTGTAGAAAATCACTCCAAACAAAACCAGCAAAGATCCCCTCCCAAAACAAATGCCTCTCCCCACAGCGAACGGTATTTCAAAAGGGCAAGGTTGTTAAATAACAAGGACAGACATCCTTCCCTTCCACCTCCTCCAGCACGCAGCTCGGGCCAAGGCAAAACTCGCAAAGGGAGATGCTGCCTCCCTGCTGCATTTGCTGCAGGAGCCAGGGAGGGTGTGGGGCTGTGGGGGTGCGGGGTTTCAGCGCTGTGCGGTGCAACCGGTCAAGGCCACACATTGAACTCTGCAGATAAAAACAAATATTGAACAGCTGCTCTTTCAGGCAGCATTATTCACCCTGAGCGGCAAAGGAGGCAGGGACCCAGAGGAGAGGTAGTCTGTGGCTGCGGCAGTAACGCGCGGAGGATGCTGCAGGTGTGGCTGCAGGTCCCAGGACCATCTTCTGGCTTTTCCTTACGTCAGGTGTTTGGTCTCATACCCTTAAAGTGCTCCAAATGTGAACTGTGGTTGGTTTTGGAAAAAAAAAGTTATCTCTGGCATATCTTTGTCACTGCTACAATCAAGCATAGCGCTGCTAAAAGCCCTGATTTCATCACTCTGCCATTTCACATTGGCGTGCCACATTTTTCTTTCCGAGCTGTGCGACTCCTTTCTGTCTTCCCAGAGCTTGTGCTGATTTCCAGATCTTATCCTATCATACAGACCTCTGACTTAATCCTGTCCTTACCTGCTGGATATTAGCAGCCCTAAAAGACTGGCCAGGGCTTTTAAGTGCCTCGTTCCTTCGTGCACAAGCGTTGCACTGGACTTTTCAAGGCATCCCTTTGCAAACTCCCCCTGTGGACCAGGGTATGCCAGCACCCCTAAGGCAAGCTGAAGCAAAGAGCAAAATAACCCAGGGATGGGGAAACCTTCAATCTACCCTTCCCCCTCCTGCTCGCCCTTCTGCCAATATCAGAAGGGAAATGGGCCAAAGCTTGATGCTTTTTAATGTGAATGAGGCACTTTGATATTGCCGGAGAGGGAGCTGATCAGACAAGCTTGGCTATTCTGAATTCTGGCAAACAACGGAGCAGTATGTTATCGGCCCCTGCCTCAGGCAAGGCCAGCTTAGATCAAGCAGGAAACCAAATGTTGATGTTTCAGAGATTTCTTAGCTCTGAGGTACTCTAACACACTGAAATATTTGTGCCATAGAAATGAGATTCAATGCGCTCGCTATTTTCTCACACTGTTTGAACACCCACGAGGGGTTCCCATGAATGCCTGCCTGAAAGCAGGCAGGGGGCTGCTGATGCCATAATTATCTTGAAATGGTTGCATTGCTTTTTTATTGGATTAGCATTAAAAGCCCAAATACAAGCTTTCTGTGGGATGCTTCAGTGTAATTAGTTGTTGGAAGACATGTAAATGTATATATGCCGGGGCAGAATCTAACTGAATCCGTCGCTTGTGAGCGGGCAACACTCTCACTTTGTCACCTCTGGATTGTGTAGAGTCCCTGCGCGAGCCCTAAGCTGGAGTTTGGGGTTTCCAATGAGCGCATGTCTATTTAAGGTCACTTAGGACAGGAACTGAACAAAGGATTAATACAAGTCTGACAAAAATCATGTTTGAAAATATATTTATTCTGTCAGATTTCATGAGCGGTAGCTATTGCTCCATTCAAGCTGAATGATAGCGTTCAGCGTGCGTACTTACTCATCCTGACAGCTAACAAGATAAACATGTCAGCATGTGATTTGCCAAATATTTTCCCGTGGAATTCAGGCAGGAGTTGCCAACAGAGCTGGCTTTCGAGCGGAGGGACCAAGGCATTCAAGTATACACACACGCACCATACACAGCGGAAAAACCCACACCAAACCTGCGAGGTTCTTTTTCTGCTGTTCTGGCCAAAACTTAGGTGCAAAGGTGCTCTTCAGCTCTGCCTACCATGATGCTGTCTCCTGACTCTTTAGTAAATCTTCAAAAGTCCTGTTTTTGTGGCATGGGGTAATTGCAAGGGGAAGATCTGCTATTCATGCAAGCTCAATAGATGCCAGGAGCTGGGCAATGCTCATCAGGCCTGGGCAGTGGTGGATGCAAAGGTCAGTACTGGCAGGCCCTAAATTGGTTTTACCTTTCATTGCAGGGTAATTCTTCCCAGAGACTAAGCTTGTGACCTTTATCATAGCGAGTTTTATTTACAGATTGGGAAATGGCAGGGTGTCCTTTTAAGATGAAAGGAATCAAAACACAAGGGGAAAAAAAAAAAAAGATTTTTGCAGAAGCAAAAGATCTGACTAGAGAACTGTTTAGAGAGGTCTGTATAAACAGACCTGTTAGACTGATATCTCACATTTTAGCCACAGCTTTTTGGAGCCTTTAACTAGATAATGAAGGGATTTTTAGGCTTTGGACTCCCCAGTGCATCTGTCTTTTAATAACACCGCACCAATTTCGTCATGCATTTGCAGCTGAATCCAGTGTGATTTTCCCTGCCTTCCATGCTTTATGTTCCCTCTCTGTCCTCTGACCTGTTACCAGTAGGCAACAGCCACTGCTTTAACTTTTTTTTTTTTTTGTCCTGAAGATGCTCAAAAGCATTTTGCAGCCTCCTGGCCTCATCCAGGTGTCTATTCCCATCTATGAAAGAGGATTAATTGCTATGTTGCTAATAATGGCCCCTGTGTGATGGGTAGGGATCGTGTCACACCACAGGAATAAATCCAGGCTCAGCGAGAGGCAGGTGACGGTCGCAGGCACCAAGCAGAAATGCCCCCTGCTACCCTGGCCCTGCTGCATGGTGCATGGCGGGGAGCAGGGAGCCGCCCGTGCCAGGCGGCTGGCCACGACCTCAGTAGCCCAGCCCATTGCCAGAATTCTCCCTGGTAGCCCGAAGTGGGACCCTGGGCTCCAGGCTGGGCACCACCACGCTGCAGTTCCCGGCGAAACCCAGAGGGAAGGGTTCACTGCCCTCCCCTGCAAGTTTAGGGGATGCTCAGGAGAGCAGGGTCCCCTCCTCTCCATCCCCTGGGAGAGGCACCAGCAGGAAGTTTGTGGCAAAGGCTGCAGTGGCTCCAGAAAAGCACACGTAAAGGTCTGATACGAGGAGAAAGGATCAGCTTATTGCATCAGGCTGTGCCAGAGAGAGGGGCTCGCCTCTCTCAAGTTGCCTCCTAGGATCACTGGGATGACAGGGAAACCACTGGCTTTCCCCTTCGTGGCTTACCCTCGCAGCAGCTGGTTCTTTTAAGCTGAAGCCACTTCACCGATAATTTTACTGAAAGAAATCTTTAAATAGCAACAAACAACTATGTATTACACCAAAGAAGAACTAGGAGGATAAATTATGATTTACTTAATGCTCACCGGTTCTCAAAGATGGAAATCTCTCATAAACGCAGCTGGTGGTTAATGACCGACCCACATTTCAGGCAGCATGATGTAGCCACCATTAGTATCGTTCACAAAGCAGTGAAGGTTCCTGCTGTCCTACAGACATGAAATAAAAATAGTTTGCATTTCTACAAGTAGGAAAGGCTTGAACCTGATAACCCTGCTGTGAGGTGTCCCCAGCTGAGGGAGGAGGGGATGCAGGTTAACCACCTGCCCATGGCCACACAGGAGAGGATGGAGCAGAAATGAACAGGGCTCTGCTGGCCACCTGGCTGAGCTCCCCACCTGCATCTCCCTCCACTTTCAGTGGCCCATCCATATCCCACTATCCATTTGTCAAGAAAATATGAGATACCTGGGTACTAAAGTACTCAGTGAAATAAAATTGTAGGCTGTCCATAAGGATCTCCTAGTTCTCAGTGGGTTTTGGCTTCGCTTGCTTCTGAAATATTTCATCAGCATTTTAGTGGAAGATGCCTTTCAAAGGAGCTTGCTGTCTGCAGCACTTGTAACAGTCCTAAAAAGAAACACTGCTCTTGTTCGTCGCTAGTACAGCTTCCCTCCAACCCATGATGTGTCCCACCCATCATTCCAAGTGTTTACCACCCTACCCCAAAGCCACGTCCCCCACCCTGACCCAGCTTTGCTGTGGCCATGCTGTAAGAGGGCCCCTGCAATAGTTTTTGGACATTTGGCATGCCCTTGCTCTACGGGTTGCCTTTTCCACTCCTCCTGTGATCAACCACTGGTGAAGTCATCATGCTGAAGAGAGCGAGGTTTCTCCCATCTCCTCTTGGCCTGCTGCTGGCTGGAGAGGGGCGAGGGCTAAAGACTTGAGCATTGTCTTTGGTCAGGCAGTTGAAACTGAAGGTCCTAGGGATGACTGAGCCCCTCAGGCCCTGCCTTGGACCAGCCATAAGGCCAACAACAGGAGAAAACTGTCATGAGAGCCCAGGAACTCAAGCAATGGAAACACCTTGGGGTATAGGCAGAGGCAAGGGGCTTCCCTACAAGCTGTAAGGTGTGTATTGGATGTGCTTTTATTTGAGGCTGCTTCTATCAACTGGCAATTCCGTTATTTGGAAACTGACCTGAAACACCCAAAAGGGCTGGGAGACCCCAGTGGGCCTGAGGACCTTGGGACCTTCTGGTGGCCACCAGCTGCCCAAACTGGCTCCCAGGGCTGGGATGAGAGCCTTTCCTGCACAGGAGGAGCACTGGGACATTTTGCTTGGTGCAGGCATTTGGGCAAACCTTGAGGAACATGAGACTAAGTGCAGAGAGAAATGGGGAGAGGAGGCTGTTGGCTGAGACAGGACTAATAACCACCTTTGAGGTCCAGATAGAGGTGTGTGTTGCTGAGGTCCTGCTTCTGCTCCTTGTGCCAAGAGAGACTGGGAAAGGGGAGGGCTGAGGAGAAGGCCTTTGCAGGGAGGTTGGGGACTTGGTGGTACCCAGAAGGGGCCATGTGGACACAACACTCCCTCACTTGGGTGTGATCCAGCTCAGTCATAGAATCATAGAATCCTAGGTTGGAAGGGACCTCAATGATCATAGAATCATAGAATCATAGAATGTTTTGGGTTGGAAGGGACCTTTAGAGGTCATCTAGTCCAACGCCCCTGCAGGAGCAGGGACACTGCTAACTTGATCAGGTTGCTCAGAGCCCCATCCAACCTGGCCTTGAATGCTTCCAGGGATGGGGCCTCCAC
>NW_009259600.1:3545590-3569051 GCF_000687185.1 Egretta garzetta | reverse complement strand
ACATCGAGCCATTGACCACTACCCTCTGGATGCGACCATCCAACCAATTTCTTATCCACCGAACAGTCCACCCATCAAATCCATAGCTCTCCAATTTAGAGAGAAGGATGTTGTGGGGGACCGTGTCAAAGGCTTTGCAGAAGTCCAGATAGATGACGTCTGTTGGTTTTCCCTTGTCCACTGATGCTGTCACACCATCATAGAAAGCCACTAGGTTGGTCAGGCAGGACTTGCCCTTGGTGAAGCCATGCTGGCTATCTCGAATTACCTCCCTGGCCTCCATGTGCCTTAGCATAGCTTCTAGGAGGATCTGTTCCATGATCTTCCCATGATCATCTGGTCCAACCTTTCTAGGTAGGAGCACAGTCTAGACAAGATGGCCCAGCACCCTGTCACGTTCCCTGCTCATAAATTTCTTCCTCAGCCTGCTCTAATAATTGCCTACAAGATGTCAGCTTCCCAGAGGAGCCCCAGCTGAAGGCTTTGCCTCTGCTGGCTGGTGAAGACCAGCCCTTTGGAGGGAGAGAGGTTGTGCCCAGTGCCTCTGCAAAGGACGGAAAGGCAGCCTGTGCCCCTTCCCTGCTTCTCCCATAGGATAAATCAACACTACATGTCTTTTCATTTGATCCACTGGTATTTCTGAAGGAATTTACACAGCCTTTAAGGAGGGTTGTTTCTCCGAGTTAAACAGAAAAGGACTATAAACTGAGGCTATGCTTATACCAGAAATCAATAAGCTGCAATGAAGATCTATGGAAATACTCTGTACTGTGAGCAAAGGGCACAGACTGTCAAAAAAAAAAAAAAAAAAGAAAAAATCCCTGAATTGGTTTGTGCCCAGCATGGTTTTGGTCTGACCTGAGGGTGCTGGTGTTTAGCCCCAGGACAGTGCGGGAGGGTGCAGGGCTCTCCCCCAGCGCTTGCGCAGAGATGGACCCCCAGGGAAGGAAGGGAGGGGAGGGGAGGCTGCACAGGGTGTTTTGGGAGTGGTTCGGGGTGTTTTTCATCCGGTCATACTAAACGATGAGGTGGATACCGAGCAAAGTTAACAGGAGTAGCTTGAAGTCTGTGGCTGCTCAGACACTGGAGAACCAGCTGTCATCAACCCTTGCGCTGCGCTCAGGCCCCCCCCCAGGCTGAGCGAGGCAGACAGCAGCCTGCCTCCCAGGTACAGGCTGCAAACTCTCGCAGGGTGACAAACAGGGATAGGTACAGCCTACCAGAAGCAATTCAAATCACAGCTGTGAATGTGACGGAAACGTGGTTTAAAACGCAGAGATCTGCTGTACGTCTAAATGCACTGGTAATGCCCCGTATTGTATTTGTAACTTGCCATAACGTAATTTAATGCTAGGCTATTTTTCAATATTTCAAGACACTGTCAAAAGGGTGAGCTGAATAAAGGAAAAAAACAATATAGTGGAAAATTTCAAAGGAATGTAACATCTAAAAAGAAAACACCACATACCAATATAAAAAAAAACACAGAAATTTGAAAATTAATTTGTGAGTTATATCTCCTGAACATATTGGAACAGATAATATCAGAGGAGTTCTACCTTTCAGCTTTCTCTTCTACACCCTCATTGTTTGAAAAGTTAGTGAGAGGAGAATAAAAGAGACCAGAATCTCACAGCCTAAAGGTTTACCCTGTCACATTCAATGGCAGAAGAAAGATGGGAGAAAAAGGGAAAGAATAAAAGCCATCTAAGTCTCAAGTTTGGAAATACCTAAGTGTCTGTTTTGGGGGCTTCCCCTTCCCTCCAAAACTGTAGAAGGAAATGAATTCTTCTCATAAATGTAACTCCTTCTTTAGGGAAAAATAAGAAAATGATTCATGCAGAAGATTTCCACAGGGTCCAGTTGTAACATCTTTGCTATTTGAAGTGGTATGTAATCAAACTGCATTCTTTCACCCATTTATGGCTATTTATCTCATGCAGGGCATGCAGCCTGGAACTTAGCCATTCGCATACAAGAACATGAGCTGATATCAGGTTAATTTATTTTATATCATCTTGTAGGAATATTTCAGTAACAGAGCATTTAAAAAAAAAAAACAAAACGGAGTATCTTGACAAATAAAACTAGAACTGGTTATCCTGCTGAAATTACAAATTGAAAAGGATTCATATGGGTGGAAAGTAACACAGCCCAGGAAGAGGAGATGATGAACCTCTACAATGCATGAAAATGGAGCTATTTTGCAGGAAAGTCATTCCACAGCAATTTCTCTTTATAGGCATGTACTGTGCAAGCCGGGAAGCACACAGTGTGAAGCTTGCACTGCAATTTTTTTCCACTCATCATTCCCCAAACAGTGTTCAAATCGATAGCATTTTAGATTTCCGATCAGTATTCCTTGAGCGTTAGTTAAAAAAAAAAAACCCAAACAGATAGTGGATGTTTAACTAAAAAAAAAAACCAAACAGTTAGTGGGTGTTTAACTATAGTTTTAAAAGCCAAGGCCTGATGCTAAGGTTGGGCTGAGGTCCCACTGAAGTTAATGAAATGTTTGTGTAAGTGAAAAAGCCAGGGCCAGCTCTGGAGGCCAGGTGCAAATTGGAAGCTTAGCTTATGTCACATCTGCTTACTTACAGCTATGGCCAATAGTATCTGCAATTCTGGTTTGGACAGGGGGCTGCCTGATGTGGCAAGCACAAAAACACAGGTCTGGGATGGTCACTTGAGTTGAAAGTGTGTTTTCTTGCTTTCACAACTTTAATACTGCTCGCGCTGGATTTTCTGCATGGCATTTACACATACGTACATACGTGGACTTACAGTACCAGAGAACTGGTGACTCACAGGTATCTACATGAATTGCAGCTTATTATGATAATTACGACTTTCAGATCTACTCTAATTTTGAGTGCAGGAGTGGGAAGGAGATGAAAGTTTATTGTTTCAAAGTCCTTTAACTTTCAATGCATTTGGGTAGGAGCAGTATGAAAAGACAAGACTGGGTTAATTCTGCCAGGGTTTTTAATACCTAATGCAATTAATATGTTGGAGCTGTGAAAAATAAACAAACAAAAAATGTTGTCAGAAGTTGGACAGGATGAGTGGGGTGAAAAACATTTACCAGGTCAGTCACTTGACATTCCTGACTGGCCATAGCCAGTCAAGCAAAAATATTCACTCTGTACACCAGATTCCAGCTAATTTTTAATATTTGTCATTACTAATACACTTAATTATTATTTACTTAATCATAATTAATACTGCTTGTTCCTTCTTTAAAGAACTTACCATTCATTTGACAGTTACTGCCTACATTTGGGTGCGCATATAAAACATCATCTGTTTTATACCTCTCCAATAAGATCTGTCTGTATTTCCAACTGCTACACAGGTCAAGTAAAGTTTTGCTGTATGTTCAGTTACTTCTCAAATAAACTAAAACCTCGGGATTGTCTCTAAATATGTAAGCAACCCAAAAACTGAGACAAATTTTGGATTTCAAGACAACCTGAATTCTAGGAGAGCGCATTAAGGAAAGCTTCTTTGCTTGAGAATCATCATTATTTGCTGACAATGCAGTAATTCTCAGATTTAGGCCTCTCAGTGCAGGGCGACAGAGCTGTATGGAGGGGTCTGCTCTGTTCCTTCTCTGATGTGCCACAACAGAAACCGGAAGAAGTCAGGATCCTGCAATTTTCATGGCATCTTTTAGGAACAAGTACAGTAAATGCAGGTCGAGGGATTCTGCCCCTCTACTCCACTGTGGTGAGACCCCACCTGGAGCACTGCGTCCAGCTCTGGAGCCCTCAGCACAAGAAGGACATGGAACTGTTGGAGCGGGTCCAGAGGAGGGCCACAAAAATGATGCGAGGGCTGGAGCACCTCTCCTAATGAGGACAGGCTGAGGGAGTTGAGGTTGTTCAGCCTGGAGAAGAGAAGGCTGTGGGGAGACCTGATTGCGGCCTTTCAGTACCTAAAGGGGGCCTATAGGAAAGACGGGCACAATCTTTTTAGCAGGGCTGGTTGTGACAGGACAAGGAGTAATGGTTTTAAACTAAACCAGGGTAGTTTTAGACTGGCTATAAAGAAGAAATTCTTTACAATGAGGGTGGTGAAACACTGGCACAGGTTGCCCAGAGAGGTAGTGGAGGCCCCATTCCTGGAAACATTCAAGACCAGGTTGGACGGGGCTCTGAGCAACCTGGTCTAGTTAGCGGTGTCCCTGGTCACTGCAGGGACGTTGGACTAGATGACCTCTAAAGGTCCCTTCCAACCCAAAGCATTCTATGATTCTATAAGAATGAAAAATAGAAGAGTTAGTTACTTTTATTCAACGCAGTGATCACCTCTCACTGCAGCCTGCTTTTCTTATCACCGGCAGTGACCAATTGTCCTTTAAGCTGATGCTTACATGTCCCTTAATAACTCTGATATGATAAAAAGCCAAACATGGAATGTGGAAGGGCAATGTCCTCCCTCTCATGTGTATGTGAAAACCTGCCCAAACGTGGTGCCAGTCCAGCTGAACACGGGGATGCTGCTAAAGGCTCTGCCATGCTCTGAGGTTCTTTCCTGCTCACATGGGGGGCAACAGACTGAAAGGCTCCCAAATCATTTCTCTATTTACCCAAACCAGGACCCTGTAGCTTGGGGGAACTAAATGAGTTGGACAATAAAGTCAGTTCTGTTTCCCTGTTTAGACTCCTTTTCACAATGCCTGTCCCCACCAGTTTGCTTCTTCCAAGAACAACTCTATTTTCTACGCTGCCTTTTACAGATGGAAAGAAGTCTACTAGGCCAATGGAAACAGTTGCTACATACCTTCAACTACTTCCTTCCCATACGTTAAAAAAAGGGTAACCATATTTTGATGTGCTTACAAAAAATGGTTTTGAATGCATTTAAATTAAAGAAAGCTGTGCAATTAGTAACTTCCAGAATTGCATGATCTGATTTTTACAGATGTTACATGCCCCCTATATATGTACCAGTAACTGTAAGCCAGGAATGTGCCTCCAGATATCTGCTTTGTACATCTAATGGCTTTTATCACAGGATCAAAACCATGATAATCTTTGTAATATGCCTTTGCAAGCAAGATCTGTGTTTTCCATTTAATATGCCTGATATAACAAACCCACGTCTTACAACATTATCTTACAAACAGACAGTACTTTTGCACTTTGCTGCGTACTTCATTAACACTGATGTAACAGAGCTAAACAGATTCCCTCTATGTGGCTCTCAGCAACTGCCTCTTCTCCCAGCCTGGCATGACCTGTGAAATGCTTTCACATCCAGGTCTTTTTATTCTGCTGGCAAAGAAGCTTTATTTGCTTTAATATCACAAGAGTCATTCTTGAAGACCATGTCTATTTTTCTATTAGAAAAGCAAAACAGTAAACAAAGAAACCTGAAGTAACCATTTCAACTCGCTTCACTTCTCTGTGCACAAAACTGCACAGGGCAGAGTCCCCTACCAGTGCTGGAGAAGAAACGATGCCAAGGAATAGGTTTCAGATTATGAACTGGTAGATCGGGGTGATTTCTTGCGTGAGTCCACTTTACACAGATGCTTTCCCAGCTGATCTGTCACGGTGATGACACAGGTTATCTCAGGACTAGGGCAAGGACCGACCGGCCACTGCACCCTCGTGCGGAGCCAAAGCAGCAGTAGCAGCAAGCTACCTGCTGGAAAACCAGTCCCTTGTCCAGAAGCCTGTACACTCATATTCGGCAGCCCTGGTGCTCTATGGCAGTCAGCCCTTGGTGGCAAACAGCATTTGCACGCTCCCTGAGGGTTCTTTGGGGAGTTTCCATTTCCAGCACTGCCCAGACACCACAAGTAGGAGAGCACAAATGCCGAGCCCCTGCCTCACCACAGCTGTACCATCGAACGACTCACCCGCATGATGTTGATGTCCAGGATGCCTGGACAACACTCTTGGAAATGATCTCCTCTTGCCAACCGTTACTTTGTTTGTTCGGACAGAGGTTAGATGAACTGGGTAGAGAAATAATGTTGGAATCAACTTTTCTTGTTTCAGAAACAACCCAGGTCACAGATGCCCACGCCAGTGGTCCTTTCTCAGCGCTGCCAGGGACTGTTTCAGATTGCTTTTTGCTTGTTGTATAGTTGTGTCAGCCTTATCAGTGTTTGCAAATCAAACACCAGCACACCGCCCCACGAACGGGCAGCCAGTGACGCAGACCATGAGCACACCCGCAGCCGCAGCCTTAGGGCTTATCAGCAACAGAAAGCTGCACCACCAACCTAAAATTCGCTTCTGCAAGTGCAAAATCTTGGGTAAACACCGATTTCAGTTATGAGTGGCTGCTTGCAGTGGTGTAAGCCGATACCACCAAATGGATACAACTCACTTTTAGATTTTGGTTACAGAGACATCAGTATGATTTTGCACCACTTCCTGTAAGTCAGTGTAACTTTGAGTGTTACACCGCATTGGTGCAGGACCTTGTGTGGAGAAGGTGTAATAGTCTGTGTATTTGAATTTGGGAATGAGTGGAGCTAGCCCACCCGTGTGCATTCAGGATCTATATCTTGGAACTGGGGGTGTTTAGCCTGGAGAAAAGGAGGCTGAGA
The DNA here is from genome assembly GCF_000687185.1 of Egretta garzetta. Classification (NCBI taxonomy): domain Eukaryota; kingdom Metazoa; phylum Chordata; class Aves; order Pelecaniformes; family Ardeidae; genus Egretta; species Egretta garzetta. The sequence continues at coordinate 3,562,483 of NW_009259600.1, read as the reverse complement.
GGAGACCTTATTGCTCCTTACAACTGAAAGGAGGCTGTAGTGAGGTGGGTGTTGGTCTCTTCTCCCTGGTAACGGGCGATAGGATGAGAGGAAATGGCCCCAAGTTGTGCCAGGGCAGGTTTAGGTTGGACATTAGGAAAAATTTTTTCAATGAAAGGGTTGTCAAGCATTGGAACGGGCTGCCGAGGGAAGTGGTCAAGTCCCCATCCCTGGAGGTATTTAAAAGTTGGGCAGACGAGGTGCTTAGGGACATGGTTTAGTGATGGGATGGCAGGGTTAGGTTAATGGTTGGACTTGATGATGTTAAAGGTCTTTTCCAACCTAAATGATTCTATGATTGGTTTATTACATTGTCAGTTCTAAGCACGCCATCAAATACCTTACACGGTCATCTCAATAAAACCTGTAATCATATTGAATGTAACTGGCTTTATGCCTTAATATATATTTCATTATCACATTTCCTAAGCTTCTGATGCCTTTACTCGAAACTAGGTCTATATAAAGCAACAAGCTACATTGACCAAGGAACTTAGTTTTTCCACTTTCCACTTTTCAACATGAAGCCAAGAGAAACCTCAGTTTGCTTCAAACTCAAAATTCAGAGGAAAATATGGCAGAAGAATGATTTCATGGAAGCTCCTCCAGTCTGAGGTCCAATGCAGGCAAATCACTGACTCATGAGCCGTAACGCTGATCCTCTCTGAGCCCATCTGTACTTGTGTAGCGCTGGTTCAGCACCCAGATGTAAGTCCAAGCAAGTAGCACACTTGACTATACAGAAATCTCAAGGGACAGGCTCTTCTCTGTTGTTTTAATTTTTTTTTTCCTATGACACGGTTGTAGGAAACAGGGATGTTTGCAGGCTGTCACCATTCAAACCCAAAGGAATCAACATGGAGCAGAAAAAATTGCAAAAAATTTTGTAAAAGGAAACTTTAAAAGCTTTGCCAGCTGCTAGTGAAACCATGCCACGTTGCACCAGAACAAAACACCACAAAGCTGCATAAATACATGACGGTTCATATCAGGTGCTCAGAAGGCTTTACTGGAAGATGGAGATGGAGAGGAATTTGTGATGTAAACAGTTTGAACAGACTGCCTGTAAAATATTTTAAAGTCTTAAAATCCAGTTGGGCTTTTGTTGTTATTGTGTTAAACGCTTGTTTGGGTTGAGGTCTTGTTGGGCTTTGGTAGCCAGGTCTGGGAAATGGGGAGAGGTTGGAAATGAAAGACTTTTTTAACAATACAATGAAAAACAATCATCTGTAGCATTCACAGAAGGGCTGGTCTTTGTGCCAGGCAAAGTCCTTTCATTTCACATGTTGCAAAGGAAAGACAGCAGTGAGTTTTCCTCAAGACCCAGTGAAATGGTCTGTCCCCCTGCAGCCAGTCAGGGAGAGAACGCAACTTTTTGTGAAATGGTGCCAAGATGATATAGTTACTTTGAGGGAATGATTTTCAGATTCTTGTGAAAGCTCTTGTTTTGCAGAAATTAAGAGTGTTGTAACACATTGCTTTGCTTCACAGAAGTTTTGATCATTTTTTCTCCAGACACAAAGCACCCAGGACATGAACGCTTGAATTTTTGCAGGCATACGAGCTTACATTACATTGCTCCCCTTTTAACGACTTTACATTGGCTTCCAGGTAAGTCATGTATTGATTTTGAAGTTCTCTTTATTAACTGCTATTAAGAGACTTTCAGAGGACTTGCTACATCACAGCTCTCTGATCTTTTTTTTCCATTTATTAACCACACCGTTATTTAAAATGCAGGTTGGCTGGCTATTTAATGTGACCTGAATTTATGGATCCTCACAACATTAAGGAGAGATCTGTGATAAGATGTATCTTCAGACAAATTCAGTAGTGACAAAATGTACACCTTCCTTTAATCTCACAGAACCACACCTTCTTCCTGCTGGGAAATATCTCATTTGGTTTGTGCTTTGCTTCGATCATGTACAAAAAATGTGCAAGCATTTTTTTCTAAACATTAAAGTGTAAAAAGAAAAAATCCTTGATGCACTTTTATTCCTGTTGTTTACATTAACATATTAGATAGCAACCTACAGTGTTAGATAGCAACCTTACATAAAACCCTTTGGGGGGAAGAGAGGCAAGTCTGGACATTTGAGAACCTCCTTTATAAAGAAAGATGGGGCATAAATGCCCTTTGGATTTCGCAAGCCTTCTCTGGATGTGACGTTGAGATACAGAATCATAGAATCACAGAATCACACAATCTCAAGGGTTGGAAGGGACCTCGGGAGATCATCTAGTCCAACCCCCCTGCTAAAGCAGGCTCTCCTAGAGCATTCTACACAGGACTTTGTCCAGGTGGGCTTTGAATATCTGCAGAGAAGGAGACTCCACAACCTCCCTGGGCAGCCTGTTCCAGTGCTCTGTCACCCTTAGAGTAAAGAAGTTTTTCCTCATATTCAACTGAAACCTCTTATGTTTCAGCTTGTACCCGTTGCCCCTAGTCCTGTCGCTGGACACCACTGCAAACAGACTGCTTCCATGCTCGTGACTTCCGCCCTTAAGATATTTGTACGTGTTGATAAGGTCCCCTCTCAGTCTTCTCTTCTTCAGGCTGAACAAGCCCAACTCTCTCAGCCTTTCCTTGTAGGGGAGGTGCTCCAGTCCCTTTATCATCCTAGTTGCTCTCCTCTGAATTTGTAGTGGCGTTCTGAAGGCAAATAGCCCAGCACCCAGATGACCAACAAGCCCTGCCTACACTTTCCGTGGGGCAGTTTTCACCTACTATTCCCAGGCTGCTGCTGAGGTCCCACAAAGGTGCTGACCTCAAAAGGCTGGAGAAGCAGCGAAACAGTTGGGTTTTGCTTTCTTTCTTTCTTCAATTAAGAATCACCATATGTAATATAAAGAAATCATCAACATCTGCAGTCGCATGAACATCATTTTCTCCTAGAAGACAAATGAAAGGACAGGATTTTCATGCCTGAAAATTGTACAAGCATGCTGAACGCCAGCGTTATCCCACTGGTAAGTAGCAAGCTCCAAAGAAGTTCGTAGAGAAGATTCATTGGAAAGAAAACTTGCCCAGAGGAAATCGTGGGAAGCCCATCTATTTCAAACTTTAAAGTAAACCTTGACAAAAGACTCAGCATTGATTGCATGAAACAATCCTCGGGAAAAGGAAAAGGAATGAAAAGCCCTGCCATAGCAGTGTTACACACTGCACTTTCCAACCACAGTGGCACACAGCAATTCTTTTGGCATCGGGGACTGTTGTTTCAAATTTCCCTTGAACCAAAATTCTAATACAAGAACACCAAGATCAGCCAATTTTCACCGACCTGGACGATGGTCAGCTAATGAACCTGTAAGTTATACATTTCTTCCATCCAGCTGGCTCAGGTTTGCCTAAAACCGCTTTAAACTTCCAAGCCTGCCATCAGCCTGGCCCAAGTCTTGGTCCTGTAACAACATCTGAGGCAATTGCAGTGTTTCCTGGATTAAAAATTCCTTACTTTTTATATAGTTGTACTGAATATAGGTATTTTGCTCTTCAGTTTCTTCTTTATTTTTTCCAGCTACTGAATAGTTGAGTGCTCTGGGTATCTTGGCACTACATTAACTTACTTAGGCACATTAAGTATCTTAGCTTCCCATTTGCACTTCTTTGTGTTTTACCTTATACATCCCATTTCCCTGTAGATGTTTAGTTTTCTTCCACCCTAAACACAAGATAGGAATATGTTTTTAATTCCTTCAATAGCAGCATCTCAGACTTACTGTATGTAGTTGCTGGTTCTACTTGTTCTACCCACTACTTTTTGATTACGTTAGTGCCTACAAGAAGAAGAAGAAGCCCCCCGCCCTGCGCTGCTTTCTTTCAGCTGTGTGAATTGTGAATATGCACATTGCTAGTGACAGAAATTGAAAGTGACTTTTTAAAAAAAAAGTATTTAGGAAAAAATCTTTGAGGGCAAGGAGTCGTTTTAAAGACAGTTTTAGTTTCACTGTAAAGTACAAAGAAAAACAGTTTCATACAGCTCAGTTCTATTGCAATTTCCTTTAACAACAAGATGCAGTTAATACCATGTATCAAATCTAGAGCCAGGGTCGGCAGGTGAAAAAGTGAGTAACTGATGTATTTGGGAGCCTGAAGACTGAGTTATCAGTAAACTGTCGTCTTAAGCCACTGACATTTTAACTCTAATTTATACCCTGAGAAGTCTTCGGTGTCATTAATTGTATCCACTACGAAAACAGAGGGGAAAGTAAATGAGTTTGTAGTAAAACCGAACATAGAGGGAAATCCTCTGACACTTCACTAACTTGTAAGTGCTTTATGAGGGATGACTCCTCATTATGTGTCCTACAGGCTCAGTAAGCACCAGGAACAGAAGCAGAATATGTGAGATGAGTGTAGATTTCTGTTCAAGGTTCTGAAGAAGGGTAGGACCTATTTCTGTTTGCTGAATTTTCTCTGAATTGACTCCAGTAGGGCTTATTTCCTGCAGCTTTAAGAAAATTACTTTGGATTAAGAATAAATTAGACACTGGCTCTACAGTTTTATTATCCTAACTTTTATTCTTGACAAAAAAACCCCAACCAAACTCAAACTGAACACTTGAAATTTGGAATATATTCCCTGTTTCCAGGCTCATGGTATTGCAAAACATGATGGGTTTTGTACTAAACATTTCTATTTTTTCCCCTTGATGATATTTTCTAGAAGTCTCTGTGCAGAACTTTGAAGGGAAACATCTACAATTTCACATGCGGAGGGTCCAATTTTTTAACCAACAGAAAATACTCCACAACTCCAAGGTTTCGTCTGTTTTGAGGTCAAAAACCCCACCAAATTCTGATGTCTTTTCCATTCCAAGCTGTGAATCAGCCACAGTGAAGACGGACCACAACGGTATTCAGATTTCAGCCAAGCTAAAGTATTATTCAGCTGCAAGGTTAATTCAGCTATGGAGCGTGAATTAGAAGATGCCCAAACCTCAGCTGTTTTCAGGTTATGACCAAAGATAAAAGGTACCTCATTAGAACAGCGTCCCACACCTCTGGCCGCATCCAAGCTAGGAAACAGACCTTTTTTTTTAGTTTTTCACACCGTTTTAAATCTGCACACAAGGCATACCTTTAGGGTGTGCCAAGACCACCCAGCAAGACGGTTACCAAAGTAGAATTAGAACTTGGGAGTTCCTGGTTTATTGTCTTAAGTTAAAACCACTGGACTGAGCTCATTCTAAGGAGGGGGGGAAAGTGGCCAGAAAGTAAACTTTTACAGCACGGTTGTAAATTTAGAGCTTGTTAGACCACTGGAGATTAATGGCAACAGGAGGATTTTTGTAAAAATCAGGATAACTTTAGAACACCCGACGCCATCTGCCTGCATTTGCAAATGTTTTTAAAGAAATTCCTACTGACTTGACTGATGCTTATCTGAAGCTGCAGTTTCTTCATATCTTAAGCCAGTGTAAATCAAAGGAACTCTGGGAGCATTTCTTACAGTTATTTTAAACTGGGCTGATGGGGTTTTTTTCCATAGAGGAATCTAAAAGTGGTAAGTCAAAAAAACAGGTATTAATTACACTTTGCTTGTTTACAACAATGAAGTAACAGAGGTCTTTCAAAGCTTTAGCTGGTCAGCAAAATGTTTCTGCAAATGGTGCAGAACACTTACCCTTCTATTTTAAAGGATCATTTGCTACTGCGTGGATAAACACTGCGCAATAAACAATGCTGGTAGATTTGCAACTTCTCTGAAGTTCAACAAATCCTGATGTCTCATATAATCTTACACCTCAAACTGATTTAGAAGTATTGTAGCAGCAACCCTAAGACGAACTGCTGCAGAAACACTGAGCAGTAATGTTTTCCCCATCCATCACTTCACAGATGAGGGAGGGATGAAATTTTCGTTGACACCTAATAGAGCGCACACAGCAAATGTTTACTCAGTTCTTCTGCTTTGAAGATATTGTCAAGCGCTCCGCTGACAGCCATTACTGTTCCTGCTTGTTTAGGCACAGCTCTGAAATGCAGAGATACGGAACATGAAAAGTATGAGACTTCGGTGATTTCACAGTGTGATGACAATGTTATACATTACAAATCCATTGCAAATCCAAGTCTGAAAGACATACAAGTACTGCAGTTTGAACTATAATTCAAGCTATTTGGGAGGGAAAAAGAGCCTGTGACCCTGAGCTCTTCCTAAACTTCTAGCATTTGGAGTGCAAGAAGAAAGTATTCATCTCCACACAGTCACTAAGCATGAATAGTTCTATGGGAGCATGGATGCAAAGGCCTTCTGCACCCAAGGGATGAGTGGAAAGATTCTCCATGGCACGCCTACGTTAGTTGTATAGGAAGAGGTTAATCAAACACCTGGACTCTGGTCAGTGATCCTCAGTTCTCTTTCCTCTGGATGAAGCCTGGAGTGATCACCCTTTCCACAGGACTACGGGGCAACCACCCGGGCTGAGGAGAGTGGCTGAGCTACCAAAAGCTGTTTCATTATCTGTTTGTCACATGAAGACATGGTGCCAAGAACAGCTGTGTCACACGCTTCTTGCAGAACATTCCCAACAAATGCTTCTGGTCCTCACCCCATAAATTCAAGCTTACATAGTTCTGGGAATACAGCACACCCAGTGCGTAGGGGATGGAGAACCCCCTAACCAGAGAGCCTCCTGTGGAGCAGCCTCTGCTGATACCAGCAAGCACTGTTGTGATTTTGCTCAACAGAGAAGGAAACGCACATTTTCTCTAACTTCTCCTTTGAGTTCAAGCGGATGTGCGATGTGAAACACCTGAAATGAGATTTTGCTGAATTGGAAGTAAAAGTCTACACTTCCTCCTATCAGGTCTGCTTCCTTCTAACAAGTTGGAAATTAATCCTCTATTCTCATTTAAAAATATGTTCCTGTTGATAAACAGATTCATTTTTTTGTAACTAACTTAGGTTGTTGTTTAATACATATGGTACTTACACAGAGTTTACTGAATTATTTAATGTATTATCTTCTCATACCTACGGAGACACTACTGTTTATGAGAGGAATGTAAAGAGGTTTCAACAACTGCACATGCCAAAACCTAAGTTCAGCTATTTAACAAGCTAAAGGTATTTGTGCACTAAAAAAAAAACCAACAAACATCAAAAACACTTTAATTGTTTTATGAATATCTAATAAGACCAAGTTTTTAAGTAATTTATTCTACTGCTCATACTTATCCTTCCAATAAGCTTACCATACAGCCAGAAGGGACTCCTGCTTGGAGGGACAGCAATACTAAAGGTATGCTGAATTCCCAATAGAGCTGTGTCCTGTTTACCACTGCAAAAAAGGCATATAGGAATTCATAACAACTAGTGGGTATTTGCTTCTCGATGTTTCGTGTTAAAGATTCAGGGCACATTATAAAGGCTTAAAATAACTACTACACAGAACTCAGCATTGGGAATCACTGCTGAAGAGAAGCATGCATTTTCTTGTAGGTATTTATAGCTTTCTCTGCTTCTGTGATGAGCCATTTGGAGGGGTAAAGCTGTCAACATTTTATTTCCATTCAGAAACTATGCAGTGATTTATACCCATTAAACTTCCCATGGTTAAATGTCTCACGACTCACTTTCTAGTAATTCCTTTTATTAAACTCATCCTACTGATGAGCTAAAGCTTGATCATAGCCACAGAAAGAACAACATGGCAGTTTTCTTAAAATACATGGATATTTTGTTATCTGGTTTCAAACAATCATTAGCCTCTATGCTGTGTATCATATTAAAAGCTGTGATACCTTTCTGTCCTAGTGATAGAAATTTAAAGCAAAACAAAAAATGACCACTTAAAGCGTAAAAGAATTGGGAAAGTTGCTTTTAAGTACAGGCAATGATATGAATTCTCTGCAGCTGTACCACTGACATAATATCCCTGGAAAAAAAGCAAAAGATACAGACAATTTAGGGTAAGTAACATATTGAATAATCACATTCTGAAAGGTGAAGTCAAAATATTCTGGAGATTATAACACAAGTCACAAAGAATCTTGGTGAAACCAAAGTTTCGAAGACTTTCCCAAAGGTTCAGTCCATGCATGGGACCTAAGTTTTACCAAGATGCATGCAGCACTATTGTCTCAATTCCTACTGAGATTGTGGTCACCACTCTGTAAATCCAGAATTTTTTTGGCAACTTCTCCTTATAACGTACATGCTTTGAAAAGCAGAAACAAAGTAATCCTCAGGATAAGAAAGCTTTTCTGGTTTTTGCATAGAGCAGGAAATGTGTGTAGGTTATGTATTAATAGGTTTTAACGTTAATATTAATGGAGTAAGCCTATTTGACTTCTTTCCAGAAATCACTAACTTGGTTAACTGAGAGAAAACACAAAAACTATTTTCTCCTTTCTTTCTTTTGAATTTGACCAGTGTGCTGCATATGCATATGCTCAGTCAAAAACGTCACTTTTGCACAAAATTTTACACTTCAGCTTCAAAATTATCTCAGTGGTATAAAAAGAAAGTAGCAACTCATTTATGGGCAGCACAGTTTGACTGTGGTAGGAACTTCTGTATCCTAAACTTAACTTTAGGACTCACTGGCTGCATGGCTTTTGGCAAACCATTTGACTTATTTTCTTTTCCCATACTGCCCCCCAAATGGCCACTGATTTTGTGAAAGAGACTTAGCATGTGTATGACAGTCCAAAGCTGTGCAATGATACATACAGATGATGTTGTGTGCAACCATTTCGCATACATAATTGGCCCACATCATTCCTGGATGCAAAGTACTGTCAGTTTAAAATGGATATGCCTAATGTCTAAATTCTATTTTGAAATGGCAGTAAGTGGAGGAGCAATATTTCTTTTTGTTTGTCATGACAAGCAGTAAATGCAAATGCGAATAATGCAAGTAATGTATATGCAAACAGTCATTACTAAAAGACACATTTTACAAATGAATTCTCATGCAGCTAAAAGGCGTTAACTTCTTATTCCTCTCCTCCAGTTGAACCTCACCTCTGCTATGAATTTACATTTTACAGGCATCATCTATTTTAACGTGGTGTTGTTAAATCAGGCTGCATCAAACACGAGCACCAAACATCACTACCAACATTTAACAGTGAAACTGAGGTAGGTTTAGGTAGTGCTCCCCAGCTCACCCAGCAAAGCAAAGTAAAGCATTGGTACTTGAAGCCCCAGTCCCTGCCTCAGCGTTACCTTGCTCTAATTTTTGTGGTCCCTCCTCCAGAGCTTCCCCCTTTGGTTTCCATAAACCTGATTTTCACTTATTTATACAGAATATCATGACTGGTAATGAAAACTCATTGCGTTGACCACAAAGCTCTGCCTGCCAGAAACATAGGCCAGTGATAATGGCAAGCGGTGGCCCTGATGGAGCTCTCACCTCATGTGCTTATGTGCTGCTCTTCAGAGTAATCTCAATCGCATCTTGCAGTTCCTGAGCCCCAAGGCACAAAATACACAAATTTTTTCAGTCAGTTAGTTATTTTTAATATCCATATCGCAGTACAGGTGCTGAGAAAGACAGAATGAAAGACTAAAAAAAGCCCAGAAAATAGAAACTTAACATAAACTAAAGGAGGCTGATCTGTCCTGAAGTGAAACCAAACTGCAAGCTAAACATAGAGCTGGATATGAAGTTGTCATCAAGGTCCTTCCTCCAAGGGCAAGGAGGATTACAAAGAAGAGAGGCGCCTAAGGGTCTTAATGAGGTGCTAGCACAATATTTTTATTCAACAATCGTAACTACAAACCACAGCCCATAACTGGCCAAACCTTTGTGCAAAAGGGCTGGAGCCTCCAGAAGTAATGACCATGAAAGACTAAGGTGCGCACGTGGACAGTGCTTCTGTGCATTTGCTGTAGACAGAAGATTAGAAAAGGTGCAAGTTAAAATGTTTCCGTCAGTATAGTGCAAAGATAAAACAGACCACGCACAAAATAGTCCTTTCTATTATACATGATCAGGCTCTCATTTCATTTAGCAGAAAAGAAAAGAAAAAGAAAAAAAAGATGCTTCTCTTCCAGAAAGTCTTGAATTTTCCCATTCAAGAGTGAGCTGCGATGCATGCGTCATTAATTTCTATGCAGAAAACATTGTTCACTTCAACCAGCAATTAGTGGTAACATTTCTATCCTGTGCAGTGATGAGGTTTTTATGCTAATCATTGCACAGCAGTAAATTAATCATTTGGGCACATTTAGATGGTATGTATATTTCATGAGACAGATATAGATATCAAGATCAGTTTGATATTTACTCATGGTAAATGGAAGTGTCTCAAATCGTTATGGGGGAAGCACACAGCACACTAGCTAAATATACAGCCAGGGATGTTTGCAGTGTAGCAGCACCAGAAGCACCGCTTCATCTCTTCCAGAAAATCGCTCTCTTTCTTTGTTTTTAATTATATTAAGGGAGGTAAAAATCTTGTGGGATCACATAGAACTGAGTCATTCAAAGAGATGGTGAAACTCCAATAATGTCCTGACACATGAAGGACAAAAGCACCAGCTCGGTTTCCTATCCTGCAATTCTTCTTTTATTGCTGGCAAAATTACCTACGTTACATTATGCAGTATTGAAAGAGACTTTTCATCAGCATTTGTGCTATAGTCTCGTCAGGTAAATGAATTATGTATTGGCCTCGTCCCTCTGTAACTATGTCTGAAAGCTTTGAGTTGTAGAAGAAAGGAAGGCTACCCAGGGGCCTCCCTGCTCCTCAGCAGATGCAAGAGATTTGTAATACCTTGAGGAAAATGTTTATTTGAAATTTAAATTTTTGACATATATTTAAATACTACCACTGTTTTTTCCACTCTCAGCCCACAGATCTTTGCAGGCAAAAAGCAATCTAGTCCAAAGCTGACAGTGTTTTATTTTATTGGAGGGAAACGTACACATGGTCCCTTTATCTTACAATGCCATCAAATACTTACAAAAAGCAGCTGACCCCCACAATAATAGTAATGTGAGTAATATCCTCAGCTATTACTTTGTCAAGTGAAGTTGAGAAAGATTTTCAAAGATGGAAGGCGGCAAGCCAGTGGGAAGCGAAGTTATGCTGGCATACCTGGCTCACTTCAGAAGTGCTCTTGAATTGAAAATTGACCAACCGATACCTGCTTAATTGCCAACTGGAACAGCGTAATTGCTACACTGGGCAGCGATAAAGATACGCTATTACACAGGAGGTACAAAATCCCACTGGGAAAGGAAAGACATTTATTAGCATCTCCTTGTTTATGGGAATTTTTGAGAGGGACGTCCAAACTTATCAGGACAGCGCTGTGAACAGCTGAACCTTTAGATCTGAGAACTATTACAGATAGAAAAAGACGGGATGAATAAAAAAGACTATGTCTTATTTTAACAAAACCTATTCTCACAGGTAAAAAAAAATCCTTTTTTTTTCAATTTGAGAACAAAAGTATTTTTAATTTCACTATTTCTATAAAACAAAGATAGCAATTTAAATTTTTGAACATTTTTCCAAAATCCACTCTGCCAAGCTTCTCTCTAGAGCTGCGTATCTGAAGTTGACGTGAAGGTTTTTTTCTTCAGGGGTATCAAGGTCTTAATTTTTATGGCCTATCTCACATAGCCTGGCAGCCAACAAGCACACCCTGGGACGTGCCATGGTGCCACGTGCCTACCTCAGCGTTCTCCTCTACAGAGTATTCTTGACTCCAGCAACTCTCCGTTTGACTTGAGACAATGGAGAAAAATACAAATAAACCCTGCTTCCAAGTGAGAAGAGGCTAAGATTTATAACAATAAATGTAACTACACCCTTGTGAACCTCTGACGTACAAAGGTCCTTTCCTTGAAGGAAAAAGATGTGGAATGCAGTTCAGGAAACAGTCAGTAACATTCTGTGAGGGTCAAAAGGCTGGATTTAGAGACAGCTGAGGATCTGTTGGTGGTCAGCACCACCAGCTATGCTCTTGTCAAGCAAATCAGAAAAAAGAAGCATAGACATCGTGGCTTGAAAGCAGAGGGAATTTTTGCTAACTTTATTTCAATACTGTTTCTTTAAAAAGAAAGAGCAGAGTATCTCCAGGCAGCTTTTATACTCCTGAAATGATTTGGACGGAAAATTGGAATATTTAATAAATTTGATGTAAAACCGCTATTATCATGGTAAACAGACATCATGGTTATTAATTGTACAAAAATGAATGGCTCATCACTCAGCTATTCCTCAGCTACAGAACTGATTTACAGCACCAGGGTCTGCCTGCCATTTGGTTTAACGCTCCGTGTTGTTCGTTACGTTAAGTTGTTTGGTGTTGATTATATTGCAGCAGTTACTCACAACTGTAAGTTTCCTGCTTGTAAAATTTAAAAGCACAAACAAGGATCGTGTCACAAAGAAATGCACAGAAATCATATGCCTTAAAATATTCCCCAGCACCAGCTATATCTTCTCTACAGATACCCCTGAAAACTCATCTAAATATTCATAATCTTTGAGCAGGGGAAAAAAAAAACACCAAATCCAAAACCCAACGAAGTATACAAGAATCAAATTCCCAGGTTAATTCCTCCATCAAAGCAGGTGGGTACCAGCATTCTCTTGCCTGGCTTCCAGCAGGGGAAGGCAACCCCACAAGAGAGGGGTGGCTGGGAATGGCTTCAGCAGCCTGAATCAAAATCTGCCTTTACACTTGGGTTGGATATCAGCTGGCAGGTAGTGAAGGTCACAAATCACAGCTGTGATGCCGTTTCTGAAACATCATGGCACTTCAGAGAAAAAACTGCGACACAAAATTCTCTGCATGTCACTACGGCAAGTCTTCCATTAGAAAGAAAAGGACAGGCACAGCTTTCCACGGGGAGGTGCTGGAAGAAACACAGGAGATCTGGGAGTCCTGTGGTTGGCTTCCTATCCTCCATGTCCTGGTTTATCCGACTCTCGCATGAAGCAATCTTCAGTAAGATTTAACAGCGGGAGCTGAACGAACTATTAAAAGCTCTATTATTTTAGCATTTTGAGCACTGTTTGACCATTTGACCATATAGTATGATTCAACTAGCCAAGATTAATTTGTCCTATAACCTGAAAACCACATGGAAACTACAGTATTATCTTAAGAGGGTAAAAAGCAATGGCTGTTTTTATTAATAGTACATCATTCTCATGCATAGAGTGAAAGACAGAAAACAAACCCATAGATGGGAACACAAACTCAACATATTGATTATTCTGATGCAACAGATTTATTTGGTATGTTTTTCCTGCTGCACAGGATCACTTTGCATACAGATGGTTAATATATTATAGAAAAAAAAGGTATCACACCTTCATCAGAATTCCAAAAGTATTTAAAAGAAGAAATTTTCAGTGACAATCACAAATGGAAGATATCAAAACAGCAAGAAGAAACAGGAATGTGTAAAAGACAATGTGCTTTGAGAAAAACAGACATAATAATGCACAAAATCAGGGTGAAAAATGGAATTCCGCACAGCTGTAGGCCACATGCATTAGTGGACTCACAATCTTTACTGAAAAACAGAAACCCTCTTTCTTGCTGTTTTATTACCTTGGCAACATCTCTTCCATGTCAGCAATTACATAGGAGACAACAGTCCAAACAGCAGCACAGAGATTCATCTGGTTTGGATCCTGAACTGTCATCATGTCCCCTTGAGAATGATGAAACCAGAAGTATTTACTGAGGTCATCACGCAAGCTGGCACCTACAGAGAAAAATGGGCAGCATTCCATTATAAGAATACAAATATTTAAAGAAGAATATAAACTTGAATCCATCGCTGGGCTGTTTATGATTAAATCCACACACAACTGTATAAAGTTCCACATAATAACTGCACAGAGCCGTGGCATGTGCAGTTTGTAGGTTTTAGGTTAATTGACTTGAGTGAGCATGAGGCAGCAAAAATTCACGCCGGGGAAAAGCTGACCTTCCCCTGGGGGACTCGTTTCCTCAGCAGCAGCATACATCCATTTTCCTCTACGACTATCAGAGTCCAAGCAGGAAAATCCCTACAGTAACCGCACACGTGGCGGTGCTTCCTTCATGCCACTGCTCCAATGACGAGTTACGGCTGAGTTATGGATCCTCTCCTTGCTGCTATTTGTGTTGAGGAAAGCTTTGGAATTTGCTTCTGCTTTTCAGCCTCTGTTCATCACAAGGATGTGCTGTTTCAGAGCAGTTTTCCAGATAACTTGGGCTAACCCAGATAGCCCAGGACTATACACCCCAGGTTGTCACGCCTCCTCATCAGCTGGGGCAAAAGCAAGTTGGGTGAAACCACAGATCTTCCCATTCAGGAACAACTGACTCCCTCTGGGGGCACACAGGCAGGGAAAGGACTCCTCTCCCCCAAGCCGGTGGGCTCAGGGAGCACAAACACTGCCTGTGAGGCATCACACAAGGCCCCCAAGGCAGACCAAAGCCAAGAGGAGCAGGAGAAGCTGCTGCCCCACTGGTTGCTGCAGCAGAGACACCAGTGGGTATCTGCACTCCGGCCAGTCTCCACCTGGTCCAGTCCCCACTGACCCCTCTCTGACACCCCATCCCCTGGCATTTTCTTCTCTCCCAGTTTATTACCCCTGCCTCTTCTTTTCTGGTTTTATCAGCCTCCATCTGCTTTGTTTTAATCTCAACAACCCTCTCATTGTCACACAACCCCACCCTGAATTTTGAAAATAAGAAAACATGATGTTCTCTCCCACCACACTGATTGACTCCTTGCAATTGCTTTGCGTTGATTCCCTTGGCCCACCCGCTGATCGGGGCTGGGGGGTGCACAGCTCCCACAACAGGACCCCCTCCTCTTGGTTTCCCTGAGATGCCTGAAGCCTTTGAAGAGAACGAAAGCAAAATTTCTCGCAGCATAACTGTACATTCCTATAATACATCTCTTTTGATCACTCGTAGAGCCATTCAGGACAGAGTCCAGCTCTCGCCGTGGTTAACAGGCATGTTTTTGTCCCTGTAATGGGAACTGACTTGGACTGCTTGATTCTCTGCTATTTTAGAGAGAAGGAAAAGTAATGCACTTTATAATTCCATCCAAGATGAAGATCCCTTCATAAGAGAGACCATACACAGAAAGACCAAATGCTGCAGCATATGGTTATACAGTATTGTGATTGATTTTATTTTAAGAGGCTCTTCTTGCTCTTAAGAGACTCGTTTGCTATTGACTTGAAGCAATGCAATTGCACAGGAGTCACTGGGTAGGTTACAGGTGCTCAACTATGTTCCAATAATTTTAGCACTGAATTTATGTCAACTCATATTCACTTTTAAAATTTGATTCTGAATTCTTTTAAGTATATACAACCAGAAAAGGGTTGAACTATGATAAACTGTTTAACTGATGGACTTCTGCACTGTCTGTACACATTACAAGTCAAGCCACTGAGGCAAACCCATTACAGTTTTTGAACACTTTTATAAGACTCAAGACAAAAATCGGTTGCCTGTAATTTGTCGTAGACATTTCACTGATCACAATAACTATGGATTTACAGAGTAGTGTTTTATCTCTGTGAATGGAACAAGGATAAACATCCTTTGCTTTGTAATGTTTAACTCCCTGAAATACTGAAACAGATTTGTTTCTCTAAACTGGTTTTAAAAATCGGAAAATGATCTGACTTTGGCATCAAGCAATTACTGCACAAGAAGCATCAGTGTGTGTGAGTGCAGAGAATATTGAAGGGTCCCTAGACCGGCTGTGCTTTCTCTTTCATGTCTTGGGCTAGCACTGAAGTCAGTGACCTGTAAACATCTTCTGAGACTAAGGAAAAGACCCTAAGAAAGCAGTTTTATCCTACGTAATTAGAAACGAAAAGTGAAAATCCATGTTCTTGGCTTTGAGCACAAAAACAGTTCACAGCTGAGGGTCCCACGCAAGCCTCTAGACATGAAATACCCTGGGGGCACAGATATGGCTGCAAGCAATTCTCATGTCTCCTTCCCCAAACTTGAGGCTCCTCCATGTTGACGTTAGCTGCCCGGAGGTATTTCCAGCTTCCAGAGGTCACAGGCTGCAGCAAGACAGTAAATGCATCTAGGGCAGAAGGCCGTGAAGAGGGAAGTTCCATGGGGCTCTGCGGACTGCAGCTGTGTTGGGTCACCTAAATAAAGTCCGTGGGATCTTACAGCCCCTTTCCTAAAAACGTTATGGAAGAAGCAACGTTGTGAGCACAAAGAGCCATCCTACGGAAGGCAGGGGCAGGGAGGGAAGAACTCGGCATGTAACACTTCAAGCAGTGAGGTTTCAAAGTACATCAGCTGGCTGACCAAACTGGACCCTCGACAGCCACTCCACCACTAACCCGTCTCAAACAAATTTTGTCTGGAAGCCAAATGTGCCGCTTCCAGAAGCTTGAAACTCAAAAAATCCACCTAAACACAAGTTCTAAAACTCCAACTGCTAACCATGTTGTTCTTTCACCTAAAATTGATCTTTCGGGGGGGTTGATTTTTTGTTGTTATTATGTAACATTTCCCTGGGGACTGACAGCCAGTTAACAAATGGAGGTTTATTTTTGCCAGCTACCTAAGCTAGCAGTCAAGTAAAACACGAGTAGCCACGTCTCACAGACCTGCTATAAATTATTTGTGTGTAGTCGTGGCCGAGTGGTTAAGGCGATGGACTAGAAATCCATTGGGGTGTCCCCACGCAGGTTCGAATCCTGCCGACTACGATTGTAGATTGTTTGGTTGGGAGACAGTCCTGAAGGGCAAAGGGGCCCAGGAAGGCTGGGTATTTTTCAAGGAAGAAGTCTTAAAGGCACAGGAGCAGGCTGTCCCCATGTGCTGTAAGACAAACCGGCAGGGAAGACGACCGGCCTGGCTGGACAGAGGTCTACTACTGCGA
>NW_009259600.1:3511540-3543949 GCF_000687185.1 Egretta garzetta | reverse complement strand
GGTAGAGTCCCCATCCCTGGAGGTATTTAAAAGAAGAATAGGTGAGGTGCTTAGGGACATGGTGGTGGAATGGCAGGGTTAGGTTAAAGGTTGGACTCGATGATCTTAAAGGTCTTTTCCAACCAAAGCGATTCTATGATTCTATGATTCTATTTACTCGTCTCCATGCTAGCCACCTAGAAAGGAGATAGTATACAGCCTTACAAGAGTCTGAAAGCTCTAATTAAGTACTTAAAACCTCAGATGGGAGGCGTTATGTAGGTACATATCACGTATTTAATTCTGATTTCTAGATAGAACCAGTACGCAAACAGAAAAACCAGCAACGGGCAGGGTGCTCTGCTGTCACGTTTTATGCGCTTTGCTGCTTTCCTGTGTCTGCAGAGCAAGAACACCCATAAAGAAAAAAGGGATGCTTGCCAAACAACCCTTTTTAATTGTCCTTTTCAGTCTGTTCACATTTACAGTGATGTGAATCACATGAGGAACATGGCTGGCCAATGAGGAATTCGGTGAGAAACTGCTTCTAGCTGGATGGAGTAGATGTTGTGGCGTGGAAACAGGGAATGTTAAAAACCGCTGCCAAAAATGCCATACTTATTATGTGAATGTATCAAAAACACTGGAAAGTTAAAACTGAAAATGATTAATCGTTTACAGCTTCGATATGACAACACACAGGTAACTCATCGTTCCATTACAAAGTGTCAGGAAACCCTCCTTAGCGGTTACCTATTGGCAGCTATTGAGTGCCACTCGCGATCCCCGGTGGGACTCATTGGCATGGGTCTGATGGAGGGACCAGAGAAGATCTATCTCGTGTCCAGAGCAGCTCCTGGGGCCTTGCAGTCCACTATTTGGTAGCATGACATGTGTGTTTCAGGGACTTAAAGCAGGGTTCTCCTTGTTGCAGCAAGGCACCACCTTCTTACTTGCCATTTGTGGGAAATATTTGCCTAAGTAGGGCCAGAGGCAAACACTTGGTAATGCCTCTAACCTCTCAAGGTTGGGCTTTCTGGTTTCTCTGTTGTGGAGGTTGTGGGTTTTTATTTTGTTCTGTTCTTCTGCTTTCAACTCCTTCTGAGATTGTTGCCTTATACTTGACCTATTAGTGAGTCTGCACGCTGAGCAGGCTGCAGAGGAAACCGATTTTGTCCTCAGGTTATAGAGCAGGGCAGCACTGGCCAAACAGATCAACTTACTCCATAAATGTAATATTTTTAAATATGTAATATTTTTAAATATGTAATGTAATTTAAAAATGTAATATTTTAAAAATATGCACATAGATCAACTTACTCCATAAATGTAATATTTTTAAAAATATGCACAACCAGCATATGCTCTTTTCTGACAAAATGCCTTGAATACCCAAATTGCACTGGGGGGCAACAGACATGACAACTGTTGTCTGACAACTTTTTGCTGCTACCGTTGCCAGCCCTGCCACCCTCTCCGTTCATCCTGTTTATGACTTGCCCAGGGCAACTGTCATGAACATGCCATCAGAACCTTGTTTCCTAGCCCCAGATGACTGCCTCATGAAGAGGAGTAAGATACACCACCTCCTGTGCCACTGCACCAGAGGCACCATCTCCAGAAATGGCATCACCCCATCTACCCCTCTGGAGCTCCTTACTGGAGTCCAGCACAAGGCTGCTTAGATGATTAAAGGACTGGAACATCTTTCATATGAAGAAAGGCTAAGAGAGCTGGGGCTGTTCAGCCTGGAGAAGAGAAGGCTCAGGAGGTGTCTTATCCATGTGTATAAATACCAGATGGAAGGGAAGGAAGAGGGAGCCAAGCTCTCCTCTGCAGTGCTCACTGAGGACCACGATAGACAATAACCATGAAACAAAACACATGAAATTCCATCTGAATGCCAGAAAACACTTTTTTACTGAGAGGATGGTCAAACACTGATACAGGTTGCCCAGAGAGGTTGTGGAGACTCCATCCATGGAGATACTCAAAACCTGACTGGGCATAGTCCTGGGCAACCTGCTGCAGCTGCTTGAGCAGGGGGGTTGGACAAGATGATCTCAAAAGATGCCTGCCAAGCAACCCTTCTGTGGGACACTCTAACCCACAGTGCCATTTCCTTGGCTCATTCAGACGTCTCTTATAACTGACACACCATAAACAAATTCTTCAGTTCAAGCTCATTTGAACTCATTTCATGAGTCTCTGCATAACCAGCTATTTCATACAGGGTTTGATGCACTGCATAAGGCAGGTAAAAGCAGCTGCTGCAGTAATTGATACTGGCAACATATTTTCAGTAATCAGCTGTGTCAGGGTATCTCAATGAAAATCCACACATTGACGAATCCTGAAAAACAGCCCATCCCTTCTAGCTTCTGATCTCGGCATGAAATGCACAATGTGAATATTAATTAGATGATGACCAGACTATTTACCTGCCTTACAACATGTCCACATTAAACACTGATTCTTCACACATTAATAAACTGTCTGCCACATTTTTTTCTCGCCAACTTAAGAAGACGTGATGCTGCTACTGAAGTGTAAGGATGAATGAACCACAAAATGAAGGATGAGTATGTCAGTGATGACCACTGCTGCTTGTCAATCACCGTCAGGCACTACTGCCTTCATATACACTGCTGTGATAAGTCATCATTAGATTAAACTCTATTGCATTAGAATTATTGTCATTTGTGCAAACAATGACTGGAAAATTAGTTATTGATTATTAGAATGATTACAAATTCAGTTTCCATAAAACACAGATATCTTCAAGGAGGAAAGCATATAGTAACTCCTGAGCATTCTCTCAGTGTAAAACATTTTGCATTACATTCCTCCCTACATTTTCTTTCTTTTTAATATCCCAAATAGCATTTAATTGCCAAAGAAAGCCAAATGCGACTCTTGAGGTCAGTACACATTTGCTGTACAGCCCTATCAATTGCTTCCCACTTGTCTTTGTTTTCAAGTAAACTTCACAACACAACTATTCCATGAAACTTTCAAATACGATGGGAAATTCCCCGCTGTTTGTGTAACCTCTCTTGGGTGTGCTGGGTCTTCAATACTACAGTTAGATCTTTGGGATGCTGACCTCTACATGTACATTGCCATATATAGTGAAGTTAATATGCTAATGAATTACAGTAACGTAGAACTTCTTTAGGTTTCATCTTACAGTAGGCCCTAGAGGAGCTGACAGAATTGCCACAGTATATATACCTCTCCGCATAAAAAGACTTCAGCTCAGAAGAACAGAACACCCTGAATGGACAAGAGGGACTGGAGGATGAGCGAGGCACGTGGAGATGAAACGGCACATTCAGCAGCTGAGAACGGAACGGATGCCAGACATCAGAGCCTAGGCCGGTGCCCTGTTGAGCAAGCCGTACCTCCTAACAGCAAAGCTGGAAATGCCTTAACAAGGGATATTTTGCTCAATGTTTCCAAAAGTTTACAAAGCTAAAAGAAAGGCTTTGCAAGATAACTTATATGTGTATCTCTTGCATCTTCCAAGTGTTTGAGCTTCATCTCCTTGTCAAGACAAATCTGCGCACTATCAAAGGCACTGCTTGTAGTAAGATGCCAACACAAACACTTGATCTGAAAACTTATTTTTATTTCTGCAGTGAGTTTCCTGGCTACAGAAGATAGATTCCTTTTTCCCCCCATCTATTAAAGATTGTTTTTGTTTCCTGCTTTTCCCTTAAAAAAAAAGAAAAACTCCTTTACTTCATTATCGGGTTTATTCCAATCTTGGACTTTTTAATGCCTATGACACTATCCAGGAATGTACTAAGAAACTACCATGCCCTGGAAATAAAGCAAGACCTGATGAAATATCTATGTCCTTTTCCTTTACACTGAGTACTTGGAATTAGGAAAAAAAGAGGAATCACAGCCTTCTGTGCAGTTAAAAACTGCTACGTACCAGGAAAGCATAAAATACTGAACACCCAAAGTATTCCCCTCCTCACACCAGCGTGCTAACTCAGCTTTGTGCTCCTACGAAAGGGGGGTGTGGGGGTACACCTATGTCCGTACAGTAGCAGAATCAATAGCCTCTCACTTCTCAGAGCAGGAGCATTGCTGCCCTGGGCATTTAACTGGTCAAAACTGCAGGGCAGAGGCGGGGGAGATGCATGATTTTCCCTTCAAAGGATATGTGCCGAAGACCTAGGAAAAGAAACAGGTAAAATATATGAATGGGAATATAATTTAATTCTATTTTTTTATTTTCATTTTATGTCTTTTTAAAACCCAGCCAAGGCACAAGTCTGAAATGGTTGGGCAGTAAGCCTGCTGCAAGGGTAGTTGTGTTGGGGATGGGTTGGCTGGAAGGCTTCCCCCATGCCACGGCGTCCTCGGTGCTGCCAGCCCCCGGAGCGCCGGGCTGCTTGCACAAGGTGTTGCACAGACGTTTCGTGAGCTGCCCTCACTTAATTGCAGTCTTCAGAACTATTGCTGTAATGAAAACCCAATTACCGCAAGGCATGTATTGCATGTATTCTGGCGCACGTATTAACCTCTTCTTCGGTGGGATAACCTGTAGTTGATAGCTGGCTTGAATGCCAATTATCTCCTTAACCACTTTTCAAGTAAGCAGAGGCACTGGAGAACGCCAGCGCTGTTTAGTGGGGCGCTGACAGCATTAGTTCTCCTGTCATTTAGTCTCAAATGATGAAATTACAGGCTAAGTCGCTTGAGTTTCATGGCTGCAGACACTGAAATAGTTTCCAGTATAGAGCTTATAAATAACATCAGAAGCCCTGCTGTTTCACCTCCTGAGTCATTCTCTCAAAAGTCTTTAAAATTCATAATTCAAACAACAAGGCAGAGGGAAAGCTTTCAGTCGGTTGTTTCGGTGGCTAATTAAATGAGAGTACACTGTAAGGGAGACAATATGGAGTACGCATTATTTCTTGTTTTGCTTAATGCATTTGAGGATTAATCCTCTGGATACACTAAACAGACTAAATTACAGCTCAGGATTATCACAGTTCCTTTTGCAATGCATTAACCTTTCACTCATTGCAGCAGAGGACCGGCGACAGCTGGGAATTCAATCTAAACTCACATAAAATCCAGCAAAATGAGGTCTCGGGGAAGGAAGTTGTTCTACTCCATAGAGCACAGGTTGACTAGACTCTAAAATAATATCTTAAACAGCCCTTGAGGGGAAAAAAACCCCAACAAACAGATGAAGCTTCAACAGTAAAAGGCACTGGAAGCTCTCCCTCCACTTGTCCACAGGCTCACTAAGCCCATTTTTGAACCTATTTACATCTCTGCCCGCCACAGCCCCCTGGGAAAACGTAGCGTGCCCCAGCATCTCATGTGGGCACGCTATGGTTCTTGCTTCATGAGCTGCAGAAGTTGCACCCTGCCTTTCTTTGCTCACATTCTCCATACCATTGATGGTTGAATACATTTTTATCACACCCTATGTCAGCAGCTTTTTCCCAAGCTGAAGAGTCCTCCTCACATGGAAATTAGTTAATATCTCAGCACAAGAAGGACATGGACCTGTTGGACAGGGTCCAGAGGAGCTGAGCTGGAGCACCTCTCCTACAAGGACAGGCTGAGAGAGTTGGGGTTGTTCAGCCTGGAGAAGAGAAGGCTGCGGGGAGACCTGACTGCAGCCTTTCAGTACTTAAAGGGAGCCTATAGGAAAGATAGGGACAGCTGTGACAAGACAAGGGGTAATGGTTTTAAACTAAAACAGGGTAGATTTAGACTGGATCTAAGGAAGAAATTCTTTACAGCGAGGGTGGTGAAACACTGGAACAGGTTGCCCAGAGAGGTGGTGGAGGCCCCATCCCTGGAAACGTTCAAGGCCAGGTTAGATGGGGCTCTGAGCTGAAGCTCTGATCCGGTTGGAGATGTCCCTGTTCACTGCAGGGGGGTTGGGCTAGATGATCTCTAAAGGTCCCTTCCAACCCAAAACATTCTATGATTCTACGACCTCCCAGGATGCAGGCTGCTAGTGACTCTTCTCACTTTTCTAATTCTCTTCCACCATTCCTGGGACAAGCAGCCCAAACTGCGCCCACAAACGCCAGCGTGTGAATGGACTCGTGATGTGACTGTGGCAAACCACATTACCTAAGGATGCTTTCTGTTCCTCCTCTCTTCCTTCCCCAGCAGCACAAAACACTGTGGTTTTTTACCATCCCTGGTTACCGAGTTGACAATTTCAGGCAATTATTCACAGTGATTCCCAGGTCTTTCTTCTTGAAAATAACTCATCCGGATCCTGTTGTCGTGTATGCATAGCACATACACTGCATTACTCTGCCTTTATTGACAACAAAATGTCACTGGCTGTTGTATTACTTAGGCATTTTCTGCTATGAGATTACTGTCACATTTTCACAGTCAGCATCAGTTTTGTTATGAAATATTTGAAGTAGTCATCAGCAAACTTTGCCAACTCGCTATTCATTCCCATTGCAGCTAACACTGAATTTGATGAAGACCCAAAGCCCCCCTCCCCACACAGGCTGGCTACGCTGCCCTAATAAAGCCTTTCTCCGTTATGAAGACTGACAATTTCTTCCTACCTTCAACTAATCAGGTATTACTCTGCAAGAGGAAAATACCTCTTATCTCGCAGTAGCTCATTTCTCTAAAGGTCTTTGATCCAGGAGCTTTTGAAGACTCAACTGTACTTTGCTGACCAGGTACAAGTACAAAACCGGTTATAAACTCCTCTGAAAAAGCCCTGCTAGATTGGTGAGGCATGATTTCTTTCTTCAAAAGCTACACGGATTCTTCCATTACCTTTGTATTTTCTGTCTTTGCAGCCCTTCTCTTGGCTCTGTGACCACCCTGGTTCAGTGATTCACAGATCCCTGTTTGGGGGATTTCCTACTTAGGGCTTTTCAATTTAGAAGGGTTATATACCTGTCTTAAATGTCTGTACATGTATGTATATATTCTGTATATTTTAATATAGTTTATTTCATTTGTGCTTTCTTTAAAATGAGGTATATGGCTATATATATTATATAGAGATGACTAACAAAGTTGAGTTTTAAAACTGGTTGTTGGACTTATAAATCCTTTATGTTTTGCATTCTCTCTTAAACACCGTGTAAGAAGGATGGAAGTCATTGCAAAATTGACAATTTCTCTAATTTAGAATTCTTTTTTATGTGTTTGTTTATGTCTTAGCTCAGCAAAGCAGTTAAAGTTTGAGCATGTGATTTATTTTGATGCCGTTAAGCTTTAAATGTCACACACGAGGGTCAAGTGAAGTACTTTATAAGACTGGGACCCATGTAAACCATCTTCCCTTACCCAACGTGTTTCTGTATATCTCTGCACTCTTTGTATAACTGCACCACGTAGTGACAGTATAAGCTTGCTTAGAAACCCAAAGTATTGAAGTACTTTCTTCACTGTCCTCTGCTAGCCAAAGAGCTTCCTGCTACCACCCAGCGGTGGACGCCTGCTCCCCCTCTGCCAACAACTTCCAAAACAGCCCAAAAATTCGGTGGAAACAGGCACCCCCTGGGCAGTTTGAAGGTCAGATGTGAGGAGAGGGAACGGTGAGAATGACCCACATAGTGGGGTTTTGAGCAGCATTTCTGTCTGCGGCAATTGTTGGCACTCGCTTACATTTCGACCAGCTCAAGAAGCCTCCATGTATGTTACAACCAACGAGCTACTTCCTAAGCCAAACTTGCAATCCAGTTTAACGCAAGCCTCCAGGTCTGCTTTCACAGAGGATGCTGGAGATGGAGAGGAAATGTGCAGCTTTCCCTTGAAGTTCCCTTCAGGCTCTGACCTCCCCTCCCAGATATGATCACAACTGGATGTTTAATCACAAAGTTCCCACAGGTAGCTGACTCCTAGAAATACCAACACTCATAGAACCCGACTAAGCAGAGCTCTCTTCTGCCCAGATGGTGAACAAAACCTCTTAATGATCATCCTTGTGCTTAACTAGTTAGGAAAAAATGAACGGTCACCCTACTGTAAGTAAAACACATCCTAAGCAAACTACAAGTCTGTTATATTTTGTATCACATAAACAGCACCTGTGCATCTACACATCCACACCAACAGGATGAACAATGGTTTTTACTGTCTCTTCACTGTCATACACCACTGAGATTATCAAACTCTTCAAGGTCATGGTGGATTTTAGATGTAGGACCATTAGACAAGGCTGGAAGAATACTATGACTACAATAATGAAAAATTCTTCAAAAAATCTGTTACTCTGATTAATGCATTCTTGAACTTTAAAACAATGTAAGTTATTTCCTAATAGATGTTAGATGCTCCAGATATTGGTGATGAAATACCTCTTTCATTTGATCTGCAAATCACTGTATATTTAGCTAGTTCATTATTAATAGAAAAACAAGAGAGGTACTTGAAACAAAGTTCAGATCTGATCTTATCACAAGGTTCAGGGCTGTTCAGATCTGGGAGTTCTGAGACATTTTGGAAACAAAGCTGTATTATCTGGGAGTTTTGAGATATTTCTGAAACAAAGCTGCAGTAATCCTTCCCATTCTGGTCTACAGATCACGTTGTCCTGCAGGCTCTGAACATGAAGTAGGAGGAAGGAAAATACGCAATTCTAATGGCTTGATGTTCTTAAGTAATAAATTGCATATTTTTGTCAGCAAAGCTGCAAATAAACAACATTTCAGACAACTTTCAGAAACAACTTTAAGAAAAAAAAAGAAGAATTAAGGTACAACAAAGACACCTGCTGCAACACTGTTGTCTGCAATCTCAGAATCTTCCTCTGTTTTAAGATTTCATGAAACTACATGGGGCTCCATTGGACAAGAACAGGAGAAATTAAAGGGAGGGAAGGACAGAAATTCCTTACACCTGCTCTGACTCTGCAGTGTATGACCAACTGTATGTGGGCTCTGGCTAATCCACACAGCAGAACTCATCCTAGGAGATGACAGAGTAAATAAAGCCATGTCCCTAACTAGCATGATTCTTCCAATCTGTAAATTTGAGTTGCTGTGATAGCTATTTTGCCACAGTGCAAACACAGCAAGTGACTTGTCAAAATGCAAACATATTGAGTGAAACAGAAGTCATATAAGCTTAGAAAGAACACTAAGAGGAGCTGACAATTAATTTTAAGTTGAAAGATTAACCTGTTTGCTTTCAGCAACAGACCCTCAGTCATGCCCGTAAACAGAAATAGCATTTGCCTTAGATGGGCTTACTGCATTCCCTGTATTACCATGCAAAGAACATGCTGTTTTCTTATTAATTTGAGGGGGTTTTTTTGTTTATTTTCATTCAAATTAAATCTATACAGCTGAAGATCCTATTTAAAAAGCAAAGAGCAAAGATTGGTTGGGTGAAACTTTACATGGCTTTGAAAATCCTCTTCCAGATGCCATCTGGCTGTCTCCATTGCAATCACATTATTGCACAAATCAAGAATCAATACATATTTTTCACCATATGGGAATAAAAATGTCCAAGGCCTCATTTTAAATGATATGCTCGTGTTGCCCAGTGCAGCTTTTACAGAAATGTTGTGAGCAGCTCCAAACGGCACGTGTAACAACAAAATGCAACAAATGCAGATAATTTGACGAGTGACCAGATTCTCCACAAGACAGAGTAAACAAACCTTTATTAGTTTAAACACTCCCTGCCATCCTTCTGATATATTGTGACCATGCTGAAACTTAAAGCAGTGTTCACAGCTGTATAAATCAAAGCCATTTCGATTAGGATGCAGTCAAAGAAATCAAGCGCAAACACCCTCTTGTAAAGCTGTTTATGTTGCATGCAAACACCACCTATAGCCTAATGCAAAGGGGAAAAAGAGACGGTGATGACAACTGTTAGGAGCCTAGAACAAGTGATGCGATCTATGCAATATTATTACTGAATTATTATAATGATTTTAACAGAGAGAAGCTAGAATTTAGTATGTTCCTTAAAAAAAATCTTAATCACTGCATTGGTACACTTGCCTTTCACAGGAGGCTCCCCAAATGCAAGTTTTCATAACCAGAATCCAATTTGACTGGCACTTGGGGCATTAAACACAGATTAGATGGATTTAGACCTCTATCCTCACCAACCTGCCTTTCTTTTGGTTACTGTACTAATACACACTTCTTAAATCAATTTACATGTTCTATGTTCATCATTAAGAAAAGTCTGAGAATACAGATGAACCTTACAGTCTATCAAAAAGTTCAAAATACTCAGGTTTCATCAGAAAAGAGCAGATATGACAACAGCTTCCTTTCAAATACATAAATTGAAGACTTTTTACACAGCAAACACATACATATACATACGCATATATCAGCCCACATAATTTAAAACCTTCCAGGAGCCACATGTGCACTTGCTAAATGGAACGGCATGCTGTGAAATTAAAAGGACTGCAACAACTACTCAGTCATAATGGAATTAAAGGTCTTACCTAAAAATAACATCTGAATGAAAAATTTTTACACTCTGCCAATATTTTACTTTTACATCCTCACTTTACTTTTACATCTTCACTTTAAAACTGTCAGGCATTTGATAGTAAAAAAAAAGAGGTTGATTTTTCTCTGAGATCCATCATTGCAAAATAGTCTTGTGTGATTGTTGGCTGAATAGTTTCCATTTCTTACTCCTACAAGGACTGACACAGAAGAAAAACCAGCAGATCTTATTAGTCCTGGGTAGCCCAACCCCAGACTTAACTACTGTCAGGTGCCTCAGAAGAGGTGAATAAAAAGCACCACCTTTTCAGAAATGCAGCCACCGAAATCAGAATGCACTGAGTGAAGAAGGGAAAACTTTCTGCTGTCACGTATTCTTTTCAGGGTCAAAAAACAGATGAGTGAGACTTTAAATAAGTAACTCATTCCGGGGAAGTACAGGCAGCTCGTTCCCAGGCTGACAGACTGCCATCGCGTCCCACCGCTGCCAGCAGGGCCCACAGCCGTGACTCCAAAGGTGGCTCTGGGTTTGGAGTAACACAGTGTAGCGAGGAGGCAATGCTAATTACTTCAATTAGATTCTGTCTTGCGCTGCATATTGAGAGCCCAAGGCTTATCTGGAATTAGAAGAGGCACCCATAGTGCCTTTACAGCCACCTATTTTAGCGAATAGAGCAGCCAAATATCCTCTTCTTGAAACAGTGAAAGAGCAATCACGCTTTTTCCTCTCTCAATGAATTTAAAATGCACTGCAAATCAAAAAGGAAAAGAGAACTACTGGAGAAAAGCAGCAAAAGGCATGTAATAACGCTATCTGCGATGGGGACATGTATTCAGTACTGTCCTATTTTTTGCTGCAGAGAGGATGCTCTGCACTTAAAAGAGGGAGGCAGGTGGTTTTGCCCAGGTAAGCCATAAGGAGGGCTGAGAGAGGGGCCCGAGCCATGATTCGCACAGCTCGGAGGGGTAAAGCCAAGACACGGCCGGGTGGGGAGGACTGAGACCAGACACAGGCAAAGCAGCGATCCTGCCCATTTCCACAGAGGCGGGAGCTCTCGCCCCTGTTAAATTATTACAGGGGTGTTTCCTAGCGCTCTCTTAGCTCAGGCCCCAAGGACCACGTACAGCCCCTTCCCGCTTGCTCTCTAATTAGAAACGTGAAGTCATTACTTCGGCCAAGGCATAGTGAAATGAAATCGTTACTAGGTTGGGCGTACCAAGTGAAAAAGTTTTTACAGACAGCAAGATAATGTTCTCAAAAACACTGCACCATGTCTCAAAATTGTTTTACCATTAATAGATTTCCTGGCAGCTACTTGTCTGACCGAAAGAGAGGAGCCGCATGGAAAAGAAGAAAGCAAGCAAATGATATTTTTAAGTGTGTGATGATCCCTTCTTTCCCCCAAGCATCCTGAAATAAAAGATATAAATGCAGAGCACTTGGAGGCTTCAACAGCATCCAGTGCACGTGCTTTTAATCATGACTGCCCATTAACATCTGCCCTAAAATCTAGCCAGCAGGTTTTGGTGGACAAGAAAAGTACCCATAGCAATCAGGACCTAAAGGAAAAGGCAGGCAGACTAATTAACTTTCCTCAATGCTTCCCATTTAGCACATCCTAGGGATTTAAAATTAAAGATGTGTATAATTTGGGATGTTTTCCATATTAAGATGTCTAAAACTTGTCAATTAGTTTTAGCTGCACAGTGAAATCTGCTTCTTAGCTAGAAGTTAGAAGGGCTAAGATTGTTCAGGCCAAGAAAAGAAGCTGCTGCGGTAGAGCATCGAAGCCCTGACATGTTCAGCCTGTGCTTCCCACACTCCAGCACAGCGAGGGAGCCAGAGCTGCCCTGTTGGACCCCATCTCCTTCACGCTGCTGGCAGTGGTGAGCTCCAGAGTAACGGTGGCTGGAGAGCTACCCACAGTTTTCAAGGCTGGCAGTGACACCTCTGTGCAAACAGCTTAGAAACCTCCCCAGCATGGGCAAAAAACAACCCCACCCCAAGAATTAACTTAGGCTTTGCTAATGCTAGGGGTTTTAGCCATCAGCAGTCATCTATTTCTGCAGCTTTCTGCATCCAGGCTGTGAACAGAGATGGCAAAATGAGACAGCACCATGGCTTGCTTGAAGCCGGTGCAGACTATGCAGGTACACACTGCAGCCTGCGAGGCTGCTGCCCGGCTCTCCAGGGGCTGCTCTTAATGCAAGGGCCTGAGTCCACCTGCAAGATGCACTGGTTAAAGCCCAAGTGCTACAGAAATGACGCAGGGGCTGCTCTTAATGCAAGGGCCTGAGTCCAGATGCACTGGTTAAAGCCCGAGTGCTACAGAAATGACACAAAGGCCGCGCACAGTAGCAAAACAAAAACAAGATTTTATTCTCTAATTCCCATTAGTACCTACTAATGCCCAGCCACTTCCTGGGAAGCAGGGCCTCAGTATGCACAGCCATTGCTCCACAAGATGTCATAAAAGATGAATGCCCCCCTCCTCTTCCTTTTCCCTTGGCTTTTATACCTGAGCCGATGCCATCTGGTACAGAACATCCGCTTGGTTGGTTTGGGCCAGGTGTCTTGGCTATGTCCCCTCCCAAGATCTTGCCCCCTCCCAGCCCAGTGGTGGTGGTGGGGAATGTTGGAGACACAGCTTTGGTGCTGTGCAAGCGCTGCTCAGCAGCAGCCAAAACGCTGGTGTGTTGCCAACACCTTGCTATGTACCAATAGAAAGCACAGCACTATGCAGCTCGACCCAATACAACTTCTTCTGGTGACACCTATACGTGCTAGATGTACACGTGGCCTTAATTCTCCTCTGAAATACAAATGAAAAGACACTAAAAACTTTTTTTGTTTTGTTTTATTTCAAACCCACTCAGCTTATTTCAGAGCCTCTGTAATTTGGAAGCGAAGGGCTGCTGCTGCGACATCTCATCGGCTCGCACATTCGGTTAGTGTTTTTAAAGGACAGAACAGAAATAATACGCAAGGAGTCAATAACGATCATTGGTATCATTCATCCCTCCTGCTTATCTCTGGCCTAAATCGGGAAACCAACTAAAAGAATGCTTTCATTTGAGAGTAGCTAGCCTGGAAAGCTGAAAGCCTAAGACTCCACACAGCACTACCCCAGCCACTTCACCTTCCCTCTCCCCTCTCCCTTCCCGTCTGCCTTAGGCTGCCTTTCGGCTCAGGCCGAGCGCTGCAGGCACCCACCTGCAGGACAAGGGCCTCGGATTTGTATTATACAGAAACAAAGGCTCAAAAGGAAGACTGCCTCAAAATTTACGTCTAACACTTTAAATAACATGCAGAACATGCCTGCATCTAAAAGGGCACTGACTGTAAAGAGTACTGTTAGCATGGCTACCCGGATTATTTAGCACTATTTAGAGTGTATGCAGACTAGTGCTACTTAGAACACAGAAACAGCTGAACTGGGAAAAAACCCAAAGGTTCGGCCAGCCAGCTACCCTGTCTCTGGCAGCAGCCAATGTTGTGAGAAAGAAAGGGAGAAACAGAGTCTCTTCCTTCAGTGTATGTGTCCAGCCATCAACAATTTACGGACTTTCTGAATAGCAACTTGCATTCACATCACTGTGCTGCACAGCCTGCGCTGGACCTTCCTCCCATGCGGTAGTACGTCCTTTATAAATTATGTTAGATCCTGGTCTCCAAAATATTTTGTGGTGCTGATTCCCTCCACTCAATTACGTGCTGTCCAGAGAAGTGCGTCCTTTTGTCTTAAGTCTGTTCTCTGGTTAGTGTTGATGCTCAGATCCTCCAGGTATATTACAAAAGGTGGACTGTTATTCTCTGTAATGTAAAACGTCACTACCTATAATATAATATAATATAATATAATATAATGTAATGTAATATAGGATAACTATTCACCTTTTCTGTTATTCATATACATCTTGCATGTACTTTTCAATTTTTTTCCAGAGATTATGATATTTTTGGTGGTGGATTCCACCTAGAGCCATGACTGGACAATCTGATAAAACCTGGAACTGGTCTGGTTCATGTTTGCATCAGTTTCCAGAGGGTGGCTTGTACAGTATAAGGACTGGTTTGCTTTGATTAAACCCATAATTTGTAACCCATATTATCTTGTTGCAGTAACACATGATGCAAAGAACTGCAGTTTCATGGAATCCTTAAGACAGGCAGACAACGAAAGGCAGAATTGGGAAATGCTGGGCTTTTCATTTTGCAGCAAATGACACAATTCGGCTTTTCTCTTTTCTCAACTCAAATGAAAATAGAAGGCACTCCAAACTTCTCTCCCAAAGTGAAGTAAAACAGTAAAAACAAATGCTCCAATCATGCACATTTTCTTGACTTTCTTGACCTGTGTATGAGCTCAAAATTATCTTATAATCACTGAGGACACCAGAAGAGACAAAGAAAATGATGTATATTATAAGGTAGGTCCAAACTGGATGGACAGTGTACTTAGGGAGGAAAAATGGAAGGATGTATAGAGTGGGTCATTGCAGGGGTCTGAGGCTTTTTGATATTTTCATTATAGACCAAAGTGATGGAGTAGAGTCTTCCTACACTAAGAGATGACACCAACCAGGGACGTACAGCAGGGACACAGAGGGCAAGACGAGAATTTGTTAAGCAATCTTCACAAACTGGAAACACTTTAGAAAACCCAGGATGTTGAAAAGTAGGGGCAAGTTTAAACTACTACACCAAGAAAGGAAAAAATCAACTTCACACAAAAGCCTGCTGCAAGAGAAAAGAAATAACCATGTCTCCGGGTTCATAATGGACAGCAAAGAGAGCTAATGCACTTAAATTGCAGCAGGACAGACTTAGGTTAGATACTAGAAAAACCTCCCTTGGCACTAAGAAGAGCACTGGGACAGACCGACTGGTCAATAATGTTTCCATTTAGGAAGTCTTCACAAACAGCATAAACAAACGTGAAAGAAATGGCACAGGCACTGGCAAGACGGTGTTGGAAAGGAAGATGTTTAGAAGCTCTCTAGAGACCTTCTTGCCAGCTCCGCGGTTCTCTGAAATCTCATCTGTTTGTATGCATTTCTGAAATAGCTCCTCAACAGACAACAACTTCTTTGGCACTTGACTTGACCCATGACTACAGCGGAGTTTGGCCAGCGAGGCAGAGGGAAATTCAGGATCACTGTTATTCTAAGTGGACCTTGCGTGCAGCATTAAACTAGACATCAAACTTCCAGAGTAACCACGTTGCATTTTATGGACAGCCTATAAATAAGAACATTGCAGGAGAAAAGCGTCCCACACCTAAATATTTCAGATGAACATGTGGAAAATACTGCTAAAAGTTCTACCTCTAGGAGTTTCCTATTTAGGGAATACAAGGCATAAAAATCTTGAAAATCACTTCTGTGACTTCACCAGTGCTAAGTTAAATTTTCATTTCTCCACATCTGTCTGCTCAGAGATGGGCAACTGAGCACTGATGTTTCTCAGCCTTTCCCAGCACCTTCCACTGTGCTTTGGCTGTTAATGCTATGGCTTTGGATTTGGGAGGTGGGGGAAGCAGGCAGGCAATCCAGACAATCATTGTTTAGGTAAAACCACTTTACTTTAGGATCCTTTACAATAACCTCTGCCCTCAGATAATTTTAGTTTTTCTGTCTTGCATCTCTAATTTACTTTTGTAAGTTGCTTCCAGGAGCTTCCAGCTGGTGAGGTGTCTGTACTGTACACATCCCCAAGGGAATGGGGATAGCTGTAAAAATGCCAATACCCTAAACCCTCATGTTTCTGCTTGTAGGGATGGAGAATCCACCCTTTGAGACACCAAGCTGCTCAACTTCTTTCCCCTCCATAATGCCACATTAATGGTTTTTGACTGCTTCCAATTTTGAAATCCATAAACATTTTCTAACACGTGGATGATCCCAATCGACAGCAGATGGATAATCAAGCCCAATGACAACAAGCTTGTTCTCTTCTTAGTAGCAGATGAAGTTGTACATTTTCAGGAGTAATCCACAATCCTTCAGGAGTCTGGAGACCACAGTCTGAAAATCCCTGCTTTCAGCTATTTCTTTACTCCAGCTTTCTTTAAAAACAGCAGCAACTACTACAAAAATTCTGCTATCCCAGAAGGTCGTTGCTCAGGTTTAATATAGTTAAGAGAACTGAACTCTTTTAAAATCCAGTTTATCCAGCTAAGCTACAGGAAAGGTGCCCATTTTCTTTGGTGGATTTCCAAGCCCTACATGGTGATTGAGACAGCGCTGTCACGGGCATTGCAAACAGCTGAGAGCTGTGGACAGACTGGCCCTGATGGATAATAATTATTAATTAGGTTTTCTGGCTCTTTGGATGGAGAACTTGAAGAAACTGCTGCTCGCATTGAGGTGCATGCTTTGTTCTTGCAGACAGATTTGTTTACATGACCCTAAAATACATTTGTAGGAAGCTCTTTCCACATACGCTGCTCTTTTCTTTACGCACATCCATAACATTTGATCAGGTAAAGCTGCTCTTGTGCTAAATAAATGCAAGGTCTGATGATTCCAGCAGAAGATGGACCAGCTTAATTAGGAAGGTATTGCTGGATCGATGGGCTGAGGCCAACTGTATCAGGTTTAACAAGGCCAAGTGCTGGGTCCTGCACTTGGGTCACAACAACCCCATGCAATGCTACAGCTTTGGGGCAGAGTGGCTGGAAAGCTGCCTGGTGGAAAAGGACATGGGGGTGCTGGTTGACAGCTGGCTGAATATGAGCCAGCAGTGTGCCCAGGTGGCCAAGAAGGCCAATGGCATCCTGGCTTGTATCAGGAATGGTGTGGCCAGCAGGAACAGGCAAGTGATCATGCCCCTGTACTCGGTGCTGGTGAGGCCACACCTTGAAGACTGTGCTCAGTTTTGGGCCCCTCACTACAAGAAAGATGTTGCATTGCTGGAACATGTCCAGAGGAGAGCCACAAAGCTGGTGAGGGGTCTGGAGCACAAGTCTTACGAGGAGCGGCTGAGGCTTCTCCCTGGTAACGGACGATAGGACGAGGGGAAGTGGCCTCAAGCTGTGTCAGGGGAGGTTTAGATTGGACATCAGGAAAAAAGTCTTGGTGACTTGGTGAAAGGGTTGTCAAGCATTGGAATGGGCTGCCCAAGGAAGTGGTCAAGTCCCCATCCCTGGAGGTATTTAAAAGACGGGTAGACGAGGTGCTTAGGGATGTAGTTTAGTGGTGGAATGGCAGGGTTAGGTTAATGGTTGGACTTGATGATCTTAAAGGTCTTTTCCAACCTAAACGATTCTATGAAGACTCCTTCCTCTATATCGCACCTTACAGACAAAAAGTAGCTCCTCAGCACCCGTCATGTAACTGCTATCATTAGGGAAACTGAGGAAGCATAAAATTGTTCAGTGATGATGGCAGCCCTTGTTGGAGCCAGCACAGTAATCCCGTACCTTCTCTCTCACATTCCTATGCAGCCCATGATCCTTTCTTGAGGATGCACCACTACAAACTACAAATGTATGTTCAGTTTCTTTCACACTTAGTGCTTTTCTGGCTGAATTGACTGGAATTATTACATGAAAACACACATAGTCTCAATGGAAAGAGAGATATCTTGGGGGGGGGAAGGCGCTCAATAAATTCTGCTCTTCAGAAAATCAGTAGTACCGTGGACCAAATGGGTAGAATCAGTTTTGAAGACAAACAGTCAGAAGGGTTCCCGTTCTGAAGTTTATAAATGTTAACGATTTCCCGGAGGGAGTGCCACTGAAATAATTTTGAACTTGCTCCTTTGAGGAAGATGTCTCTATAAATGATTTCTGAGCTTTGTATTTGTTCAGCTAGGTCTACTATCAAAAGCATTCTTCAGAAGCCTCAGACATTTACACCTAAAATGTCACCTGCAAATGCAAGCATGATGAGTTTGCTGCTTAAGGAAGGGATGAGTTTTCTAAAGCTCTGTCACTAAAAAGCTTTCTGATCCTGGATCAAAACCATACTTGGTTCAAACCTCCAATGTGCCCTGCACAGTCAGTCAAGATATTTTTGAGGTCTCCTTTCCATATAAAACTTTTATATTGGTTGGGAAAAAATTCTGTGGAAGTGCTACATTATTCCTTATATTCACTATAATGAATAACCGAAGAATGGTAAGATAGTAATCACTGTGGTTTAAATTAACTCTCAGGTCTCTGCCTGGCAGCAGAGTGGGGGAGAAGGGGGAACAGGTACTACTCATGGTATAGGAAAATGAATTTAGGGATTAAACAAATTAATGGTGCTAGATAGGCTGCATGTGAGGGAGCCGGCCAATGCCACTGAGGTTGCTTTCTACCATCTCAGAAAAGTTGTGGCAATCAGGGAAAGTCCCCAGTGACTGAACAAAGGCAAATGTTATGCCCGTAAAATAAAAAGCAGCAGGATCCAGAGAACTGTAAGACAGACAAACTAACCTCAGTCCCCAGGAAAATTATGGACTCAAGGAGTGGAATAAAAGCGGGTGGAAAACTGACCAGACCTCTGGGTTCAAAGGGTAGCCATCAACATTTTGAGGTCTAACTGGTGGCTTGTTATGAGTGGTGTGGCCCTCAGGGGTCAATGCCAGGCCTTTCTGAGCATCCTTGAAGATGCCAGGCCCTCTGCATCTTCAGCAATGACCCAGACAACAGGGATGGCCCATGTCTTCATTAAATTTGTGGAAGAAGCAGTTGTGTGTGCTGTGTATACAGAGCTGCTGTTCAGAGAGCTCAAAATCCAGGAGTGGTCTGGCGAGGACCTCAGAAAATTCAGCAAAGACAAACCCAAAGTCCTGTGCTGGAGCAGGACAACCCACTGCGATGGTAGGGGCTGGAGGTGCACTGCTGGGTAGCAGCTCTGCAGAACAAGACCTGCAGGCTCTGCTGGACAAGCGGCATCAGTGAGACCTTGTGGCCTTGAAGGTAACATATAGGGCTACATCAGCAATAGGGTAGCAAACAGGTCCA
Source organism: Egretta garzetta (assembly GCF_000687185.1). Lineage (NCBI taxonomy): Eukaryota > Metazoa > Chordata > Aves > Pelecaniformes > Ardeidae > Egretta > Egretta garzetta. The sequence continues at coordinate 3,524,559 of NW_009259600.1, read as the reverse complement.
AGAAAGTGATTATTTCTAAATATTCTGTCTTCTTTTGGGCCTCCAGTGCAAGAAAGGTGTGAACAAAGCAGACAGAGCAGACTCACACCAACAAAAATCACCCTGGCCGGATGATCAGCTTGTTCTCATCATTCTTTATCATTCCAATAGCAATTACATCAGCTGTGTTTTGTTGTAATTTTAAACTTGATTCCAAACCACCAATGGAAACTCTGACTAGTTGAGGATGTACCAAGCCCTGAAGAATCCTATTAGAAATGCTCATCATATGACTTCATATAGGAAACTACTTGGAGAGCTGCAAGCCAGATCTTAATCCATTTAACCTGTGTCCCTCCCATCAAGGGCAGCTTACGCGTGGTCTTCTGGAATGCTACTGAGCAGTTTATTTTTTACTCAGTTTTTAATACTGATGCCGTTACAGTTTGTTTTCTAGGAATGAAATGCACGAATCCACAGATATTTCTGCTGTTGTTCCTAACAGTCGTTCTGGATCATTACACATCTGGTGAGAAATATCCCAACATTTCCACACTATCATTGTGTCTTATTTTTCATACAGTCAAATTTCAAAAAGGTTAAAAAATGAAATAAGTGGACTCACATTTAACTTTCACACTTTTCCATTGGCAAAAACTTTCCACTTCCAACATCCTTACAGAACACAAATTACTCCCCTCTTTTTTTCTTCTATTTACTTCATTATTTGCATGGGCTTCAGTGAAGTCGGGGGACAGTTCTAGGAATAGGGCTTGTAACTTGTACTTCCAGACTTCCTATTTAACATGTTAACACTGAGCTCTGTGTCTTCATGCAGGACACTTGTTTTTTTAGGATTGACAAATGGCAAATGCTTCCATATGAAAAGAATATTCTCACGCACAAAAACAGAATTCAGCTTTCCTACTCAGTGAACAATAGAGAATTAATATGCCTCTCAGAGGCACAGCCAGAATAAAAACAACCACACCCCAAATCCAAATGAGATCCTCAGTTAGATATTTTCAGTGTTTCTCTTCTGAGGCAGAGCATATTCTACTAACAAGATGATGGCCGGAGTAAAATTTTTTTTGAAATGTTTAGGAATTTTGTGTGCTTACAGAAGGAACCTATTTAATAACAAAGTCTTCTACGCCAACTCATCTCATGTAATTCTTTGAAGAGTAACCATCTAAAAGTAAGGACATTCACAGACGGAACAGTGATAAAATGTCTTTAAGAGAAGGAAGTCCACTAGCCAAAAAGCGCAAAAACCATTAGAATTTACGATTTTATTTGAGACTCCTTAATTTAAGTTTTCATTACTAGATTAATGAGCTTATTTATGCAGTGTTGAATGCACTGGAAAAATTTTACTTCTTTAGGATTCTAAAAGCCAATCAGAACATCAGTGTTTCAAACTGATTTATTGTAATATTCATATAAGATTATTTTAAAGCTGCCTTGCCTCAGTTTTTTAAGATAAATTTAAGTGCTAGTTAACCCATGTGCTGTAACTCTTAGCTTGTGACCACCAAAAAAACTTTGTCAAATAATATGCATCACAGATACTGAAGAAAAGAGAATAGCTAGAAATAAAATAGAAATTCAAGCTGTTCAGCAATGTACGATAGAATTTTGCAAATATTTTTCATTTCACAGTTCAAATTTCCTCCAGGATTGGCAAGTTAACAATAGTTCTATTTTTTTAATTGTAATTAGGATTATCTAAATGTACAAAGCAAAGACAAGAGCTTTTGATATTCAAAAAAGCCAATCTGTTTGAAATAGGTGAGGATTAAATGAGGAAAGAGGCATTTCATTATGGAAAATGCTTGTAAGATTTACAGGCAGATTCAGAGATTTTTTAAGGCCAGCAAGACCCATTACCATCTAATCACATCTTCTGAATAACACATGGCAAAGACCCTCATCTTGTAACTACCACCTCAAGACCATTCATCCTGCCTGAATTACTCTTTGCTTTTTGAAGGACACCCAAGTCTTCTTTTACACTTTCAAAATGATGGAGAATTCACCAAGTCTGCAAGGTGCTTGCAGTAGCTTACTAACCTTGTTGGAAGAAGGTGTTTGCTTTCTTCCACTTTTAATCTGTTTAGACTCAGATAGACTGAACTGCTAATGGACTATTTTTTTTTAAAAAAATAAGGCAGAAAGGTGCTGTAATTAGAAAAATTGCTTCCCAGCCTAATGCTTACGCTGTAGTTGAGTCATCACTGAACATACTTTTGCATAAATGGAGAGAGATTCAACATCTCCCTTTTCTCACTGTAAGGTATGATTTCCCGACTTTCAAGTCTTCCTGCAGTTCTTTTGTGATCTTGCTCTCACTAAAATGTCAGCAATACTGAGTGAAGTAAAACCACCCAGCACTACCTGCTACTAATTGCAGCATTCACCCTTGATTGTGTCAACCTTTCTCTTCTTAGTATTTTTATCAATCTCTAATAAATTACTCTTAAAACATATTACTGAACAGTGGGAGTTCATAGTTAAGGTAGACTTCAGCAAGTTCATTCAGAAGTAGTGTTCATTTTTGACAAAGTAAGTGTGAATGAGGAGTTTTCAAGTCTTTGCTACAATCATGAATTATTTTGCCCCAAAGATGACACATTATTTTTGACTTGACAGGACCGCCCTGTGCCTTCACATTAGAAACGTACATGCTCTAATGAGAAACATATGACAGAAGCCCTCTTAAAACTACCAGTAAAATTTGCATTCAGGCACTGTGCCTCATCACCAAACTCCATCCCTCTCTCCAACGGTACTATCCCAGCCGAGTATTTGCATGCTCTGGGTCTGGTCTACATGAAACAAATAAACTTGCAATTCTGATGCTTCCTCCTAATTATCAGAAGTAATCCCACACTCCAATATGCCAAAACAAGACCCAAGCAGAACAGAAGTGGAAAAGTCAAGTACGGTGAAGCTTGTCTGGTAGTCAAATAGCACAACTAAGAAAACATACCATAATTTCCAGGCTAGCCCTTTCATTAAATGATTAGTCTCAAAGACTTTATTAACTTTATTAAAAGCAGAAAAGGTCATATGAAAAGCTACCATAACTGAGATATTATGTTTAACTGCGAGCCTTTTAACGTATCCACCTTCAGAAAAAGTTGCTGCATATTACATTTATTTAATTACTCTAGAGTAATTGCGAATTTCAAAATCCCATTTTTATGGAACAATGATAAATTAGAGCATAGATGAATTATTTTACAGATTAATACACACAGTTCTTTCTGCAATCAAGATTTTAAATGGTTCTAATAGCTGTAGCACTTATAGTAAGTTCTTTAAGTGCCAAGCAATTATAATTGTTCTCTTAGCATACTGGTTTAATTTAATACCTCCCAAGTTGCAGAAAATTTGACTTCTGCAGTGGAACACACTCATTCACCACATTTCCCTTCAGAATGATAAAATAAGATATTTAAAAGGAAATGAATGACCTGGAAAAAGCAATACAACGTTGCTAATTATCACACAACGGCGCTGATAGAGCTGACTCACCGAGATCAAGATTCAGGCAAGATAGAGGTGTAAACCATAACCCCCCTACCCCTCATTTCCATGCAGAAATAAACTGGGCCCATAGTGGCTGGGGTCGGTGGTGTGCTTCAGCACACAGCCAGAGCAGTGGGAACTCAGCAAGTACAAAAACATAGGAACTGTGTGGAGTAACTAAATTTATCTCAGTACTTGTAATACTATGCATAAAGCTAGTTTCATGAGTAGCGTTTAGGAGTTTTGTCCAACTTTGTGCTCCATGAGCAAGCAGGAGACATTTACCTTGTGTTAGTCACTTGGTCAAATAACTGGAGCTTTCCACGGGATACCCTGTGCTAAACATCTCCGATCACCAATCACACAAATGCTATGTATTAGAGTGAGGAAGTTAAGTTTAATGTCTGTTTTTGTGAAACGTCCCTTATCTGTGCACAATCAAGCCAAAGGCTTTTCAGCATTGGCCTATGAAGTCATAGACTATGTGGATTTGATTTTTCCTCTTTTTCCTTACAGTTTTTAGTCTTTTGTCAAGAAAAAGAAGCCAAGAAACTGAATCCAAAGAGTCTGCCTAAGTCTGCAGAGAGTATGAAGCAGGTACGTTGAGGGGCAATGCTTCAGTGGAGTATCACAGTGGCGTATCAATTCCAAACAGTGATATAGCCAAGAGTGCACAGAGTTTACCTACATATAATTTGGGAAATAGAGAGTTGATCCAATTCTTCATGACCAGCTGGCAACCTCAAGTTGGGGAGTTTTCCTGTGACACAACTTTCTCAAACACACCCCTGGCTGACACCAAGCAGAGGAGCTGGCTTGGCTCAAGCACACTGACAGGCTCGTGCTGGAGTTTGGTGCTATAAGGGATGATGGGGATGGGGGAATGGGTGGGCAGCGTGCTCTGGAAAAGGGGTGGAACTGAAGGATTTGACCTCTTATGTAGCAAGAAAGGAAACCATGCATGTCAAAGTCTGTGTCTAAGGGCCAAAATACACCTTATTTTAGATGAAGATAATAAAGAAGTACTATGAAAATATAAAAAAGAGAGAAATTATATATGGTAATATTTGTTCCCCACCTCCAAAGAAATTACTAGTACATTGGGTTAGCAATGAATTTTTGATTTCTGAAGAAACACTAAAGTTAGATGAACTACTGGTTTATTAGTTTCCAGAAGAATAATTCCTCCTCTTGTGTAAGGTAACAAAAAAGCAAGACACTGTCACTGTGGAGACAGAGAGGCACGAACAACCATCAGTGTTCAGAGTGACATTGTAAAAAGGAGTTTCACCTTTAGGTCACTGGTTGAATTTTAAATAGAGGAGTTGCCACATGCCTTTTGGGAGTTGTTTGATGTCCTGGGTCAGCTCAACCTCAAACACAGCTCAGTTCCTAACAGACAAGTGTTCCCATCACAAGCACTGTAGCAACAGGTAAGCTCCCAGCAGAAAGGAGCATCCTTGAACCAGCTCTCCTGGAAATACTGTGTCACAACAGCCTTCACCCTGCAAAAATAGGAGAGAACCTGTTTTCCTCTCCCCTAACACCTAAAGCTGAACCAATGTTCACTGGACACCATAATATAACTAGAATCACTTTGTTCCCCTTTCTGTTTCTGAAGGTTTGCAGGGAAGGCTGACTCAGCCCTGATGCTATTACCTTAGGAACTGGTCTGAATCATGTTTGAAGCATCCTTGTGATCATCAGAGACCTTGCTTTTTCAACAAAAATACCTGGGCCTGCTTAATGGTTTTTTGACCCTTTCAGACACTGAGAAGCCTGTTATGAAAAAGCATGCAAATATGCAAAGAAACCAAACAAATAAACTGAACCAACCCATCTCACCACCTATATTTGTAAATTCTGGCCAAACTTGATTAGGACTTGGCGTTGGAAAGGAACAGCTTTATGTGCCACAGTTCAGATGTATCCCTAGCTAAAACCAAATACATATTTGTTTTGAATTTGAACCCTTAAAAAGAAAGCTGAGGAAGATAATTGCATAATTAATAAAGGAGCGGTCTTAGGACTGATGGTCACCTCAAACTGTAAAACCACAGCATAAAATACGACACCACAAAAAACCCCAAAACATTTCATTTGATTTCTGCTTCATGAAAAAGCAAAACAAATGTTATACAAATACTTTCAGTAGCTGAAAACTGCTATCAGTAGAAAAACACAGCTACAGACATTTCTCATTGCTGGGCTGAACTGTTCTCAAAACAATCCTACGTAAAGGCCACCGATGGAAATATTTCTAACACTCCACAGTCACAAAGCATTAAATTGCTGTGTTTGGTGCAGATCACCTTGCTCGTGCTTTAGAGGCATCAGTTAAGCTTCAGTCTACAGTTTGCAAAGCACACTGAACTCTCCTGGCCTCTTTCACCCTAAAATCTCAGAGCAGTCACCGCTGTTTTCTTGCGAATACATTTAAGTAACATTAGGAATGACATTTCATTGCATGCCCATTAAAAATAAACGTGCTGGAAATGCAGAGAGTAAGGAGCCAGAGTCATTCTGCCTGTCTCAGGAGCAGCTATGAAGAGGTCTGACAAACACACGTACTGTTGCCCTCTGCGGATCTTTCAGACCAAAAGGAGCAGCAGGACCAGGATTTTAATAGCATCTAAACAGGCAAATCTGTTTAACATTGAAAAGGAGAAAAATTCTAGGGAAATTATGTCAGAAACCATTCTTATTGTTCAAGAAGTACACTGTATTTTCTCTCACTGTTGCAGAAACAAAGCCACCAAGTGTATTTTCAAGAAAATATTTAAATAAAATTGATGAAATGTCAACACTTGACTGCTTGTTTAAATTGGACAAAATTATAAAAGCTGTTACAGTGTGTTCAATTTGTTCCAATGTTATTATATACCATAAGGGCTCATTCGAGCAGTGAGAATACTGCAGACAAGGCGTGAAGATTACAAGATGTCTTAGCCTTCTCCCCGGTACAGTATGAAATACAATCTAAAGCAGTCAGAATTCTTTTAGTGGAGCTAATTCCTTCCCACCGGAGCTCAATGGGGAAAAAAAGAATCACTGCTCCTTCGTGCTGCAAGAACACTTTGTTATTTGCTTAACGGGAAGTTAAATTAATCAAAGCTTCAGACAGAAAAAAAAAAAAAATCCCACCATCAATTAACGTGCCAAATTTTTAATAGGAAAGCAAATCAGTTTTATTTCAAAGCTGAGGTCTCGGTTCTGGTGTATTTATTATTTTCCCAAGGTTGAGCTTACAGTTTATGACAGTTTTCGTACGTTATGCTTTTGTCATAGTTTAGGACTAGTTCTGCAGGCTCCTGTTTCTGCCCTGCTCCTGCTGAGTGTACTTCAGACACGTGGCCCGGGCGACCAAGGCAGAGGACCATGGCAGGCTGGGTGCACCACAGCTGGTGAACAGTGGTGTACAAGAGCTCAATGCACACTGCCATCACGAGCACCACTCACATTATTAACACGGCATTTGAACGTTAAACTTCTCTCTCTTCTTCCATAATCTGTCACACTCAGACGGGAAGCACAGTGGAAGTCCCCGAGGACCATCTGTAATGGTCCCAATGCATTACCTAGGAAATAATTCTGATACACTTGCATTTTCTAAACACAGGCTGAGTGGTAAATTCTCATATTCTAACTACAGCACAGACATTTCAGTCTAAAATTCTAGACCAGATGTCTCTGCATGGGCGCCTACAGGCTGTGGGGGACGGTACATGGCTACAGCCTCTCAGCAGCGCTTACAGTCTCTCAGCACAACTCAGCCCATGGTCCTAATGCTCATGTAAGGTGCAGAGGCATCTTACAGAGCCTAGGAACATGAATACACACCAGTGTCACATCTGTCTGACACTGCACGAAACAGCTTGCACCTCACCTGGAAAGCAGCACACCAGCAGAAGATGAATCCCTAGCTGTTTAACAAACAATACTTCTTGTCCAGCATAGGTATTTTGCTTTGAAAATTAGATATTCATACATTTATTGAGCAGTCAACTTTATGGGCAGCAGTGTGCCCAGGTGGCCAAGAATGCCAATGGCATCCTGGCTTGTATCAGGAATGGTGTGGCCAGCAGGAACAGGGAAGTGATCGTGCCCCTGTACTTGGTGCTGGTGAGGCCGCACCTTGAATACTGTGTTCAGTTTTGGGCCCCTCACTACAAGAAAGATGTTGCATTGCTGGGACATGTCCAGAGGAGACCAACACAGCTGGTGAGGGGTCTGGAGCACAAGTCTGATGAGGAGTGGCTGAGGGAACTGGGGTTGTTTAGTCTGGAGAAGAGGAGGCTGAGGGGAGACCTGATCGCCCTCTACAACTGCTTGACAGGAGGCTGTAGTGAGGTGGGTGTTGGTCTCTTCTCCCAGGTAACGAGCAATAGGATAAGGGGGAATGGCCCCAAGTTGCGCCAGGGCAGGTTTAGGTTGGACATCAGGAAAAATTTTTTCACCGCAAGGGTTGTCAAGCACTGGAACGGGCTGCCCAAGGAAGCAGTCAAGTCCCCATCCCTGGAGGTACTTAAAAGACGGGTAGATGAGGTGCTTAGGGACATGGTTTAGTGGTGGGATGGCAGTGTTAGGTTAACGGTTGGACTTGATGATCTTAAAGGCCTTTTCCAACCTAAACCATTCTATGATTCTATGGTTCTATGATTCCATGATTCTATGGTATCTTTGTCCACCCCGGACGCCTGAGAAGCAAAGGGTTCTGCCCATAAAGAAGAAGCATACATTCCATGACCCACTGTATCTTCCACAAGACCATGTAAGAAACTGGGCAGTTAATCAAATATTAAGAGATTCTAAGCATATTGGAACTATTAGTAAAACTAGCATGAGAAATGCGCCAGCCTACTTCAGTCATAAAACACTGGAGAAAAAAAACCTTAAAATTTTAAAACTGATCATAATTTTTTAAGTATCAGTGTTATGAAACTTTTTTCTTTTTATTATTATTAAAGTGTGGAAACTATCATGGAAATTCACTAAGGCTTCACCCAGGCTGGCCTCTAATTGGGACTCTTGAGCTCCGCAAGCCCCCGGGCTAGCATGGGGTCTCCTGCATGGGGGGGCTGCCAGCGGTGGGTCTCTCTCACAGCTTGCAAGCTTCTTTGCCAACGAGCTGCTCCTCACTGGGAGCCAGACACAATATTCAAAACAAACCCTTAAACCAGTTCAGACTTTGCAAAATTTTACCCCTGTAGCACATCTTAATGCCCCATAACCTTTTGAATGTCATGTCTCAAAAACATTGTTTCTTCAGCATACAGAACAGGGAGAAAAAGCCCTATATGTCAAAGTAGAAATAATAGCAGTAGTAGTAGTAGTAGTAGTAATAATAATAATAATAATAATAATAATAATAATAATATGCACTGGAGAATTCCCCTCTGCTTTAGTTTACTATTTATAAACCACCAGTCTGGGATTAATTATTATAAATCCTTAAAGCCGAAAAGAAGATTTCAGGCATGTTATGCTGCGTATAATCTATACCATTATTAAACTGCAGCTCAGATGCACTTAATGTCCTATTTCTGTTGGTCACCTTTTAACATTTCTGCATTTTACCTACAGTAAATTTTACTCCTTGAGAGAAAGCATTTCCTACTATTTTTGAAACACCAGACCACCCATCCAATGTGCCGCTGCATGGGAGGAGCGGTGTCACCTACAAAGCACACTCACCGGGCACCCCATCTCTCATCCAGTAATCGATGTCAATTCCATCTGCGTTGTCATAAACATCCGTAACATTGATAGGCTGCAGCAGAGTCATGATCTCTCTCACGATGTCCCGAGCTTTAGCATTGCCAGTAAACCCCAGTCCAGCTGGCTTGAAGGTGCCCTCATCAGACTCCATGACGATATCGAAGTTGGAGATATTTTCCTAAACGTGTAAGGGAAGAAAATATTGTTTCGTGATTGATATTTTAACTGGCACCATATACTGGATTCTAGATGTCAGTGTGAGCATACTGTAACAAATTTGTTTAAGAGGCAGAGAAATGCTTCCTGTGATTGTGTATATATAAGCATAAATGAAGGGACATAATCTTACTGTACGAAAATGCTGAAACAGTTCAAGTTCAGTTCTGAGGCATCAATATTCTGTAGGAGCCACAGCATGACTGGCCTGCTGTCCCCAAATACTTGCTTTAAGAATTCTGAAGCGCCACCTATAAAGGTAAACCATTACCACCATATTTCAGTATTCACTTGCAGCTCTCACTTTCTTTTCAGACCTGAAGTCATAAATTCGGTCGCAGGGGGGAGGGTACGCAGTCTGTTTGTCTTTAAAAATAGATGGATTCAAAGCTTGCTTAAACTGTGAAGGACATCCCGTTTAAAAAAACAGCTTGCTGCCTCTTCAGAAACCCATTATCTTAAATATACCATGTCGTCAACTCTGACTTTGATTGGAGGACTGAAATACCAAGGTTCTTCTTGACCTGAGGGAATAATGTCTGTTTTAAGGGAAGTTTGTGCTTCCAAGGTAAGTCCTTACAGGAAATGTAAAATTTTAAGATTTTGTGTATAAATGGCATAATAACATTGGCTTTTAGTGTGCACCTGGAAGACTCTTTTTAGCTAAAAGAACAAAAATTAGCATCCAGAGCCATTTATTTGCTTCCCATAAACTCAGAACGCTCAGTCACAAAGGTTTAATTGGAATAAACTATTTTGGAACTTTACATGAAGGAAGGTCTCAGTCTTTTTGAGAGGCACGTAACATTTTTTTGCAAAATAGAAGAGTTTAGGGCCAGTTCAGGCAGAAAAAAAAAAGAGCTATACTTCAGACTATCTTGCATGTGACTAAGAAAACTTACTGCAGGTTTTACTCCTATGCCCAGATCTCATTCCAGAATTTTATGGCTCTCATGGGCTATTACAAGAAATTCATTACAAGAGGTATCTGATAGCGGTGAGTAACAGATCCATGTCATTAACAGCTTACATAGCCTACAATTCAGTAAAGAATTCTTTCACACTTTTCTGGATACAAAACCAAAAATGAACTACAGGTGGCTGTGAATGGGATATTCATGTAAGTTTTCAGAAGTTCTTTATAGAATTTGTCAAGAACTCTGTTTTACACTCTACTTTCCCAAAACTTCTCTTTTGAGTGAAACAAGTTCTAACACAGCAGAGGTATGCACTTCTAACTTAGAAATATATCCACCAGTTAAAAAATTGAATACAAAATCTTTGCATACGGTGAAGTAACTGTAAATGTTATAATACCTTGAAATAACCAATCTACCTATCCACCCATCCCACTACTGGAAATCAAGATGGAAATAACCAACGTTGCCACCAAATTTCCAATCACTGTTTTTATACAATGAAAAAAAATCTTCGGTTTATAAAAGATTAACTGTAAAGAATTGGGATATATGTGGTATGTAGGCCTATCATCAAGTACAGTATTACAGGTCACGAGCCTCACCATGAAATCATGATTCTCAGACCCTCTGAATGCAGTGGGAGAGAAGCGGGCCAAGAAAAGCACATTGCATGGTACCAAAGGGACCAATGATGCTCCAAAGTCACAGATACAGCAGAAAGAATGTCTCAAACTGTAAATCTTCTTCATATCAGAAGCCCAGGGAGCAAGACTTAGGGAAGACAATACACATTTCGGTGTGCTGGTGAATTGCCAACGAAAGCTAACTTAATTATAGTGAGCCCCGCATAAATACCACGATGGAAATCATTCAGAAACAGCCTCTTAGGCTGAGTCTTCAAAGCCAGACTTCTGCTCATTTTTAGAGAAGCTGCAATGAGTCGGAGCAATAAAGCAAGTGGAAGGAACTGCTCAGGGCAGCGAGGTGAAGAGAAGAGCAAGTGCGGGAACAGTGTGGATACTGAGAAGTCTCACCTACCACTCCAAAGAACAGAACTGCTAAGTTCCAAAACTTCATAAACTGCTAGTATAGCAGCATTACTGCAGTCTTCAGTTGTGTTTTCTCATATAAATGTTTGCATGTGTTTTTAATATGAAACGGAGAAAACAAACCACCCACAATACGTTACACCATATTCTTGCTCTGTAAGAAAGCTGTTCAGTTGTGAGAATGAGCTGGAGTGGCACGAAAACAAGACGCCCTGGGGAGAGAAACTGGACTCATTAAGGGACAAAAAAGAAACAGGTCACAATTACTTGAAGTACCATGTGTCCTTGAGAACGCTTTTTCCCTATTTTGTCCACTAGAAGATACGATTAATTATAAAACCATTCACTGTTGAGTTTGAAATTTGCAATCTTAAAAAAAAGGGGGGGTAGGTTGGTTTCACCATACCCATTTCTGTACATGTATATTGGTGTTTCCACTTACACAGAAAGAAATACAGGCTGGAAAATATGTTATAGGGAAGATGCTCCATTGTTCTTTGCCCTCTACAGTGCAGGAAAAACTGCCACTTCGCAAAGCGGGGTGAGACTGTACATTGCTCCCTTGGCTAATTCAAGGGAACAGCACAATAAACCCGTAAAAGTTTATAAAACAGCAGTAGGATCAGCCATCTCCTTCATTTTCCCCCATGCTGAATCTATCATTTAAATAAGCATTTTAAACTCAGTACGCAAGTTTTTCAGAAAGTAATCCCATTTGCATGCCGCATCTTGATACTGTGCCACTTCTCTTAACACATACTAGAAAATGAAATCTTGTTGGTGTAACCTGCTGCCTAATTCTCTGAACACCAAACCAGACTTTTATCCTTTATCTTTCTATAACTCGGTCACAGAAGAGGTCACCTCTCCTTATCTTATCATGTTTAGCTCTTTGACTGAATTTTTAAATTAAACATTACAATAAATAGTCCTGGGAAAACTGGCTTTCTATAGCTTGCTATTTTCATTGAATATGGAAACAGGCATGGTCCTTGCCAATACTTCTCCTATTTTTAATTTTTTAATTTCAATTCCTTTTATTTCTGTTTTCTCTATAAACAATCTATTTTTATCTCTGTTAAGCAAACCTAAAAATATAAGTGCTTCTCATCTCTAAGGCAAACACTTGAAAACGTGGAATTACAGTCAAAGCTTTTCAATTAAGAAAACAAACCCTTGTCAAACACATGATTCGTATGTCTATTGGCAGGAAACATGTCCCATCTAGAGCAGCCACCGACAATCCCAAGCATACAGGTAGCTACTTACTCAGTCGAAATCCCAGTTATTAGTTCTTACCAAATGTTAAACTAGACTCTAACATCTTATGAATAATGAACCTCACGAGGTTCAACAAGACCAAGTGCAAGCTCCTGCACCCCAGTCAGGGCAATGCCCAGTATCAATACAGGTTGGGGGATGATAAGGTTGAGAGCAGCCCCGCCGAGAGGGACTTGGGGGTGCTGGTGGATAAAAAGCTGGACATGAGCCGGCAATGTGCGCTGGCAGCCCAGAAGGCCAACCGTACCCTGGGCTGCATCAAAAGGAGCGTGGCCAGCAGGACGAGGGAGGTGATTCTGCCCCTCTACTCTGCTCTGGTGAG
>NW_009259600.1:3505417-3511456 GCF_000687185.1 Egretta garzetta | reverse complement strand
AGCACCTCTTCTATGAGGACAGGCTGAGGGAGTTGGGGTTGTTCAGCCTGGAGAAGAGAAGGCTGTGGGGAGACCTGATTGCGGCCTTTCAGTACTTCAAGGGGGCCTATAGGAATAATCTTTTTATAAGGGGATAATCTTTTTAGCAGGGCCAGTTGTGACAGGACAAGGGGTAATGGTTTTAAACTAAAACAGGGTAGATTTAGACTGGATATAAAGAAGAAATTCTTGATAATGAGGGTGGTGAAACACTGGAACAGGTTGCCCAGAGAGGTAGTGGAGGCCCCATCCCTGGAAACATTCAAGGCCAGGTTGGACGGGGCTCTGAGCAACCTGATCTAGTTAGCGGTGTCCCTGCTCATTGCAGGGGGGTTGGGCTAGATGACCTCTAGGGGTCCCTTCCAACCCAAAACATTCTATGATTCTATGAAAACCCAGCTAAAGCAGTGAGATACCTGAAAGGATAAGGGAGGGAACAGCTGTCCTAAAAGCCTTGAGTAATTTGGGGCTATTTGAAATAGTGTTATTACTGGTCCAATAGCTCATTTACTGATTTTCTTTTTCATTCCACTGAGAAAATCACCACTTTACAGGGAAAACGCTAAAGTCTGTAAGGGCCAAGTACCATCCTTGACTAATGGTTAATTTGTTCCAGTAATAAAGGACATCGGTTAATCTGACAGTGCATTTTCAGCCTTCTGTTATTGATTTACACTTAACTTTAGGAAACACCAACACTTGTATTCTTGTATTCTGGTATTTGACTCAGAGCAGTTGGGATCCAAGTATAGCACAGCAACAACCGTGCTGCAGAACTTACGGTGAAATGACGGTCACCCCACTTGCAGTACTAAAAGTGTGTTCAAATCCACATCCAGCTTTTTCAGGCTGGCAACTAAGACTACGGGAAAGACAAGAGAAAACACTGGAAACACGTAAGTGGATGTGACAGCTGGAAAAGAAAAAAATAAAATAAATAATATCTTCTATGTATTTAGTAATATATAAACATGGTGTAGTGTGATTTTGAGTTGCTGTTTAGGATCAAGATTATTCAATGAAGCAAACCAGCATAAACGGAAACTAGAGAAAAAACACCAGAACAGCTGTTGGGAAGCAGAGATGTGCCAGCATCGAGGCATAACAACCACCAGCCACAAGCGTGACCACACCGCTCACACTCTTTTTCAATGAAGACAGGGAAAATCAGGAACACCGAGTTATAAATTTTTGTAAATTATCCCATCATTATATGGGAGAAAGGTGCTGTAAAGCTGAGGATTAGCAGAGTTTTTGATAGATAACAAGGTATGAATAAGGCTCATACTTTTATTAAAAGATTAAATATTTTTCTGCCACATTTTATGGGAAAGCAGTCCATAAAAAAAGTCCACAGATCTTATGGCTTGTTCTCTATGAGAGTTACAGAGTTCTGACCTCTGAGAAGCCAATGACAAAAGTCCCAGTAACTTCAACAGCCCTGGAGCAGGGGTTGGTCATGTACTTATTAGCATTTCACTCAGTAAAAACACACAACTAGCACGTCTTGCCTTGTACAATGCTGCTGCTGTTTCCTCTGCAGCCACTTGCCAGCACTCACAGAGATGACCATTCAGTACTGTAAGCTTGCCGGGATGACCGACAAGGAAAAGCAGAAGCTCTGAAGACAGCAGCAGGCTTCGTAAAGTATGCATCAGATCACCTGCAGCCTTGTTTGAGGAGGTTTTTCCTTTGGCAAAGAGGCATAGCAAAGAAAAGTGATCTCCCTGGAAAATGTTCCAGAACATAAGCTCTTCTACTGCTCAGATGTGAGGGTATCAAAACACTGCCTATGACTCTGGATGACTGTCCCACTGCTGTCCCTTTTTGAAAGGTTTTAGGATTTCATTTGAAAATAGGCAACACTGCCAACATGAAAAATTGAGGTTTACACCTTCAACCAAAGACAACTTTTACTGCTTTCAATAAGCAAATAAGTACTTTTGCAACTTGCAGTAACAGATTGATAACAATAAATGGGCAATACCTTAGAAATTACCGCAGCACACACATTGTTAGTATTTACTGGTTTTATGCAGAACGCTTTTAAGTTCTCAGCTGGGTAAGAGGTGCAATGTTAAAGTGAAAAGAGTCAATGAGGAAGAAGCTCATCACAATGAGTCAACAAGAGGCAACAATTTTCTGTGTTTTGCCCAGCTGCAGGGAGTTTGGGCAGAAGGAGCCCAGCTTTCTTACAGCAGAACATCCCAAAGTACCAAGGACCCATGGCCGGGTGCATCTGCTTGGAGCATGAAAGCAGAGCAGCTGTCCTCAGAAGGTGTCTCCACCGTTTCACAGTGTTTCAGACAGCAGCTCTGCTACTTGCACAAGGGAAAGAAAAGGGAGGAAAGGTACAATGACAAAAGTTCTCCCAACAGTAGACATGTATGAAATTTGCCCGCATGGAATGAAGACTAGGCAGCCAGGAGACACACTGCCATGGCTGCTTCTGGGTCTTTCCTGCTTCAGGCAGGGTAAGGAATAGAATCATAGAATCATAGAATGTTTTGAGTTGGAAGGGACCCCTAGAGGTCAAGTCCAACCCCCCTGCAGTGAGCAGGGACATCTTTAACCAGATCAGGTTGCTCAGAGCCCCGTCCAACCTGGCCTTGAATGTTTCCAGGGATGGGGCATCCACCACCTCTCTGGGCAAACCGTTCCAGTGTTTCACTACCCTCATTGTAGAGAATTTCTTCCTTATATCTAGTCTAAACCTACCCTGTTTTAGTTTAAAACCATTACCCCTTGTCCTGTCACAGGAATCAGCCCCTTTGTGTGTTTTAGTAAAATCTGTTTTCCTCTGCAGCTTTCACTGGGACTGTGTCACCTCAATATTAAGAATTATGCATTCCTACTGACCTAGAACTGGTGTAAAATATAATTGTATAAGTATGCGAGCTTCACTGTGCTTACCACAATCACTGGTACTTCTGGCTGGTAACAGATTCTGGAGAATACAGTGCAATTATTTTCTTTTTGTTGCTTTGTAACTGAACATTTCTCTTTTTAAGCATTTCTTTCATTTCTCAATGAAGGGGATTGACAGGACAGCAGTGGTCAAAAGAACAAGCAGTAATTTTACAGAACTTTTGATTACAGAGAATATTTCCTGAGAAGAGTCAATAGGCAGTGGTCAACACATTTTGCTGGGATAAAGGAAACCCCATTAAAGTCCTTCAGGTGTTCGGTTCAAATCCCACACAAATCCATTTCTTACGTTTCATCAGAGTACCTGGTACCTTGGGAAATAAACAGGATGTTGAAATACAGGAGTTTTCTGAAAACTCTGGTTTTGAGGACCCAGTATTTTCTGGGGAAGAATCATTTCACCTGAAAGTCACAAGAAATTTTTTTCTATTTACTTCCTAGAGAAAGTAACTCATTAGCAAATCACAGTGGAAACCTCATGTGAGCATCAGGAAAGAGTACTTAAATTAGCCACGAGATACCATCGTTTTATAAAGTTCTGCTTTCATGCAGCCACAGTTCGGGCAACATATCAAATCTTCTTGGTAATAAATACAAAAAGGAAACCACAGTAAAAACTGGTGAGCAATATTTTTCATAAAGTTAAACCTTTCCTAAAAAAATAAAAACAGTGTATGGCATTTGCATGAGAAATTTAGGTAAGTACCGTAAACATCATTAAGATAAGAATAAAAGCATGCAGAAGTATTTTAAGAATGCTTTCTCTAATGCAGTTTGAAATTAAATTTATAACACATTAATGCTTCCAATGATCACAACAGAGTGACTAAAGTAAATTTGAATGTGGCCTAGGATCTCTTAGTCTTCTAATTACAAAATGTATTTGCTTTCCCAGGAGACTGTATGCAATACTTCTATTCCAAAATAAATATTATCAGCCATTCATAGTCCCTTAATTCAGCTAGGTAAATAACTGTAACCTTCTCTTCATGGCACACAGCTCTTTCACAGAAACTAGTCCAAAGCAACGAGAGGAGGACAGACACTTCACTACATATACTTCTTTCTCTCCTTATGAAGACAGCATAACAGTAAACATACAAAAGACTTAAAAACCTTACTGGAGGGCATTCAGGTACCGTTGTTAAAGGCTGTACTGAGTATCTGCAACATGAGGTCCTCCAGAATTACTAAACCATGTTCCTCCTTCTTCTTCCATTCAACTTGGAAAGGAAAGCAGCAGTTTGCAATGTTTCGCATTTTTTAATTTCCTTACTGTATCATCCGTATGTAGGAGCCCTACCCAGCAACTAGGTCACAGAACACTAAGCACTGGGCAGAGACTTTAGATGTAGTGTCAAACCCCAAGATCTGGAGCCAGATTAACACTTAGATCCTTTAATTTCATTACCCTTCATCAAGGTAAGGGGTCCTTACTCTAAAGGGAAATCAGGCTTTTTTCCAGTCTGGGATTAAATCTAGTTATCGATTAACAGTTAAAAGCAGTGAGCACTTCAGCAGGTATCTCCTTTGGGAGCAAAGATGCTGGTGATTCCCCTGGGAGGCTTCTACCCCATGGTCAAAACCGAGCAGGTGCTCTGCGATGTACTGGTGGTGGCAGGTACTGCTGCACTAACGGAGCCACTGAAACTGCTGGGCGATACTTGACTTTCAAGTCTTGGAAACGTCTTAGAAAAATCATACAAAGAAAACAACATATGAGGACCATGAGATGCTCTGCAGAAAAATATGTGGTAAAATGAAAGCGTGGTTGCACAAGTAACCTATGTGTCTGAGCTTATTCTGACTGCAGTTGGGCAAACGTGCTTTTCCTAAGCATCTATTTACTGGATGCTATCAGAAACAGGAGACAACACTAGACCGAGCTTTTGGTCAACCCAGTATGGCAGCTCTTACATTCTCTCACAAGCTCTGAACAGCCAAGATACCCTATTTCTAGTTTTAATAATCAGAAACTGTAATACTGGGCTCTGCAGAAATACTTGACTGATATAAATAATGCTATTATGCAGGGATATGAGTTAATTATTGGCACCATAGTAAAACCACTGTGCTGCTGCTATCTCAGTTATTTCTGCAGTAACTCATCCACTTTCTAGCAGTGGCAACCTACAATGACGGATGAGGAAGAAAGACCTGAAATTAAATTGAAAGAAAAAATAAATAAGCCACGAAAGTAAGAGTATTTGTACTTGTCCAGTACTATATTGTCTTCATTTCTTCTCTCTTGCCACATTTCCACAGACATGAGGAGGTAATTTACAATGTCAAGGAAATCCATGTCTGTCTGTGCTGAATTACTGCATTCATATTTCTACTTTTTTGTAGTCAACTGAAGTCATAATAAGCCCAGCTATGTAATGAGTCATACAGACCATCTTTCATTTAACAAGGCACCCTTAAATACCACTCTTAGTTAACTTGTACTCATTACCATCAGCAAGCAATGTTTATGCCATTGTATCCTAATTGCCAGAAATTTGCGCAAGTAAATCATTAAAAGGTTAAGTTATTTTTCATGCTAAATATAATATACAGTATTAATCTGCTTTATTTTGTTATTATGAGTAATGCAATGTCCTATAGTTGCATCAATTTATAATTATGCCAGATCACATGGCAGGGGGGGAAACAAGAACAACAAACAACAGACGGATGTAATTTCTGCTTAAATTCTCCATGTAAATTACAAATTCTTGTGAAGTTAGACCAGGCTTTCTTCGCAGAGCACAACATCCAGATGGAATCGCATCAGCAGAGCAAAAATTGAGACACATCTTTGCCTCAATTTTTTTAAAAGCAAAGTAGCCAAATATCTCCCAAATAACACCCACCCTGCTTTATATTTCCCTATTTGATCCTTAAGCCTTAATGTGCATGAGACAATTTCATGTGTTGCTGACACCACCATAAGATGGAGCTTATTTTCTGACTTGGAAACCTACAGAGGTGATGATACATTTCTCATGAGCAGTGTGCACTAGGCACAGAGCATCCCTCCAGTTCCTCCAAAATGCACTTCTGTACATGAGAAGCATCCCTTTCCTGTGC